>NC_063346.1:8808218-8827685 GCF_021869965.1 Rhincodon typus
TACTAGCCTTCCTGCTCCTATGATGCTGCTTGGCCTGCTGTGTTCATCCAGCTCTGCACCTTGTTGTCTCTACTTTTTATGTTTGTTTATTTTCCATGCTTTAAGACTCATTGAGGCCTCAATACATATTTCTCCAAGTGTTTTCTAAATTGTTGATCTTTTTTATTGAGTTTCCATCATATGAGGAGCACTAAGATTGAAAGCATGAGGAAAAAGATTGATGCCCAGAGCACATGATAGAGAAATGTCCACAAAATATTGCAGGTTCGATCGTTGTAAAATAATGCAAGAGCCAAAGTGGAGGTATCTGCTCTGCCCTATTGTTCTTCTGTTCTTTCCATTGCATCCATTGTAAAACAAAATGATAAGGAATCTGATATTTTTACTTATCAAAACACCCGGGTTTAAGACCCACATATTCCAGAGGTGTATCATTACTGGTTTTTGAAAGTATTTCTAGCCAATGTTCACCACTAGCAATCACTCTCTAATGAATACGATTGTCTGCCTAGGAAAATCCGTGTCACTGTTTCTGTTGGCCCTTGTGTGGCTATGAGCCCAATCCTAGAGCCACATCTCTGAGTCAAGTCCTCATCAGTGATTCAGGCAGAACATGGGTCTGGGAGCTCTGAGGGTTGGTGTGGACTTGTTGAGCCAAAGGGCCTGTTTCCACACTGTAAGGATTCTATGAATTCTATGAATAAGATTGCATCAGCAATGAGATTTCCTTGTTACTAGAACTGGATCTACCTCTTGTCAAGGGCCATGTATCCTACATTGAAGGAAATCCTGCACAAAACATCTACCTACTACCCACAATTTCTAATCCTCCTTCAATTCAGCCTTTCTCGGGTCCCATCACGTATGCTACATTGAATTTTTGGCACCGAAGCTCAGCAAGGTTACATTGACCTAGGAGGGGATGCAGCTCAGATTCAGTAGGATGATGCTGTTACTTAGAAAATTAAACTATCCAGGTTGCATACAGACAGTTTGTATTCCTCTGAGTGCGAGTGACTGAAGGGTGACGTGGGACAAAATATGAAAAGGTTTTGACAATGGTCAAAGAAAGGATTTCTTCCTGTCTTGAAATCAAGAAAAAGGAGAATTGAAATTGGAACATGACCACTCTGGAGTAACATCTAGAGGCACTTGTTTCACATAAAGTGTGGTAAAAATTTGGAACTCTTATGCCGATGGCTCATGACAGATCACTTAACAAGGAGGACTGTAAAGTTGGACAGTTTTTCTTTATTTCTTCATTTTTCTGCCTTTATATTCTACGTTTTGATTTATTTTTCTGTGTTTTAAGATGGTTCCAGAGAGTGGTTGCACTATACAAAATTTTTCACAGTATTTTTGTAACAAGATGCACGTGACAATAAATAAATCAAATCAAATCATATAAAATCAAATCAAAATGCTGTGGGATGTAGGAAAATTGGAGTTTTCACGACAATGACAGATATTCATTTCAGAGGTGTACTAAGGATAAAAAGGTTAAAGCAGATAAAAGGAGTTCAATTGTAGATCACCTTCAATCTAATTAAATGGCAGCGCAAACTCAAGGGGCCAAATGGCCTTCACTAAACGTCAGTCCTCAGCTGGCACACTAAGAGAAAGTTTGGTATTGTTGGTGGAGATGACTGATAGTCTTTCAAGTTGGAGAAACCAGATGACCGCAGATTAGAAACATGGTCTACACCACACCTTTATTCCTTGATCACAATGAAACCAGCATTTTAAGTTCCGGCAAAGACGTTTGAATCTTTTCACCAAAGGCACTCAAATGTACAGTTTGGTCAAGGCGAGTCCTTGTGGGAATTGGGAGAATAGGTCATTCTCACCATTGACCCACACAGGTGCTTAACTTTCAATGCTGTGGTCAACAACTGCAGGAGCACAGTGCCATAGGAGCTGGAAGAAAATGGCCAACCTGTTCAAGCAAATGACAAAAAAAAATTATCAGTTCAATGTTCTTTCCTGATGCCCACAGACATTTCTTGGGAAGCTTCATCTAATCTAGTCCTGAGAAAATCTACCTATGTCTCTCTCTCTATACATAGGCCATGCTGGGCCATTAGTAACAGTGAGTGACCAGACAATGTTCTGTTCCAGCTAGTCCCATTAATAGTTAATTAAATCCCAATGAATACCTCATTACAGATTTAGTATTTACTTCATCTCAGCTGTGGTATTTAACTTTCTACAAGGCTTTGTGAAATCCTTGTAGTTTATTGATTAAAATAATTATATGCATTTGCTGCCTTATGTAACTTTGCTAATGTTATTTTTGCTCTCAACTAATTGCTTCTGTCATCGAGTGACTGCTAGAAATAATTATATGAAAGACCTATTATATCATGAAAATATCTCATGAATATAAGGATGTTGGCTTAGAAATGATCAATAGTTTCCAACACAGACTTCCTTGTTTGCATAACAAGTTATATTTGTCTGTCACCTTTAATACAGTTAAACAACCCAAGGTGCTTAATAAGAATGTTGCCAAAAACAAAGTAACATTGAGTTAGAGATAGTAGGAACTGCAGATGCTGGAGAATCCGAGACAACAAGGTGCAGAGCTGGATGAACACAGCAGGCGAAGCAGCATCATAGGAGCAGAAAGGCTTTTTTTGTCACGGTTGGGGCCAAATTGGGAAGGCCTGAATGTGGATTGTAGTCCATTGGGGATAATCTGGTTCCGCAGGCAGGTACTAAGAAAGGTGATGTGACTGTAGTACCTGGTTGGCTTCAGGACATGGTCGAGCAGTTTCAAGGCTGAAGAGATTACGAGAGAGTTGCAGTGGGAGAGAGATCCCCTGAGGTTTGTCCAGAGGGAGGAGGGTAACTTCTTCAGGCTAGGCATCCTTAGAAGAGGCTTCGCAGTGGGGTTAAAATTGATTCAGAGATAGTAGGAACTGCAGATGCTGGAGAATCCGAGACATCAAGGTGCAGAGGTGGATGAACACAGCAGGTCAAGCAGCATCATAGGAGCAGAAAGGCTTTCACAAGCTTCAAAATCTCCCCTCCCCCTACTGCATCCCGAAACCAGCCCAGCTTGTCCCCCCCTCCCTAACCTGTTCTTCCTCCCACCTATCCCCTCCTCCCACCTCAAGCCGCACCCCATCTCCTACCTACTAACCTCATCCCGCCCCCTTGACCTGTCCGTCCTCCCTGGACTGACCTATTCCCTCCCTAACTCCCCACCTACACTCACCTTTACTGGCTCCATCCCCACCTCTTCGACCTGTCTGTTTCCTCTCCACCTATCTTCTCCTCTATCCATCTTATATCTGCCTCCCCCTCTCTCCCTATTTATTTCAGAACCCCCTTTCCCTCCCCCATTTCTGATGAAGGGTCTAGGCCCAAAACGTTAGCCTTTCTGCTCCTCTGATGTTGCTTGGCCTGCTGTGTTCATCCAGCTCTGCACCTTGTTGTCTAACATTGAGTTAGGTAGGCTGGCTGAGTTATTAAGGAGGCTCTTTAAGGAGGGGAAAGGAGTAAAGAGACATAGGAGTTAACAAAGTCAATTCAACAGCTTAAGGCTCAGGCAGCTGCCTGAATGTGATCACCCTCACTGTTGTGCTAATATCATTTTTAATTAGGGGCAGCAGGGTGTCTCAGTGGCCAGCGCTATTGCCTCACAACATCAGGGACCTGGGTTCAATTCCACCCTCAGGTGATTTTCTGTTTGGAGTTTGTACATCTGCCTCATGTCTGTGTAGGTTTGCTCTGGGTTTCCTCCCACATTCCAACAATGTTCGGGTTAGGTGGATTGGCCTTGGAAGATGCAGGGTTACAGAGATAGGGTAGGGGGGAATGGAGTGTTTGTTGGAGGGTCAGTGTGGACTTGATGATATGAATGATCTGCTCCCACACTCTAGGGATACTTCAATTCTAATCAGTCCTTGATCAATTCCTTTACTCTTTCCAATCCTCCTGTCCTTTCAAACATCTGAGATCCTTCAATATTCAGGTCCCAATTTAGGTCATCTTGCAGCCACATGTCAGTTAAGTATATTAGGATTTACTTGTCTCTCACATTTATTTATTACAAGTTCACCTGTCTTGTTTCAAATGTTACATGCATTCAGATACAGTGCCTTATGTTCTGTCCTTATATGATTTTAGTAACCTCTAATCTTATCTGATGATTTGACTTCGATCTGTATTCTCTGCCCCTTCCTGTCATTAACTCTATCATTTCCCACATTAACTTCTTCTTCAGTTGCCTTTTCCCACTCTCTGATTCACCACAACTTCCTAAATTTGGGCCCTTGTTCTTTTTTTTAAACTAGTTCTACTGTATTCTCTACTCACCATGTAGCCTCCTTCACATTGGCAAGACCAAGCACAGACTGGATGATTGCTTTATAGAACACCTCTATCTGTCTGTAGGAATGACCCTCACGTCATAGTTACTTGCCATTTCAGTAAACTCCTACGTTAACATTTCTGGCCTGGGCCTGTTGCAATGTTCCAATGAAGCACAATACAAGCTTGCGGAGATTGATACTAGGTTGGTTCCAGAGTCGAGAGGGTTGGCTTATGAAGAGAGGCTGAATTGGCTGAGATTATATTCATTGGAATTTGGAAGAATGAGAGGGGATCTTATAGTAACATATAAAATTATGAAGGGAATAGGTAAGATAGAAGCAGGGAGGTTGTTTACACTGGCGAGTGAAACTAGAACAAGAGGGCAGAGCCTCAAAGTTCGGGGGATCAGAGTTAGGACTGAGATGAGGAGAAACTTCTTCACCCAAAGGGTTGTGGATCTGTGGAATTCCCTGCTAGTGAAATAGTTGAGGCTTCCTCGTTGAATGTTTTTAAAGCTAAGATAGATTATTTTTTGAACAGTAAAGGAATTATGGGTTATGATGAAAGGGTGGGTACAAGGAGCTGAGGCCACAAAAAGACCATCCATGATCTTATTGAATAACAAAGTGGGCTCGGAGGGCCAGATGGCCGACGCCGGCTACTGGTTCTTATGTTCTTATGTTCTAATGCATGATTTTTCTTCACTTCAGCACTTTACAACCTCTAGGCTTCATTATTGAATTCTACAATGTCAGAGACTGATCTCGTGATACCTGCCCTCTCTATTTGTCTTACATTCTTCTCCCCCTTCCCCCACCCCACAAACTTGACTTCTTTGTGCCTGATTCACTTTGCTCTCAGCCAAGAAGACACATTTTTCACCATTCCACCACTTAATGTACATCCATTTTACATCTTTATATTAGTCCTTCACTTCATTACTAACTCCTTTGTCTTTCACACGGGCCTTCTCTCCTATCTGTTCTTCTTGCTCCTTTTCTGCCTCTGTCAATATAACAGCCATCACTTTCCAGTCCCTTTCAATTTTGAAGATGAGCTATGTCAGACATGAAACATTAACTCTGTTTCTGTCTCCACAGATGCTGCTAGGTCTGCTGAGTTTCTGCAGTGTTTTCAGCATTTAACTCTTCTTTGGAACTGAAGAGAAGAGGAAATGTGATCAGAATAATCACCGCTCACTTCACCTTTCTTCTATCATACCCTTGATTCTTAATCTGCCTTGCTCTCTAAACTTTTTGAGACCTTCCATTTTATTCCATTTGCCTCTCATCAACAACATATTTCCCCTTAATGGGATATTAGGACAAATGGATCACAACTTGATAGTGGAGTTACAGACTGTGTAACTGGAGGGGAGAGCGTTAGAGGGGAGGAAAGACTTAAGCTGATAGTGAGAGGATTTGAGTAGTGGAGTGGGGCTGTCTTGCTACAGTTGTACAGGGCCTTGGTAGGGCCACACCTTGAGTACTGTGCGCAGTTTTAGTCTCTTAGTGTGAGGAAGGACATTATGCTATTGAGGGAGCCCAGTGAAGGTTCAACAGACTGATCCCTGGGATGGTAGGACTGAAATATCAAGAAAGACTGGATTGATTGGGCTTGTACTCACTGTAATTAAGAAGGGCAGGGGGTGATCTCATAGAAACATATAAAATCATGATGGGATTGGGCAGGCTAGACGCGGGAAGAATGTTCTCAATGTTGAATGAGGGGTAAGACATTCAGGACTGAAATGAGGGAGAATTTCTTCACTCAGAGAGTTGTGAACCTGTGGAATTCTCTACCACAAAATGCTGTTGAGGCCAATTTGTTAGATGTATTAAAGATGGAACTGGACATGCCCCTTGTGGCTAACTGGATCAAGTGGTATGGAGAGCAAGTAGAAATGGGATACTGAGATTGTACAGACAGTCATGATCATATTGAATGGTGGTGCAGGCTCAAACGGCAGAATGGCCTACTCCTGCACCTATTTTCTTTGTTTCTATGTTTGGTTCAATGTTGTATCTGAAAAAGAGCACGTAAAGTTTTGAAGAAGAATTGTACCGGGCTTGAAATGTTTCTCCCTCTGTTTCTCTCTCCATAGATGCTGCTAGACCTGTTGAGTTCCTTTAGTACTTTCTATTTGTGTTTCAGATTTCCAACAACTGCAGTGTTGCACTTTTACCTGAAGTTCCCACTGACATGATCTAATGGAGCAGAAATTAAGCGTTGCTGTTCAGAATAGATGCTGTGTGCACAAAACCCAGTACAACAGCAGACTGGACTGTGAAAGGAACCAAGTAATAGAAAAAAAATCAAAGCATGGTTAGTGTGAGTCCAAGCTTAAGGGCAAACAAGATATAATGTTCCCAATTCTTCATGTTGAATCACCACTTATATAAAGATCATGGATATGGTTTTTCTCCAGGTTCATCAGAGAGGAAAATACATAGCTCAAATTGATGCCGTTGCTGACCACAAGTAAAATCATTGCACCATCAGCTCATTAACAGAACCAACAAAGGAACAACAAAAATAGATCAGTGCCAGTAGAGGATAGAGGTATAAGGGCTGGTGGCTGCATTTTCTGAACCAATGAAGATAAATCTTGTATAATGGGTTCTTATTTTTAGCCACTGTGTAAAGATGATCCAGATAATGAAGAGCACAGAGTAATTTAGAGGGTCCCATGTAACAGAGCAGTTTAAGTGGACCTTGTCATGGTATTCAGTTACTCAGTATGTGGTTACTTAGGATGTCATGTTAACCAAGTAAGAACTGGCCACAATTGATTTTTAATTTCCACAGTGTAACATGATGCCATTCACAATCTCAATGAAATCGTCCAGTTGTATCAATGAGGACAACTAAAGAGCTGAAAGAAAACCTGTTCAAAGAATGGGTCATAAAATGAAAGGTTTTGTCCAAGATGTTAACCATTATTTCTGTGTCAGCTGTCGACTATGCTGTTTCTCTTTCTTCCAATCAGCATTCTGAAGCACTCAAGGAAGCAGACAGCCATAATAAATAGGCAATTTTCAGACGAGCAGAATATCACGAGTTGCATGCTGTAGGGGCCAGTGCTGGGTCCTCAAATCTTTACAATTTATATCAATGATTTGGATGAAGGAACTGAAGGGACAGGAACATGGATGAATTGCTGCAATTATATAGGGCAGTAGTGAATATTCTGAGCAGTTTTGGTCTCCTTAGCTGTGGAAGGATGTTCGTGCTATAGAGGGAGTACAGCAAAGGTTTACCAAATTGATCCCTGGGATGGCAGGACTGATGTATGAGGAGAGATTGAGTTTGTTAGGATTGTATTCACTGCAGTTTAGAAAAATAGAGAAGTCTCATGGAAACCTACAAAATTCTAACAGGAATAGTTGGGTTAGATGCTGGAAGGATGTTCCCAATGGTGGGAGAGACCAGAACCAGGGGTCATAGTTTCACGATAAGGGGTAAACCTTTTAGGAGCAAGATGAGGAGAAATTTCTTTACCCAGAGAATGGTGAGCCTGTGGAATTCATTACCACAGAATGTAGTTGAGGGAAAAACATGATGTGTTCTCAAGAAGGAGGTAGATATAGCTCGTGTGGCTAAAGGGATCAAGGGATATTGGGGGATTAGGGTATTGAGCTCAATGACAGGGCAGACTCAGGAGGATGAATGGTCTACTACTCTCTTCTCTTCTACATTTCCGTGTTTCTACGTATGGTGGCTAAATTTGCTGATGACTCAAAGATAGGTAGGAAAGTAAGTTGAGAAGAGGATTTAAGGAGTCTACAAAGTGATACAATTTTGTTAATTAAGTGGTCAAAGATCTGGCAAATGAAGTACAATGTGGGAAATTATTCCTTTTGACATAAATATATTTTTTAAAAAGCATATTATCTAAATAGTGAGAGAGTGCAAAGTTTTAAGATGCAGATAAATCTGAGTAATCCAGTGCATGAATCACACAAGGTTAGTATGCAGGTAAAACAGGAATCAGGAAAGCTTATAGAATGGCATGAAATATTGTGAGGAGAACAGATTGCAAGAGCAGGAAAGTTATATTTCAGTTACAGAGGACAGTTTGGTGACACTACATCTGGAGTACTATGGATAGTACTCATTACTGTACTTACAGAAAGATGTTAATGAGTTGGAAGAAGTTCAAGGAAGTTTTATTAGACTAAGTAAAAATAAAAAAAACTGCAGATGCTGGAAATCAGAAGAAAAAACAGAAATTTCAGGAAAGGCTAGGGAAGCTAAGCCTGTATCCTCTGGAGTTTAGAAGAGTCAAAGGTGACTTAATTGAAACAAATAAGATCCTGAGGAGACTTGACCAGGAGGATATGGAAAGGATGTTTCCTCTTGTGGAATAATCTAGAACTAGGGGTCGTATTTTAAAAAGTAAGAGGGTGCCAAACTTAGAGATGTGATTTTTTTTTCTCTCTTAGAGGGTTATAAGTCTTTGGAATTCCCACTAACCCTACCATCCCCGGTACCTTTCCCTGCAACCGCAGGAAGTGCTACATCTGCCCCTACACCTGCCCCGTCACCTCCATTCAAGGCCCCAGACAAACCTTTCACATCAGACAAAGGTTCACTTGCACATCCGTCAAAATGGTCTATTGCATCTGCTGCTCCCGATGTGGCCTCCTCTATATTAGTGAGACCAAGTGGAGGCTCGGAGACCTCTTTGTAGAGCACCTGCGCTCTGTTTGCGATGAACCATTTCAACTCCCACTCCGACTCCCTGGGTGACATGTCCATTCTGGGCCTCCTCCAGTGTCACAACGACGCCACCCGGAAACGGGAGGAGCAGCACCTCATATTCCATCTTGGGAGCCTACAACCCAATGGTCTCAATGTGTACTTTACCAGTGTCAAAATCGCCCCAACCCCAGCCTCATCCCATGACCAACCTTCTCTCTCATCTCCGCCTTCTTGACCTGACACAAGCTGTCCATCTTCTCTCTCACCTATCTGTTCCTCCCACCTCACTGACCAATCCCCACCACTGTCTACCTGCACTCACCTATCACCATCCCACCTACCTTCCCCAGCCCCACCCCTACTCTCTCTATTTATTTCAGAGCTCCCTTCCCCCTCCCCCATTTCTGAAGAAGGGTCCCGACCTGAAACGTCAACTTTCCTCCTCCTCTGGTGCTGCCTGGCCTGCTGTGTTCCTCCAGCTCCACACTGTGTTATCACTTGTTACTTGCTTGTATGTTTATTTGTTCAAAGGTACAAGTCAAATATTGTTTCACCTAGAGGGTGTGTTTGGCGTCTTGCATAGAGAGGAAGGAGGAGATAAATGTGCAAGTGTTGCATCTTTTGTAGTTGCAATACTCTCGTCATTGTCTACGATTTCAACGTCTCCGTTTTCCATCCTCTTTCCGTTCTGAAGTAGGGTCACATTTGACTCAAAGTGTTAACTTGTTTTGTCTCCACAGGTGCTGCCAGACATGCTGACTTTCTCCTGTACCTTCTGTTTACATTTCAACATCTCCTGTACTTTGTTATAATCTCCTAAAGTGAACTTCTTTGAAATTGTTGTCTTGGAATATCCTGTGATCTATATCTTGTGAAGATTTATTATGTTAATTGAACTATGTAAATACAAAATGTTGTTGCCTTATGAAGAGCACCTTAAAGTTTCTTGGCATTTTCTCAAGCAACAGCACTAAATTCATCTCACGAATAACATGACCGAAACATTTTAACTGGTTATTATCTTATTCGATATTGTGCCAGTACAATTCTTCACATCCTATTTGAGTAAGGTTGATAAGACGTCAGTGCGCAAGTATAACAAATAATATGGAAGGCAAATGGAATGTTATTATTTATTGCTAAAGGAATAGATACAAAAGTGAGGAAGTGTTGCTGCAACTGTACAAGGCATTAGTGAGACCACACCTGGTGTGCTACATACAGTTTTGATTCCCTGACTTGACACAGGGTTTAGTTGACTTGGAGATAGTTCAAAGGAGGTTCACCAGATTGATTCCAGAGATGAGGGATTTGCCTTATGATAAGTGATGAGAAATTTATTTTGATTTTCGATTATTACTATTGTCACATGTACCTAAGTACCGTGAAACAAATTGTTTTGTGTGCAATACAGCCAATCATACCATACAAAGATCATAAGGTGATTGACCAGAGTGAGGAATACAAAGTTAAAGCTGCAAAGAAGGTGCACAAAAAGCAAGATCAACATTAGATTTGAAATTTGGGAGATCCATTCAGAAGTCTAATAACAGTGGGGAAGAAGCTGTTCTTGAATCTGTTGGTATGTGTGTATCTTTTGTATCTTCTGCCTGACGGAAGAGGTAGGATATTATAACCAGGGTGGGAGGGGTCTTTGATGATGTTAGCTACATTTCTGAGGCATCGAGAAGGTAGATGGAGTCAATGGATGGACGGTTGGCTTGCACGATGGACTGTGCTGTGTTCACTGCTCTCTGGAATTTAGAAGAATGAAAAGAGATCTAATTGAGGTATTCAAGATGCTAAAGGGGATTGACACAGTCAACATGGAAAAGGTTTTTCTCTTGTGGGCCAATCTAGAACAAGAGATCATAAGTTTTGGACAAGGGGTAGCAAATTTAAGGCAGAGGTGAGGAAAATTACTTCTCTTAAAGGGCTATGAATCTGTGGACTACCCAGTGCCAGATTGTGGTGGATGCCAGGGCATTGAGTAATTTTAAGGAGGAGACAGACAAGCTTATAATTAGTAGTAGATTGAAGGGTTACGGGAAGCAGACAAGAAAGTGGAGTTGAGGCTGAGATGAGAGCAACCAGAGTAGGCCCGAGGGGCTGAGCTGCCAACTCCTGCTCCTAGTTCTTATGCTGTTAAAGGTGCAAAGGAGATTTATTAAAATAGTGACAAAAACATGGGACTTTTAGTTTTGTGGAGAAGCTGGAGATGTGCAGAAGTTTTGGGGGTGATTTAGCAAAGACATTCAAAACCTTAATGTTCTGGCGGAAGTAATTCAGGAGAAAATGTTTCTACAAAATGGGATAACCAACGGGCACAAATCATTTAAAATAATTAAAGTGAGAACAAGAAGCAAATAATCTTAAGTAAGGAGCTATTGTGGTCTAGAATGTTATGCACTGCCTGAAAGGATAGAAGAAAGTAATTTAGTGCGAACTTTCAAAGCAAATTGGATATATGTTTGAAAAAAAGAAATTTTTGAGGCCATGGGAAAGGCTTAGTCATGGGCTAAATTGAATAATTCTTAAGAAGAGCCAAAAATAGGTATTATGGGTCAAGTGGCCTTCTTCCGTACCTGTTAGATTCAACATAGTCACGACATGTAAGTTATTTAAGATTACAATCCATACTGTAACATTGAGGGCTCTATTCGAAATACAATAATCCAACACTGAAAAACTGACCCGAATGGACTGTATGCATCTGTTAAATCTTGGCTCAATTGACACCCATCAGCGGCTGATTCAGCCAAATAGGAGCATGTGTGGTATCGCACCAAAACTGTAAATGTTGCTTTCAATCTACCAGTTTCAGAGCTTAACTGTTCCCTGCATGTAATCATTTCTTATCAAATTAGAGTCTCCTTTCTCATTGCATTAGCTCTTCATTGCAGTTAATTGAAGTCGCATGAGGGAAAATCCTCTAAGCAATATCAGTGTCTCGTCGATGCAAAAGTCATTTTGGGAGGAGTCTGTAGAACCTTGCCACTCTGAGATTGCTAGTAACCCATGCAAATGAAATGCGAGACTGATTTTATTAAAGAGCTTTGCAAAATTACATGGGGAAGAATGCATTGTCATATAAAGTAGACACAGATTTATTAAATTTGCTCTGTGGCATTACAATAGAGATGGTGGAAGCTAACGAAATTTACAACCTCAGCAAAGCAAAAGTACAGACTTTCTTCCAATGATGATGTAGATTCCACCACAACTTCACATTAACCCCTTTTCTGTCATTGTTCAATACAGTTAGAAGTTGAACATAAATGCCTGAACTGTTTTATTAGAACAGATCTGGAACAGGAGAGTCCAATATTTTGCAATAACTTACCATTTCCTGAATAAGTCTTCACTCCTTTGCTGGTTGTCAAATTGGCCTTCTGTTATCACTGGCTCCAGAGTGAACCTTTAGGTGGAGCCTTTTGTAAAAGCTAAATATCCAGTACCTGTTTCTTCAGAGGTTTCTATGTTTCTTTGCTTCCTTCATTGGCACTCCATAAATAAACATAATGCCCTTCCTCCAAAAACCATTACTTCACCATGACCTGCCCTACTTCTTCCTCTGACTCAGTCATTTTTCCAACTTAAGAAAACCTCGTTAATTACTGGACTGAATACCATTGCGTGTTTTGTTCAAATCATTTTGGCAATGGAATGGCTTTTGTTGCAGGATCCTGTTCTGAATTCTCCATCTTCTCTGTTCGTCAGATTTTCCCTTTATAAATCACAATTCTCTTCTGTTCCTCCTGACTTTTATTTACAATCTTCAAGAATTGCCATCCTTTTAAGCTTGTTTTATCAGTGAGATTTACTGTGTTAACAACTGCTTTGAGTGATTCCTCCCCTCAGTACTTTACTGAACAATCACATTCCTCTAGCTCTTTGTCCTTCCTCTTCACTGCCCTCCAATTTACAATTGCCTTTCTCTCAATCCTGCTATCTCTCTTGTCGTCTCCACTCCTGCGACAATACTATGGTTTAAGAGATGTATTTCGTCCTTTTTTTTCAATTTATGAAGAAAGATTGAGGCAGAGGCACTGAGCAGTCTGCTCAAGTCAATAAAGTAAACAGCTTGTGAGGCCTTTTTTTTAAGTTGGTACAATAGAAGCAGCTTGAATGGGTTGGGTGAAGCTCCCACAGAAATAGGATTTTTAGTTTTAGCTTTCTGCAGTTGCTGGGGTATTGAAACTGGATGTGGAAGCTCTTATTCCTCTCTCTGTTACAGCTAAAAGCAGGGGGTTCTTTTCCTGCTGCTAGAATTGCATGGGAGATGGTCTATTTTACTGATTTTCCTTTGCCAATGGTGTTTTTAATGAGATGTTACTGTATTGGAACAGTTAATTTGCAATAGTTAAATTATATTTTATTTTGTTAAGCATTTCAATAGAGTTACAGTTAAGTTAATTCTTTTCTTTTTATTTTGTCTGTATTTTAACTAAAGTGCAAAACTAAAGAACAACTGAAAGAACTGTGGATGCTGTAAATCAGAAGCAAAAGCAGAAATTGCTGGAAAAGCTCAGTAGATCTGGCAAAAAGTTGTGCAGAGAAATCAGATTAACATTTTGAGTTGAGTGACCCTTCCTCTGAATAAAGTATGCTTTGCTTAAAGTTGAGTATATTAACCAAGCGATTTTCATCTAGAACAGAATACCTAATACTGATCTTTAAAATAGAAAAATGATAGAGTCCAGACTACCTTCTTTTTATATTTTGAGGGGGTTTTCTTTGGTTTATAACACTCATGATGCCTTTGAAGATTCATCAGCTTCTTCTGCCTGCTCCAAATCCATAAGTTGCATCATCAATCCATAGAAGATGATTTAGAATCCATAGAATGGAAGCAGGCAATTCAGCACATTGAGCCCACACTAATGCTTTGAAGAGCCTCCCACATAGACCCATTCCCCCATCCCTGTAATCCTGCATTTCCCATGGCTAACCTTCCCAACTGGCACATCCCTGGACACTCCGGGGCAATTTATTTATCATGGCCAATCCAACTGACCTGCGTATCTTTGGGCTGTGGGAGGAAATTGCAGCACCTGGAGGAAACCCCCACATATACAAGGAGAATGTGTAAACTTCACACAGACAGTTGCCTGAAGCTGAAATTGTACTCAGGTCCCTGATGCTGTGAGGCAGCAGTGGTAACCTCTGAGCTACCATGTCACCTAAGCTCTGTCACAAAATCACTTCATGTGCTTCACCCATCGCATTTTCTCTGGTGTCTTTGCTCAGCCTTTGTTTCTTCTCGTTTGCACCAAGACGTCTATCATTTCCATCCTTTCATCGTCCTTTCCCAAAATCCATCTCCTTCTTCCTCACTGTCTGGCTGTGAAATCGAGTGTAACTGATGGAAATGAGTCAAGATCCACGTTCCCTTTAAGGTGGTCAAGGCATTCCATATTTGGTCCCAATACTTGTCATTTCTCAGTGGCCAAAGCATTGCCCAATTCCAGCATAACCTTGGCTTGGCTTCTTTATTTCCATAACCAAATGCCTCTCAAATCCTTCTGTTCAAATGCTCAACACCAACCTGGAAAGAAAAACCAGAAAAACAGCCAAATGTCACATCCTGGTCTGGCTCATCTCATATCCTTCCAAATGGAGAACAAGTATGATCAGCACATTCATTTCCAAGTATTGCTGTTTTATTTTATTGGTTTTATATCTGTCCAAATCACATGGATATCCTTATTAAGTGCTAATGGATATCTGATCACACAGTGTCCATTATTAGCTGTTCACACAGTGTCCAGATACTTACAGAATCTGTATTGTTGCATGTTCAGAGTATGTTGAGGTACTGATTCACAGTATGCAATCTATAGAGTTCACATCTATTCTGTCTGAAACAAGGGCTGTAGGGATTCTACAGCAGATTAACTGGTTCCAACTTCTTGATCACAGAATGCAACTGCAAGATTTACCTGAACATTAAGAATTCAGGAATTTGTCAAGTACATCATATCTCAAATGCTGGAGATTGGAAAGGTAAAAAACAAATGCACAAAATATTCAACAGCTTAATCAAAGTACAAAATTGCACAAGATAACTCATTAATCATAACCCTGAAAACTGCCATCACTAAGATTGATGTTGTCCCATCAGTAACCTGAATCTACCTCTCGCTTTCTGATGTTCTAGCCTTATCTGTTTAAATATTAAATGTGAGGCCAAGAAAGATGATGTTGGATTAATATTCTACTCAGTCACTCCCAGGACTGAACAATTTCCAGAGGAGCGCACTAATCTGTATCTATCAGAAAATTAATTTTTCGTTGCTTTAAAATGATCCCAATGCAGTAATTTCTCACATCTTCATTCGCATCTTTCATTTCCATAACCGAGGCAAAATGTGATTAGCAATGGGACGACAAAAGTCAAATAAAAGCTGAGAGAATGACAACGAGCACCGTAGAGCAAATGGGTCAACTCCAGGTATCGTTCCTCTCTACCAGGATGTGCTGGATATGGAAGGTTTGAGTTAAAAGGAAAGGCTGGGACATTTTTTTCACTGGAGCACAGGAGGTTGAGATTTGATCTCATAGAATTTTATAAAATAATGAGGGGTATAGTTAGCGTTAATGGTGGTTGTCTTTTCCCGGGGATGGGAGATTTCAAGATTGGAGGCACATTTTTAAGGTGAGAGGACAGAGATTTAAAAAAAGACATGAGGGCCAAATTTTTTACACAGAGGGTAGTTCACATGTGGAATGAACATCCTGATGAAGTAGTGGATGTGGGCACAATAACAACGTTTAAAAGGCATTTGGAAAAGTACATGAAAAGAAGAGATTTGGAGGGATATAGGCCAGGAGCAGGGAGGTGGGATAACAAGGTGTAGAGCTGGATGAACACAGCAGGCCAAGCAGCATCATAGGAGCAGGAGGTGGGACTAATTTAGTTTGAGATTATGTTCAGCATGGACTGGTTGGACCGAAGGGTCTGTTTCCATGCTGTATGACTCTTACGACTGCAAACCTCGAAGAACTCTGCATGTATAATCATAGAGCTCTACAACATGGAAATAGACCCTTCGGTCCAACTCGTCCATGCTGACCAGGTATCTTAAATTAATCGAGTCCCATTTCCCAGCATTTGGTCCATATTTCTCTAAACTCTTCTTATTCATATACCCATCCAGCTCAATCCACACATGCACCACCCTCTGTGTGAAAAAGTTACCCCTTAGGTCCCTTTTGTATCTTTACCCTCTCACTTTAAACCTATCCCGTCTAGTTTTGGACTCCCCTACCCTGGGGAAAAGACCTTGACTATTTACCCTTTATGTGCTCCTCATGATTTAAAAAACTTCTATAAGGTCACCTCTCAGCGCCCAATGCTCCAGGGAAAATAACTCCAGCCTATTCAGCCTCTTCCTATAGCTCAAACCCTCCAACCCTGACAACATCCTTGCAATTTTTTTCTGAACCCTTTCAAGTTTCACAATATCTTTCCTATAGCAGGGAGACCAGAATTGAAAGCAGTATTCTAAAAATGGCCTAACCAATGTTCTGTAAAGCTGCAACAAGATCTCCCAACTCCTATACTCAATTCTCCAATTCTGGACTCTTTATCATACCATTGCACTCATGTCTTCAGTTGCCTTAGCTTTAAGCTCTGGAATTTCCTCCCTAAACCTCTGAACATCACTGAGTCTTCACACATTTGTTAAAACCTATCTCATGAATCTACCACTTGGGCACCTGTTCTAATTTCCAAACTGTCTCTGATAATGCCTGTGATGATGCTTTAGGATATATTCCTGCATTGAAGGGGCCATATAAATGTCGGTGTCAGCTGTGGACCTGCTGATCTCAGTTGGTTACTCTCCTATCTCAGAATCAGAAGGTGAGGATTCTACTCCAGGCTCTTACGTATAAAAGCCTGAGGGAGTGCTACTCAGTCAAAGATGTATTCTATTTTACCAGACATTAAATCAAAGCCCCCTTTGCATTCACAGCTAGATGTGAAATATTGCCTGGCACTATTCTGAAGAAGACCAAAAGAGTTATCTGTGGTGTCTTGGGCTACATATTTTCTTTAATTAGCACGACTGAAAAGAAAAGGTCAATTTTGCAGTATAATTCATCAGAGCTTACTGTGTATAACTCGTCTGTTAGTAACATTTTTCAAATCTGATTTCACTTGATCCCCTTTGATCCTAGTTTTGTTGGGGATCCTTGATGCCAGACTTCGCCAAATGTGGCCCTGGGCTGTCACTTTCACCTTACCTCTGGAACTCAGCTCTTTTGTCTTTGTTTGAAACAAGGCTGTAATGAGGTCAGGAGCTGAGTGACCCTGGTGGAATTGAAACTGAATGTCAGTGAGCAGTTGATCACTGAGTAAGTGCTGCTTTGTAACACTGTTGATAACCTCTTCCTTCAGCTTACTGATTATTGAGAGCAGACAGATGGCGCAATAATTGGTCGGGTTGGAATTGTCCTGTTTTTTATGGTCCGGACATGCCTGGACAATTTTTCACATGGTTAGGTAAGTGTTAGTGATATAACATTCCTTCAGTGTTAAAATCTTCCCTTAAAGCATTGTGGGTCAAACTACAACATTTGAACTGCTACGGTTCAAGAAGGCAGTTCACCACACTGTGGTTGGTTGGCTCGCCGAGCTGGTTCGTTAGTTCACAGACATTTCATTACCCTGCTGGGTAACATCATCAGTGCAGCCTCTGATGAAGCGCCGCTGTGTTTTCCTGCTTGGTATTTCATGCAAAGACTGTGACAAACATTGCATTAGACAGACAGGAAGAAAATTGGCCACAAGAGTACATGAACTCCAACTAGCAACAAGAAGACACAACCAATACTCACTCATCTCCATTCACATGGATAAGGAGAACTACCAGTTCAATAGGGACAACACCAGGAGCCTAGGACAGGCCAAGCAGAGACAAGCACGGGAATTCCTAGAGGCCTGGTTCTCCACCAAGAAGGCCATCAACAAACATGTAGAACTAGACCCTGTACACACACCACTGTGAAGGAAAACCGGAAATGAGGTAATCAAATCCAATGGATCCAGAGTTTAAATACCGGGCAGGAAAACACAACAGCACTTCATTGGAGGCTGTACTGATGATGTTACCCAGCAGGGTAATGAAACGTCTGCGAACTAACGAACCAGTTCAGCGAGCGAACCAACCACAGCATCCACAACCCAAGCTACAAATCTAATCAAGACCCTTAGAGCTCACCACCACCTTCTCATGGGCAATAAAAAATGCTGGCCAGCCAGCGATGTCCACATCTCATGAGTAAATAACTCTTTTTTTAAAAAGCTGCACTGGGACAACTTGACTATTGGCACCACAAGTTCTTCAGTGCTATTGCTGGAACGTTATCATGGCCAATAACCTTTGCAGTGTCCAATACCTTTTCAGCAATTTCCTGATTCCACCTGGACTGCATTGAATTGGCTGAAGATCTCTGATGCTTAGGAGGAGGCTGACTTGGATGATCCAATCAACATTTCTGGCTGATGGTTGTTGCAAATGCTTCAGCCTTACCTTTTGCACTAACATGCTTGACTCCCCCATCACTGAGGATGGGGATATTTGTGGAGCCTTCTCCTTGAGTGAGTTTCTTTGTTGTCCACTGCAGAATTTAGATCTGATCTGTAGATCATGGAATCACTTTGTTGAATCACTTTTTGCTTATGCATTTTGGCGCACAGGTGATCCTGTTTGGTAGCTTCACCAAGTTTTTAGGTATGCCTGGTGCTGCTCCGAGCATGCTTCCTGCGTTGAATCAGGGTTGATCCCATGGCTTGATATTATTGATAGCAATGGGAGAATATGTCAGGCCATGAGATTGCAGATTATGTTGGAATAAATTTCTGCTGCAGCTGATGGTTCACAGCACCTCATGGATTGGTCATTAGTCTTGAGTTGAACTGTTCCCAGTATATCTCATTTAGCATGGTAAAAGTGCTATACAACCTAACACGGAGTAATCTCAAAGCAAGGATGGGACTTTAGCTCCACAGAGGCAGTGCAGTGGTCACTGCCACCCATAATGTCATGGATACCTGCAGCTATGGACAGGCAGATTGGTGAGGATGAGGTCAAGTGTGTTTCACTATTATGTTGGTTCACTCTCCACCTCCCACAGACCCAGTCCAGCAGCATTTTCCTTTAGGACTTGACTAGCTTGATCAGTATTGCTGCTGCAAAACCATCCTTAAAATGTCCCACCCACAGTACATTTTGCGACCCTTTTTGTGGTGTTGCATGACTCATTAACCACATGGAGCGTGCCTAGATCAGTGGCAGATGCTTTGTCGGATTTTGTTCCTTTTCTGAGACTCAGTTAATACAGAGATAGCAGGAACTGCAGATGCTGGAGAATCTGAGATAACAAGGTATAAAGCTGGATGAACACAGCAGGTCAAGCAGCATCAGAGGAGCAGGA
>NC_063346.1:8828085-8846966 GCF_021869965.1 Rhincodon typus
CCTGCTGTGTTCATCCAGCTCTACACTCTGTTAATACAACTGAATGGCTTGTCAGGCCATCTCAAAGGGCAGGGGAGAGTAATCCACCTGTTTGTGTGGAGTTTGCACATGCTCCCTGCATCTGTATGGGTTTCCTCCAGGTGCCCCCACAGTCCAAAGATGTGCAGGTTAGGTGGATTGGCCATGCTAAATTGCCCATAGCATCTAAGGATGTGCAGGCTAGGTGGGTTAGCCATGGGAAATGTGAAGTTATGGGAGTAGGGTGGGGAGCTCTTCATAGGCTCGATGGGCTGAATGGCCTCTTCCTGCATTGTAGGGATTCTCTGGAGGGCCGGGACAATGAAGCATGGTACGTTTATTGCCCCCTTTCCTAAAGGGAATTAATGAACCAGTGGTTTCATTAAAACAGCAATCAACATCATTCAATTTTAAATTCCATTCTTTTTTTTTTGATTGAATTCAAACTCCACCATCAAATTTGGTGGGATTTTAGCCAGATCCTCAGAGTTCTCTGAGTTACTCGTCACAATGGTATTACACCACTTCCTCCCCACAAAGGCTGTAATTGAAATGTCTCATTTTCTGTAACACACTGCCATCAGTTCACAAATAATCAGCAGTCAGAAGCAAAAAATAAAACGCAGCACTCACATGACTTTGCCAATTTAGAGTCATACCGAATGGGAGCAGACCCTTCGGATCAAGCAGTCCATGCCAACCATAACCCTAAACTAAACTAGTCCCGCCTGCCTGCGCTTGGCCCATATCCCTGGAAACATTTCTTATTCATGTACTTACCTAAATACTTTTAAATACTATAACTGCATCCATCACTTCCTCTAGAAGTTCATTCTACACACAGACCACTCTCTGTGTAACAAATTTGATTTAAAACAAATTTAATTTAAAAAGCAATCTTTGATTTACACTAGTTATCCTTCTATCCTCTCCTGATGTTTCTGGTCGGGGTAAGACATGTTACCTCTGAATGGTTACTTTTCTTTTCATTCATATCCCACATTGATTTATTTGATGCCTATGTGGAGCCATCTGAACAATCTTGTGGTTGAGATGGATGTTAGAACAACTCAAACCATCGCCAATGTCAAATCTGAATCAATAAATCATAAATAAATACATAAATAGATATTACATTCTTTTAATACATTGAATGAAATTTGAACAAAAAACAAACCTGATTATGTTGGGAGTGTGCATTCACAGCATTTGAATTGCAAATATGTGCTGTGTTGCATCATTTGTTTAACCTGTTCTGTGATAATGGAATATATCTTTTACAATATCAACTCATCGTTTCTTAAGAGCGCTGGAACATTGTGGACTATGGGGAGAAATCTGGGATCTTATAGAAATATATGCAATTACGAAGGGAACAGATAAGATGGAAGCACGGAGATTGTTTCCACTGGTGTGAGAAAGTAAAACTCAGGAGCATAGCCTCAAAATAAGGGGAAGCAGATTTTGGACTGAGTTGAGGAGGAGCTTCTTCACCCAAATGGTTGTGAATCCATGGAATTTTCTGCCCAGTGAAGTAGTTGAGGGGACCTTGTTGAATGTTGTTAAGGCAATGATAGATTTTTGAACAGTAAAGGGATTATAGGTTATGGTGAGCAGGCGGGTAAGTGGAGCTGAGTCCACAAAAGGATCAGCCATGATCTTATTAAATAGCAGAGCAGGCTCAATGGGCCAAATGGCCTACTCCTGCTTCTATTTCTTATGTTCTTACATTCTTAATTGCATGAGGAGTCCTTGGAGGTCATTCTTGATGTTGGGAGTTACAAGTTGCAGTCTTCACTGAGGGTAAATTAGCTCAGGTGGCTGGGCGGCTGGTTTACAATACCAAGTGAAGCCAACAGTGTGTGTTCAATTCCTGCACCAGGTGTGGTTACTATGAAGTGATCTCGTTCTCAATCTCTCTCCTTGCCTGAGGCATGATACCCCTTATGATAAACCACCGTCAATCATTGTTCTCTGATGGCCTTATCTTTAGTAGGAGCTATTGCTTGTTATTGCCCCTCACCGACATTGAATCTTTCCTCATTGCACATTCTGATCGACCACACACTGGATAGAAATGAAATGCCGGGCATGGTCTGACCTTCGCTCAGGACATTCACAGCCAGAGAGTTTATGCCTCTATTGTCCAGGAAGTGGGTCACAGGCAGCTTTCTCCATGGATCGAATCCAACCAGTCAGAAGAACACAATGTGGGAGTTGTACAGATGTCATTCAGGAATCTGATCAATCATTGTTTACAGCTGTCTGGCTAACTTGATCATGGGGTGGGGTCATGGTAAGTCTGGAAGTGAGGGAGTGCTCCATCTGTTAAACATCAAAGATGGGGTCCAATGCTGTGGATGGGAAGCAGGCTGAGGGACAGAATTGTGGGAACAAGAGTCAGAATACTGGGTTTCAGGGACAGTGACAACACTTTGTGGGGGGGGGGTGCGGTGGCTGCTCAAGATGGAAGGGGAAGATATGGTACAGCAGGGGAGGGAGAGTGACCATGTGGGAAGGGGCAGTCATAGACAGTAAACAGCACCCTGAAATGAAGGGACTGTTGGGGGGGGTGGGGGGACATTGCTCAAGCAGACTTGGCATTTTTGAACTGCAATATCTGGGGCTGAGGGGATGGGGTAAGGTTGGGCGAGGTGGGGGGGTAGATACAGCTCATGTGGACAGATTGGGCGGGGCTTTGGAGAGGTGGAGTTCACTGGGACTGCTGTCTTAGAGTCATGCAGTACAAAACAGGCCCTTTGGCCCATTGATGCTAGGGGATTCACCCTTACGTAGAGACAGAGTCTGACACTCACTTTCGGCTGAGCACCCGCTGTTGCCGTAACTCAGGAGTTTGCAGTGGAAACAAAGATAGCTGTGGCCTCTCCTGGAGTGGCTGGAATACATAGTTCATTTCTGGGAGTTAGGCCCTTCAAAGGTCAAGGAAGCACTGGATGAATGCCTGGAAACTCGGAGGAGCAGAAGGATCTTGGATGGTGTGTCCACAGATTCCCGCAGGTAGGAGGAGAGCTTATTGGGGTGGATACGAAGGCATGCATTACATTTGCTTTGAACCGTTGAGCCATTGAATCTAAGAGCAGGAGGTCATGTTGGAACTGCACAGAACTTTGATCAGAGCACAGCAGGGTTACTGAGTCCAGTTCTGGTCACCACACTATAGGAAGGATATAACTGCACTACAGAGGGGAGCAGAGCAGATTCATCAGGATGTTGCCTGGGATGGAACATTTCAGCGATGAAGAGAAACTGGATAGGTTCAGGTTGTTTTCTTTGGAGCATAGAGGGTTGAGGGGGGACCTGATAAAAATGTACAGGATTATGAGGGGCATGGGCAGGGTGGATAGAAAGCAGCTACTCCCCTTGTTCAATAGGTCAATAAAGTGAAAGGCAGGAGGTTTAGAGTGGATTTGAGGAAAATGTTTTTCAATCAGAGGGTGGTAGGAGTCTGGAATGCACTGCCTGGGAGGGTAGATGAGTTGAGTAATCTCATAACCTTAAAAAAATACTTGGATGAGCACTTGAAATGTTATAACATTCAAGGCTATGGGCCTTGTGGGGGACAACAGTGGAACGGAAACAGTCACACGCACTGCCAAACTCCAGGATTAATCCGGGAACCTTTCGATCGTCAGTTTAACACTCTTCTGAAAAAGCTGTTTCAGCTAACTTTTGCTACCTGGCAGAGTCAATCAATATGAAGTGATGGGAGGAAGGTTCAAATTCAAAACCTTGTGACTCAGAGATAGGATTGTTACCATTGAGGTAATACTACAAGCCTCATTCTTCATAGCTAATAGATGGCAGGCAGAAGCAGGAAGAAATATTTCTAAAGTAAGAATAAACATTAGGTTTGCAAGTAAACTGCGTGGAGAGTGCAAAGAAGCTGCAAAGCAATAGAGACAGATTGGTGGGGTGGACACAAACATGGGAGGTGGAATACTTGAAGCAATGTAGAATATCCAATTTGTTAGAAGAAAATAGGAAAGTATGGATGTCCCTGAATTACAAATGATTTACTTACCAAGGCTCGTATTTACAAATGCGATCCAATACAGAGGTGTAATTTTTAATATCAGATATATAAATGTTTCCTGTACTTACGAACAGCTAATTTTATATTGTGTAAAAACCGAAAGAACTGCGGATGCTGTAAATCAGGAACAAAAAGTTATTTTGTATTGTCCTGCACTGATTTCTGACTTGTATACAAATTGACTTGTGAGTGGATTAAAGAACAGAACCCATTCACAACTCAGGGACTGCCTATATATACTTTTTTTTAAATGACGAGCTTTGGGAAATCTTGATATTGCAGAGGACCCTTGCCATGAATCATAAAGTTAACATGAGGGTACAAGAAGCAAATAATAAAGCAGTCGGCATGTTAACATTTGGATCTTTAGAAAATCCTTGAAAAATGCGGATGGCCACTCATCATGATGAAGTCAAAGCGTGACAATCAGAAAGGACAAGTCAAATACAACAGCAAACTCTTGAGCCTCATCTGAGCCTCCGATTGCATCAAGTAGGGATGTATGCTGGCCCAGAACTTATTCGTCATCTTCTTCCTTTGCAGCAGAAATGGGAAGACCTTCAGGATGGAGCCAATGCATGCTTCTGGACTGATGGAGGTTTTTTTCAAACACAGGTGTATTCAGGCTCACAGAAACTCCCATAACCAACTATTTATCCGTGAACTTCTTTTCACCAAAGACTGCATTCTCCTGGTTCACCATCAATCAGACTGCAACTTGTAACTAAATAAAAACCGAAAGAGTTGCTGATGCTGTAAATCAGGAACAAAAACAAAAGTTGCTGGACAAGCTCAGCAGGCTTGGCAGCATCTGTGAGGAAATAATCAAAGTTAACGTTTCGAGTCTGGTGACCCTTCCCCAGAACTGTTGCAAACTTCTGTTTTTGCAACTTATAACTACTTATTTCCCTGAGTTGGCCCCAACTCTACAGAGGAAGCAAAAACAGCTTAAAGGATATCTCAGCCCTGTTTGGAGTTTGTCTCCGAATGATGAACTGGAGTCTGTTAATCCTAAAGTTGATTATTAACTCGAATGTCTTCAATGAACAAGCATGTGTTTTTTTTTTATATTCCGAGTAAAGACTGGGTGCATTAATTCTGTGAAGCCTTGCCTCCAAAGAAATGACGGCAAGCCCAGATGAACCAATCACTCCTAAGAAAAAAAGGAACAAATGTATAAAAAAGAACGCATATTTAGTAGAGTTTAGAGTAATGAGAAGGGATCTGATTGAAACATAAAATTCTAAACCAGCTTACACAGACTAGATGTGGGGAGGTTGTTTTCCTTTGTTAGAGATTCCAAGGTTTTTGAGTAGAATTGTAGCTCGGGTTGTGGATGTTGTGGTTGGTTGGCTCGCCGAACTGGTTCGTTGTTCCGAGATCAACCCAGATCAACGGACTCCAGAGTTTAAATAACAGGTGGGAAAACACAACGGCACTTCATCGGAGGCTGCACTGATGATGTTACCCAGGAGGGTAATGAAATGTCTGCAGAGGAACGAACCAGCTTGGTGAGCCAACAAACAACATTTGTTAGAGATTCTAGAAATAGGGGTTATTGTCTCAGGATAGCAGGTATACCATTCAGGATTGACATGAGGAAAGATTTCTTCATTCAAAGTCATAGCGTCATAGAGCTATGCAGCATGGAAACAGACCCTTCAGTCCAACTCATGCACGCTGACTAGATATCCTAAATTAATCTAGTCCCATTTGCCAGCATTTGGCCTATATCCCTCTGAACCCTTCCTTTTCATATATCCATCCAGATGCCTTTTAAATGTTGTAACTGTATCAGCTTCCACCACATCCTCTGGCAGCTCATTCCATACACTCACCACCCTCTGCATGAACAAGCTGCCCCTTCGGTCCCTTTTAAAATAAATTGAACCTATGGAATTCTCAACGACAGAAGACTTGTGGAGGCCAAGTCACTGGATAGGATATATTCCAGAAAGAGATAGATGGATCTTAGGGTGCTCTGTTTGTTTGCTTTGTTTTTTAGCTATTCTCACATTTTTACTTTCCTGTTTCTATTTCACTTTTTTTCACTGCCGTTGCTCCTTTATTGAGCTTTAGTCACTTTTTGACAAGTTTCTGCACTAGAAAGTGTTTTCTCCAAGGATGCAGAGATGACATTTTAGGAGCTTCCCTCTATATTGGCACTGAATTGGTGAGACACAATAGTGGAACTAACCAACTTTTGCACACACATATGTCTTCTTAATTTAGAAAACTACATCTCTGTGTCTTAAAAGTTGTAAGTTCATTCCAGAGAGTTTTGTAACTATACTGTAAGTGGCTACTGACTGCTTTTCTAAATTTCAAATTGGAAACCAGGTTGTTGGTTTGTTTTTGTTAAAGTGAGACAAATGTTCTAGCTTGACTGAAATTAGGTTTCAAAGACAAAGAAACAAGTTTTATTTCTGACTGTTCAATTTTCAATTTCTGCTCACAGAAATTAATGCTGTTAATTATCTGAATGCCAAGGCTGTCATCTATTTGATCTTCAATGAGCTTTTCAATTATCTACCAATGAGACCTTGAACTCTTTTTATTAATGGTCACTGTTGCTCATCATACACAGCCATTGAACCTGATGTGACGATGTTTATGTTCACTCTTATAACATCAGAGCTAAATGTGGTAACATAGCATTAAAAGATTCAACAAAGTTTTCATACTACTTCTGGTGTATATAAATATTAGAGTTCGAGACACTTCAGTGTCTGGGCTAATATTAAGCCATTTAGTTACAAACAAGAACATATTGTGATCAGTGTGTCATGATTCAAATGACTGCCGTTAACATAGATTATGAGACCTTTATATCTTCAGATCACTTTAGGATACAGTGATGATACAGTGAGTCCTCTCTTAAAGGTACACTGCATATTAACTGTGAGATGTATTACAAAAACAATTGGTAAATGGAACAGGGGGCAAATTTTTCAAGGATCTTTGAGGAAGTTCCTCTCTGGACCATCGCCATTGGAAAGCATAAGTCTTAGATCCTTATGCCTAGAATTGTAGTCAAGGAAATAATCAACATAAATGAAAAGGACTTTGGGGCAGCATGGTGGCTCAGTGGTTAACAGATTCAATTCCAGCCTTGGGTGACCATCTGTGTGGAATTTGTATGTTCCCTCCATGTCTGCGTGGAGTTCCTCTGGGTGCTCTGGTTTCCACGCACAGTCCAAAGATATGCAGGCTAGGTGGACTGGCCATGCTAAATTATCAATGGTCAGCTGGTGCTCTGTAGATGGTGGACAGGTTTTTGAGGGATCAGGGTCGAATTACACGCTGAATGATTCTAAATGTCTGACCTGCTCTTGTAGCCACAGTGTCTATATAGCTAGTCCAGTTCAGTTTCTGGTCAATGACGATGCCCAGTATATTTTGACGTTGGGGAATTCATTGATGGTAATGCCATTGAATGTCATGAGGTGATAGTTATATCCCTTTTATTGGAGGTGGCATTTGTGTGTTGCAAATGTTACTTGCCACTTGTCAGCCAAAGCCTGCATATTGTCTGAGACTCGTTGCATTGAGACATGGACTGCTTTAGTGTCTGAGGAGGCACAAATGATGCTTAACATTGTCATCAGTGAACATTACCACATCTCACCATATGATGGAGGGGTGGTTGTTAATGAAGCAGCTGAAGATGGTTTGATCTAGGACACTACCCTGAAGAACTCTTGTACAGAGCTGAAATGACTGACCTCCAATAACCATAACCAAATTCCAATGTGCCTAGTAGGACTTCGAGCATCAGAGGGTTTCCGTCAGATTCCCAACTGACTTGAAGTTTGTTTGAGTTCCTTATTCAGTTAAATGTGGTATTTATATCAAGGGCTGTTGCTCTCACCTCACCTCTGGAATTCAGCTCTTTTGTTCTAGTTTGAACTAAGGATGTAATGAGGTCAGGAGCTGAGTTGTCAAGTGGAACCCGAACTTGACAATTGTTACTCAATAAGTGCTGCTTGATAGCACTGTTGATGACCTCTTCCATCACTTTATTGAGTATCAAGAGTAAACTAATGGGTCAGATTTGCCTTGCTTTTGTGCAGAGGACATCCTTGTGCAATTTCCCATCTTGTTGCTTAGAAGCACTGGAACAGCTTGCAGTATGTTTTGGAGCACTGTGGTATAGCACTTGTGTACCAGAATGTTGGTAGTTCCGCAGCCTTTGTAATATCCAGGGCCTCCAGTGATTTCCTGATACCACATGAAGTGAATTGATTTTGCTGAATATGTATCATAGAATCCCTATAGTGTGGAAACAGGCCCTTCGGCCCAACAAGTCCACACCGACTCTCAGAGTGTCCCACACAGACCCATCCCCCGAGAACCACCTAATCTACACATCCCTGAACACTCTGGGCAATTTAGCATTGCCAATCCACCTACCCTGCACATCTTTTGACTGAGCAACTGGAGGAAAGCCACACAGACACAGAGAGAATGTGTAAACTCCACACAGACAGTCGCCCAAGGGTGGAATCGAACCTGGGCCCCTTGCGCTGTGAGGCAGCAGTGCTAACCACGGTGCCACCATGCCACCCTAAATGTAGTCAACACTATGTTTTATTATGTTCTATTTGATGGCATTCCTGTGATATGCTTTGGAATGACACTACATGAAAGATGCTACATAAATATAAATATTTCTTGTTATATCCTGTAATACTGAGGTATCTGCAGGAGTTGAATCCACTTGACACTTCTGGCTGTACATTGTTACAAATCTTTTCATTGATGTGCTAGTCTCCCCCATCATTGAGACAGGCATATTTGTGGGGCATCCTCCTCCAATGAGTTGTTTAGTTATCCAACACTATTCCTGACCTGCCTTGGCAGGACTGTAGAGCTGAGATCAGTTATAGGATTGCTTAGCCTTATCTATCACTTGTTGTTTGACCTACAACTAGTCCTTTCTTGTAGCTTTACCAGGTTGGTATCTCATTTTTAGGTATGCCTGGTGCTGCTCCTGGCATGCCCTCCCTCACACTTCTTTGAAGTGAAGGCATTGTCACGCTTGGTTACAATTGGATCTATCTACTAACTCATATAACACCAACTGCGCAGAAAGGGTCCTTTCAGCCCATCGAGTTAGCACCAATCTAGTCCCAGTTCCCCCACTATCCTCACACTATCCTGCATTTTACCATGGCTCATCTGCCTAGACTGCACTTCCGTGGACACCATGGATAAAGAAATCTTAGAGAAGCAGTTAGAGAAGGAGCTGACCAGCAGATTGAAGCGTAAACATAAAGAAGTCTTACTAGAATTAGAGACTCCAACATCAGCAGTTCTTGCTATCTCTTACTAGAATTAAGTAGGATAATTGTGGAACCCCACTTTGAATACTGTTGCACAGTTGTTTTTTGATTTTTTAGGTAGAATAAGGCTGCCTTAACTAGGGTGAAACAAAGTTTCTGTTGAGTTCTGATGAAGCTTCAACAGACTTGAAATGTTAACTCTGCTTTCTACCCACAGATGCTGCCATTCCAGCTGAGTTTCTCCAGCAATTTCTCATTTGTTTCAGATCTTCAGCATCCCACTTCTTTGTTTTGTTTTATGCAAAAGAGGATAGCTTGACAAATTCCTAGGATAGAGTCATACAGTAGAGTAATACAGAATAGAAACAGGCCCTTTGGCCCAAACTGGTCCATGCTGACCATGGTGCCCACTCAGCTAGTTCCAATTGCCTGTATTTGGTCCATGTCCCTCCAAACTCTGCCCATCCATGGACCTATCCAAATGTATTTTTAATGTTGCTATTGTACCTCTGGCTACTTTCTCTGGCAGCCCATTCTACATACACCCCACTCTCTGCATGAAGAAGTTGCCCCTCAGGTCCTTCTCAAATCTTTCCCCTATCACCTTGAACCTATGCTCTCTAGTTTTCAATTCCCCACCCTGAGAAAAAGACTATATACATTCACCCTATCTCTGCCCCTCATGAATTTATACACCTTAATAAGGTCACCCCTCATTCTCCTACATTCAAAGCAATTAAGTCCTATCCTGACCAACTCCTTCCTCTAACTCAGAGTTACTAGTCCTGGCAACATTCTCGTAAATCTTCTTTGCGCACTTGGGATTGCCCTGAAAAAAAGGAGATTGACTAGACTGTGGCTTTCTTTGCCCTGAATTTAGGGAAGGAGTGGGGATTTAATAGAAAGTTATAAAATTCTTAAGGGGCTTCATATGCTAAATACTGACAAGCTGTTTCTACAGGCTGGGAGTCTCTCAGTATCTCAGTATAAGATATCAACCATTTAACACTGAGATGATGGGATATTGTTTCGTTCAGAGGGTTGTGAACCTCCTAAATTCTGTATCCCAGGGAGTTGCAGATGTTCCATCGTTGAATACATTCAAGACTGAGATTGATAGATTGTTGGATACTAAAGGAATTGAGGGATCCAGGGATAGTGCAGAAAGACGGAGTTGAAGATCAGCCATGGTTCACTGAATGGCAAGTAAGCTCAAAATGTGAAATGGCTACTTCTGTTTTCTATGTTCTTACATATAATCTCTCCCTTCAATTGTCAACTGACCTTCAACTATTGAAGGCACTACAAGTCTTCTAACACTCCAGATTGTTAACAACAGCAGTCCTTAACATGCAGATCTACAGAATACTGCAGGTAAAGTTGCCTGTCCAGGATACAATGCAGATAATCTCTGATTAGCAAGCAAAGCACACATCTGCATTAAACATGGAAGCACCGTACTTCCTGCACAATTTATCAAGCTCACTCAAGCATTGCAAAGGACAGGACAGAACCTAAGTTTAGTTTCACCTGATTAGCATTTGTTTAAAGTCACGCGGAGAGTCAATACCCACTGCACCATCCTGAACTTGTCTGATATAAGCAGAAATATCCGGTAGGCATCCCACATTTAATCAGATCCATTTCACTGATAATAACTGTAATGTGCCTGATGAAGGCACACATGCAATTCATCCATTTGCACACTTGTCCTGAGCGAATGGGAGTTGCTAAGATACTAAAAACTGTCCACTGAGAGTTTTTAACCAGATTGAACAATGGGATACAAGCTAAGAATTCAATTTTGCAAAGCAAGCCGTAGCTTGTCTATACTCTCAGCAAATGTAAAGGATTAAACTGATTGATATCAGAAAATTGCTGCCATTTTTATTCTCAGTCCTCAGTTCTCTTACACTGGGTATGGACATGTGCAATGCATTTTACATTGAATTACTGATAACTCATTCATCGACACTTGCATTGTCAGACAGATGAAATATTGAGGGTATGTCAAGCCTGTCTGAGTATGTTCTCAAGAATGTCTGTGTACAGAAACAGCATGGTGGCTCACAGCGCTAGGGACCCAGGTTCAATTCCAACCTTGGGCCACTGTCTGTGTGGAACTTTCACCTTCTTTCCATATCCTCCCACTGTCCGAAAATGTGCAAGTTAAATAGATTGGCCAGGCTAAATTACATACCGTGTCCGAGCTTGTAGGTTAGGTGTTTTAGCCATGGGAAATGTAGGGATAGTGTAAGGCGGCGTGGGTCTAGGTGAGATGCTTTTCAGAGGGTCAGTGTGGATTTGATACAACAAGTGGCCTGCTCCCACACTGTAGGGATCCTATTAATTAAAAAAAAACAACCAAACTTTAAAGCTAGAGCTGTTGGAGTCTCAGTAATTCTTTATTTACCAGCGAACAACAAATTTCTGGAATGCAGGCTGGTTTGGATCTTTCTTGACCCTCGCCACTGCCTTCAGGAGAATGTTTAACCAATACTTTCTGGGGCACTGATCTCACCCTTTTATTGCTCACTCTAAATCCTCAACTTCCCTCCCCAAAGCGATTGTGGGTCTACTTACAGCACATGGGTTACACTAGGAAGTTCTCCATCACCTTCTCAAGAGCAACTAAGGGTGAGTCATAAGTGTTGGCCCAGGCAGCAATGTCCAAATCCCCAGAATGAACAAAATAAAAATGGAAGGGAAGAGTTTTTACTGATAAATTTGATTTTTGTGATCTCCTGGTTGGTTGCAAATCAAAAGAAAAAAAAGTTTAAAAGAAAACTTTTCCTGAGTAGTTTTTCACACATTGGTCCTGGTATTTTCCTACACATATTTTGGCTTGGTGTGAGATTATGTCACTGCAAGAGTAGAATAGGAGAGAGGGGACACGGGATAAAGTATTTAATCACAATCTCTGCCTATGATGGAATAGGACAGACTTATTGGATGAGCTGGTCATATCAGTCCATCAATTTTGCATCATCTATGTTCACAATTGCAATCCAAAGTAATGGCTGTGAAGGAGTTAATGTCCATGTTACCATTCTACTGATGTTCCACATTCTGTGGATGGAGGCAAGAAGTTTCACATTAGTGTTTAGAGGAAATAGATGTATCTATATCAGCTTCCCTGTGCTCTTATATTTTTGCCTGACCAACTGTAGTCATATTTAATGGTATTATGCAATAAATGTCCTTGTTAACTAAGAACAGTGCCTTTTCTGCATATACAGTCCTCCACCATAAATCAGGAGACAGATCCAAGAAAACAAAGGAAAAGAAAAATTGGATGCATTGAACCAGCTCAAACAAGGCTAACCAAGTATATCATACTGGTAGAGGTTTCAAGTACCTTAGGATATTAGGAGAGATAATCTAGGAAAATAGCACACGTTGAGCAGAGGTGCAGATTTGAACGCTTAAGTAGTTACTAATACGACATTTTTGCAGTCATGTGGATTTGACCTCCATAATGAGGAGAAGAATTCTGAGGACCCAGAAGAAAAGTGAAATGTTGCAGCAGGTGATTTCATCAATTTAAGGACATCACTGTTTTAAAAAGATATGGACAGACTGTGAGTATCCAAAGCCTAATCCCTGAGAGAGAGAGACTGCAGCATCCTTAGGAGTAGCAATAGGGCAAATTCAGCTCTCCAAGAGCATAACTTCATTCAGAAGCTGGTAAGAAGTGCTGGGGCAAGTGTAGGCAAGGAAAAGAGAGAAGACTCAGCCATACTTAGAAAATACAGATATTTTAGTGAAGAAGGAACAACTGATGTGTCCAGAGATTAATATTAGTGATTCCTAAGGGAAAGGGAATAACTTTGCAGAAAATGATGCAAAAATCAGGCTGGGGAAGCAAAGGATTAGAAAAGACAGTTCTTATTTCTCATAACAAAAATCCGTGCCAACAGTAAGCTCCCTGAAGCGCAGGTATTTGGAACAATGAAAGGGTGAGAGAAGAAAGTTAGACAGATGCTACAGAATGGAAATATCCTAGAATTTATTTAAGCTGAAACCAAGCAAAGTTAAAGAAACTTAGTGAAAGAACCCAGCAGCAAAATAGAATCCCTACAGCAGTGCAGAGGCAATTTGGCTCATCAATTATGCACCAACACTCTGAAGAGCAGTCCTACCCCCACACACAATTACCTTCACTAGTCCATCTAGCCTGAACATCCCTGTTCACTGTGGGGCAATTTACCATGGCCAATTTACCTAACCTGCACATCTTTGGACTGTGGGAAGAAACCCATGCAGACACAGGGACAATGTGCAAACTCCCCACAGACAGTCGCCCGAGGCTGGAATTGAACCCAGGTCTCTAATGTTGTGAAGCAGCAGTGCTAACCACTGCTCCACCTTTGTTTAAAAGACACACGTTAGGAAAAATTAAAGATTTACACAGTTAATATTGCAAGGAGGAAATTCAATAAACAATCGTCATCCAAGGAGAAAATTCAGGATATGAAGTGCCCTCTAAGTAAGGTTATGGACAAAAACAATATTTACAAAAATTATGTCTTTCACAAAGGATGTCTAGAAATTATAAATGTTCCAGCAGAGAAATGGTCCATAGATTAGAAGCAAGGTGAACAGTGCCCAAATAAAAGACATACCATTTATCCATATCCAATGACAGCTCATGCTGAAAAAATATGTGCAGCCATCCAGATCACTTAAATTCATGAGGTCAGGGACTTTAGGGGAGATAGGGTAGCAATATAACCTTGAGGCTTACTGTCAGGAAAAAGCAGAAGCCAGGCAAAAACAGCATAAGGAGTATGCTACCACACTAACGCCCCATCCACCCTTTCCCATGACCATCTTCTGTCACAAGTGTAGCAGACCCTGCAGAAACTGCATTGGACTGGGCAACCACCTACAGACTCACGCTGAGAGAGGAAGAGAGTCACCCTCATCTGCAAGGGATTGTCAACAATGAAGATAATATGTAAGATAATTTATACATAACTGTATAATGGATTAACAATGGGAAAATACTTGGGGGCATATTTTGAATAAGGTAATGGTTCTGATGGGGTAAACGTTCATTTTATGTTGGCTCCATTCATTCTACTGATGCCACAACCAGTCTGTAGTCCAGGCAAGGACTTCCACTACAGCTTTTAGGGATTGCTTATGTAAACTGTATTAGCTTTGTAATGTCCTTGCAATTATGCTTGACCAAATCTGGTTGCACTTAGCACTCTCATGCAATATCATTGTTATTTAGGAACAATGTCTTGTCTATAGATACTGGTATAACCTCTGCCACTAAACACGAGATAGGTCCAAGCCAAAGTGAAGATAAAAACCAAAAGAACTGTGGATGCTAGAAATCAGAAAAAAAATACAAAGAGAAATTGCTGGAAAACTCAAGCAGATCTGGCAGCATCTGTGAAGAGAAAGCAGATTTAACATTTTGACCCCAGTGACCCTTCTTCAGATGGTGACTCAGAAAAGGTTGATATTTTACATAAGATGGGGTGGGGGAACAAGGGGAGAATAAAAAATAGGTGGAAATAGATCCCAAAGAGAGAGAAAAACAGTTGGATAGACAAAGGAGTGGTTAAAGGTCAGTCTCCACCAAAGCAAAGTCAATTAAGAATTAGCAGCAAACTATCAGATATAACCCTTTCCCATGACCACACATTGATAGCAGTGGCAAATGCCACAAGGTACCAGCAATGGTCATCTGAAAAAATAGCACAATAACCATCTGTAGGAATTGATCTAATTTTCCTTTTCTTTGACAAGGGAAATAAAGGCCAATTGTAGCAGCCTCACCATTCCTCTTGTTGGCAGTGCTGACACAGTAAGTGCACAGGATGCCATTTCCTGAAGTTTATTTATCAGTTCTTCAGACATTTTACACTCAAATTCAATTCTTATATGAGTTAAGCCTATTCTACTGTCAATGCATTACTGGCAATATTTGAGCTGTTCCATTTCAGTTACTTCTCTTCAAGATCCTGCCCAAGCTGCAGAATTTACCAGCTTTTTATCTTGTTCTTATTTCAGATCTCCAGCATCTGAGGTGTGTATTTCTATTGTTTTAGTGTTTTGAGAATGGTCTGCTTTTATTTCATAACTGCAGTATTTGCAGTGTAGCTTTGAATTCTCAGTAGCCCCATTATTTGGTTGCTATCACTCTTCACTGCCCAATGACACACAAAAGCACCTCTCACTTCCATTCCTATTCATTCTGGCTTGGAAGAGGTAAGAATCTAACTGTCCATTTCCTCAATGGATATGTAGATTTTTATCCAGGGACAGCCAATCTTCACATTTCATGTGCCTGGATACATTGCTTTCAGCTGTTAAAGCCAAAGCAAATCAGTACTTTACTCATGTTTAAAAAATATTCTGGAGGAAAACTCATCAAATGTAATTCAGGAAATTGAAAAATTTTCCTGGTAACATATTCTGGATTGATGCTAATTATTATGCTGAGCTCAGCTACCAATAGGTGTGGCAGCAATATTGAAAAGAGACAAGATTTAATCTTCTATGTCAGTACAAAATAGGGAGTTAGATGTACTTCAATAATCTTGACTATATTTTGGTTTGTGCAATGATTCATCATGAGAGATGCTTATCTGTCCCTGAACAGGAGCATCACCAAACTGTATTTAATTAGCCATTGTAATGCATGTAGTGTCAGGAAAATTAAACATTACTATTTGCGATGAGCTAGAATAGGCACAGTGAAAGATTCACGGTAGCATCCAAGGAGTTTGCACAGGCCTTGGAAGACTTTATTTACATTAGATTGCATTTAGTGTCATTCTATAAACTCATTAACTCTCTGTGAGGACCAATATACTATCTTGGAAGTCAAATAAAATAAATATCCAGCAAAATTGAAGGGATTTTACTTCATTTGAAGAGTACATTATGATATGAAATGTTCTTTTGCACCTCCAGCTCTCTAATGATTTCTATGTGATCCTGGTAGGCTTCTGTTTAACAGGAAGTGATTTGGTACAATCAAAGTTATCTCCTGGAAGTGAATGATTACGGATGTCATTGACACATATACTGTATGAGGTTTGTTAGGTCCATTGTTTAAACAAGGTGAGGAAGAGTGAAATGCCTCCCTCTTGATTCCTTATTTGATTGAAACAAATAGAGTCATATAGCATGGCAACAGACCCTTTGGTCCAACCAGTCTATGCCAAACATAATCCCAAACTAAACTAGTACTACCTGCCTGCTCCTAGCCCAAATCCCTCCAAACCTTTCCTATTTGTGTCCTTATCCAAATGTCTTTTAAATGTTCTGATTGTACCCACTCCGGAAGTTCGTTCTCCACGCAAACCACCCTCTGTGTAAATATTTGCCTCCATGTCTTTTTAAATCTCTCTCTTCTCACCTTAAAAATATGTCCATAGTCTTGAAATCCCCCATCCTAAGGAAAAGACGATTACCATTACTTTATACCATTACTCTTCATTATTTTGTAAACTTCTATCAGGTCGCCTCTCAGCCTCCTACGCTCCAGTAAAATATGTCCCAGCCTATCCAGCCTTTCTTTATAACTCAAACTTTCCATACCCAGCATCATCCTGGTAAATCTCTTCTGAACCTTCTCCAGCTTAATAATATCCTTGCTATAACTTTGCAACCAGAACTGGATAGAGTATTCCAGAAGAGGCCTCACCAATGTACAACCTCAACGTGACCTCCCAACTCCTTTACTCAAAGCAATGAAGGCGAGAGTGCCAAACGCCTTTTTAACCATCCTGTGATGCAAACTTCAAAGAATTATGTACCTGCACCCCTAGGTACCTCTATTCTACAACACTACCCAAGGCCCTACCATTAATTCTATATGTTCTACCCTTGTTTGTTGTACTGAAATGTAATATATCGCATTTATCCAGATTGAAATCCATCTGCCATTTTAAGCCCGTTGACACATTTGATTAAGATCCCTTTGTAATCAAGTATTTAACTCCATTTAAGAAGGGTGCATTTGCCAGTTCAGTGAATACTTGTCGATATATGCGTGGATTATGCAGAATTAGACAGGCAGGTTTCCTAAAGACTTTATCAAGCAAGGGGTTAGTTTTATTAGGTTGAAACTATTTTGTTAGGCTGAATCAGGTAAAAACATAAAAGTGTAAGACTTCATCTCAACTTCTACACCTTGCATGCAAACACATATGTACCGGAATGAAACACACAAAAATACAGAGTAGAGAAGGTTAATGTTGGCCAGGTTAAGGTGAAGGAAGTAAGCAAAGGTGAGTAATAGGTCAGGAGCAAATTACTGCAGGTGCTGGAACCTGTACTGAAAACAAAAAATGCTGGAAATCACAACAGATCAGGCAGCATCCATGGAGAGAAGGCAAGCTATTGTTTTGAGTCCAAATGACTCTTCATCATGGGTTTAGCTAGGACGTCTCACCTGACCAGAGCTAGCCAAAGACTTTGGTCCTCAGCTGACAGCTCAAGGTTGTAGCTGATATCTTCTCCTTCTTCTGGAATCACTGTTGTGGACACTGAAGTCTCCTTTTAAAGTTTCTGTGTCTGCCTTCAGGAATGTAGTCAGAACTGGACGCTAAAAAGAGGGTACTGGATTAGATAGAGAGTGAGAGATGCAACAGCTTCGTCTCACAGCTACTGATGTTCTTCTGCTAAAACATGGTTTTGAGAAACACACACGGACAGCACAGTTGCTTGCATGACTTTTCTCTAAATACCATTAAAAGTTGGAAAATCCATTGTAAATTCCAAAGTTTCCTATATCCGAACAAACATCTGAAGTAAATCAAAGTATTTTCTCCAAGTAATTAACCCCAGAGTGGTTCAATCCTGCATGGATGAATATTGTGCAGGGCTGGATGAGCACAGCAGGCCAAGCAGCATCATAGGAGCAGAGATGCTGCTTGGCCTGCTGTGTTCATCCAGCCCTGCACCTTGTTGTCTCGGATTCTCCAGCATCTGCAGTTCCTACTATCTCTGGATGAATATTGTGACTGTCTCCCTTCTTTTAAGACAGGAACTAAAGAACATAAGGAATAAGAGCAGGAGTGGGCCATTAAGCCCTTCAAGCCTGGCCCACAAGATCCTGGCTGATCTACCCTAGGTCTCAACACCACTTCTGTCTCAGCTCTATATAGGTTTTAACTCTCTGACATTTCAAAAATCTACTTTAAATATTTTGTGATATTGCGTCCACAACTCTCTGGGGTCAAGAATTCCAGGCATTCACTACACTCTAAGAGAAGAAATCTCGTTACAAGCAAGTGACAGTTCTAAATACATGTTCCCTTATTGTGTGATTATGTCCCCTAGAAAGCTGTTTACACATGTCAAGGCACGTATTGTCCCTACTGAGGTCTTCATAGGGTCTATGTCTTTATGACAATGGAGTGAACGTGGACTGCAGAGTAATGCAAACCGTAGCAACCATTTTCAGTTTCAGCTAGGGCCCTTGTTATAAACTATTCTTTCAATACATCTAATGTCTGATTTTAGCTGTTGAATTAATGAGGGGCAATTTTTTT
>NC_063346.1:8847366-8935001 GCF_021869965.1 Rhincodon typus
AGATGCTGCCAGACCTGCTGAGCTTTTCCAGCAACTTTGTTTTTGTTATCACTGTGAAGTCATTGGAGTGACATTTTGCTGAAGGAACTGTACTCTCTTCCCCAGTTAACTTTGTCTAACCCACTGGAAATTGTCTGGGAAGCAGGATAGCTCGTAAAATGCCCAAGGGAGTTGACTGGAGATTGTGCCCACCATCTTTCTGCCACCATGCCATATGGTGGGAATTGTGTCATCTTGACTTTCCCACCAGGAGGCCAGTTGAACCACTTGATTGGCCAATTAAGGGGAACCTCTTGCCTCATTGGTTCACATCAAGAGTGTTCCTTGGTGGTTGCCAGGGTTCACCCTCATTGATGGCTGCTGCATGGCCCATTCTGGAATTCCCTGATGACATTGGAAGGTGCTCGATAAGTTCCCACCCACACCCAAGTTCCTGAACCAGGCAGCCAAGTCTTAGGTTCTCCTCACCTTTCCTCCTACCTCTGAGTGTACCCTGTCATCGATGTGTCCCATTCCCGAGCAATAGTTACTGCTAGTGGTCATTCCAGCACTCATCATGTGGCATCTTCTTTGCAACCAATATAACAAAGTGTCACTTTGGGTCTCACTACCTGATAAAGTGAGTCTCCAGGCTACCAGCTTCAACAGAGGGAACTGCTGGCAACTGGAAAAATGCAGACTTTCACAGTGCAGCCCCCATTGTTCACCATACAATATACCTGTCAAACAAAGGAGAGTTGTTCATTACTCTGCAGTCATTTTGTATCTCCCTTGTTCCCCAGTTGCTTACTTAACCTGCAAGTAATAATACAAATCTTTTACCTTGGAACAAAATTCACTGATCCCTCAATCCCAATGGGGATGGAGATGTTGTATTCTCAAAGAGGCAGTGAGGCAGAGATTCAGTTATCCAGCGTTCCTTGCAAGGGCTGGTTCCCCATGGGGATTGTGGGATCAATGAATGTACCCTCAACTGTGTCATCACAACGTAGGCTGCTATGAAGCAATCATTCATTTTTTTAACAACTATTGTGCATCACAGTGGATTAGTGCTGTGTTGAGATGAGACATTTTCCATCCCTGGTTTAATATAAATGTGAAGAATGGGCTAGGAGGGAAGTACAGGGACAGTGAAAAAGCACAGTTACCCTTGCGGAGGGCTAGTACAGGTGCAGGAGTCTGAATAGCCTCCTCATCCACTGTGACCACTCCATTATTAGATGGAAGAAGGGTAGATTTTCTCTTTCAACTCTCTCTGCCTATCCCAGATAACCCTATGGAACAGAATATGTGCAGTCAGTGGACAGAAATTCACTAAATTAGGCTTACCATATTGTTACTTGAAGTAAAATGAAATGAATTGAAAGTCAGCTTCACTTGGGAAAATTAAAACAAAATCACTAGCAATGTGGAATACACACTGTTTACTTCATAATTTCTATACAGATTGCAGTCCAGACTCTAAAGTAATATTCCCCTGCATTCTGCTTCCTCTTGTTCCTTGATCTCCATCCAGGTTTGCTCAGACTAGTACAATATCTCATTATTATAATTAAAAGGAGAGATCCAACCCCTGGGACACCGATGTGAATACAAGACCAGGCGGTGAGAATATAGATCTTTTTCCTTCTGATGAGTAAAGGGCACACACGGAATGAGTCCTGGGAGTCTTGACCCAGTTTCTAGAGAATGATTATAAAAGGAAGATGAGGAAAACCTGCCTGGAATCGAGAACTAATTGGCCCGAACTCAGCAGCCTCCCTCAGTCAGAGAGGCAAGTTAAGTGCAGAATGCAGTCCTAGATGATGACTAATCTTTTCCTGTGCGAAACCGAGTGCCAAGAGGTCAAAGTCTGAGTGGGAATGTACTGTTGGAGGCCCATTGAGACACTACTCAGAGACAAGTTTAGGGGAAGCTTATGTTCTGCAGGATCTTGTCACGACTCCCCAGGGTAGTACACTGGAAATCAAGCCCCAGTATTCCTAGAGTCGGCATAAATGTGCAAATTTGATTAAAGCACCAACCTGCCTGATTTTACCTAACTGCCTCATTAAGATTACAAGAATGTGCACTCCACGTTTTAATCAAGAATAAGGAAATCGCTACATTTTGCAAACCAACAGTTTTAAGCAATGGCACAGTAAAAGCTGAATTGCCATGTAAGACCTTCATGACCTAACCTCTACCCCTTTTAAGACATTGTCATATGCATACAACAGATACTCAAAGAGACAAGAAAAGACACATGTCATGGACGGGGAATGATAACGTTGGTGAAGCCAGTCTGGATTGCAAACATCAATGAATTATATTCTTTCAGTTCTCTTCTGATTCATTTCAACTCTTTAATGAGGACATAGGGTTGTAGACCCACTGATTCTCAATTGATAATTCATAGGTTGAATATTTGCCAGTTCCATTGTCTCTGAAGGTGGTTTTTCTTCTTTTCATTTCAAGAAGGGAATTTATGGAGTGAGAAGGAATGACTAGCAGCTTGGAATTTTCCTTTAATTCTTTGCCCACAAAAGGGCGGAGGAGGGGAGGTGAGAGAGAAAGAGAGAGAGAGAGATATTTAAGTCCTTACTTCTTCAAAGTCTGATATTTCTCCTGTATTGTCCAAATTCAAAGCTGTAGCCATTCATTAAAGAACGAGTCAAGAAATTGTTACTACGTTGAATACATCTGAACACATGCAACTAGTCCTGGTTTAAAAACCACTCAAAAGCCTGTGACTCAGCAAAACTGCCCAGAAAGCACACGCAGATGCGCGGAGTGTAGGAGATTGAGAGACAACCTGATAGAAGTTTATAAAATCATGAGGGGTACAGGTAGAGTCTGTCTTTTCCCGAGGATGGGGGATTTCAAGATTAGGGGGCTCATTTTTAAGGTGAGACGAGAGAGATTGAGATAAGATATAAGAGGCAATTTTTTTACACAGAGGGAGGTTTGTGTGTGGAATGAACTTCCTGAGGAAGTGGTGGATGCTGGAAAATTACAACATTTCAGAGACATTTGGATAGATACATGAAAAGAAAAGTTTGGAGGGATATGGGCCAAGAGCAGACAGGTGGGACTAGTTTAGTTTGGGATCATGTTCAGCATGGACTGGTTGGACTGAAGGGCCTGTTTCCATGCTGTATGATTCTATGACTGATTTAGCAGTAATTCTCAAGTCCCACTATTCCCAGGATCACCACAAGATGGTTGATTATTTAATCAAAGTGCACAAATTCCCCAATTTATCCTTCTGACAAGTCATCTAGACTTGAAACATTAGCTTGCTTTCTCTCCATTGATGCTGTCTGACCCACTGTGATCTTGAGCATTTTCTTGTTTTCAGTACCTTTCTGATGGAATTGAGTAAACAAAAAAATTCTGAGCAGATTCCTGTACTTAACAAAATGACTATTTATTATAAATAAGTAAATATCAGCCACAGGCAGAATAATATTATGAATTATCAACATATAAGACTGTGGTTTGAAACTCTAACACGGCTTTAAAATAACTATGATGTGGAGGTACCGGTGTTGGACTGGGGTCAACAAAGTCAGAAGTCACATGACACACAAGGTTATAATCCAACAGGTTTATTTGAAATCACAAGCTTTCAGAGCATAGCTTCTTTGTCAGGTGCAGTGAGAGGAGAGCACACAGACACAGAGTTTATGGGCAGAGAGATCAAATGATCATACAACTGGTGTGAGTGGAGTGAACAAACCTAAAATGGCTGACTGACTGTCTCCTGTTGAATCTTTCATCATTCATACATTCCTGCATTCTAGAAATCGCAGAAACAGGATATGGTGAACTCTGTTAGAAAGGAGACGCAAGTTTCGATTGATTAAGATGCAAATTCAAAATTCTGTTTCAAGTCACTGCCCTGAGATAATTAAAGGTTTCATCAGTGTCTGTCTAACTTTCCAAACTTCGAACAGGCAGAGCGATAGGAGTATACAAAAGGTGACATCTCAGGTCAGATACTGAGTGGTAGGTGTGAGGCCTTGTCCAGAATCTGTGTCAGAGTTTTAACCTGGAATCAGGCTGATTTTAGTCTAAAAGCAGGAATTTATAAAATGCCACACTGACTGACTGTGACTATGAATTGTGTGTTTCTTGATCAAAATAGAATGTATCTGCAAATAAACAAACGTCTTGGATGAAATGATTCACCCCATATGTGTGTATATGTGTGTGTGTATGTGTGTGTGTGTGTGTGTGTGTGTGTGTGAGAGAGAGAGAGTGAGACAGTGTATGTATGTGTGAGAGAGTGTAATAAGTAATCCAAAACTTTACAAACTAATTAAGGTACACGGATCATAACAATTTATCAAGGTGATGCCGTCAAAACAGGACAGTGAGGAAGGTTTTACAGATACAGAACAGTGTGGTGGGGGCACCTGCAGCGCGACATGACCTTAGAGCACAGTTGAGGCCATCTTCATGGGTAACAAACTTGGCTGTCAGTCTCTGCTCGGCAACTCTGCAATGTTGTGTATCTCGAAGTCCGCCTTGGACGACGTTTACCCAAAATTCGAGGCTGAACGCTGACTGGGTGAGAACTTTCCCGTCTGGCGATTGTTACATGATATCAATTCATCCGTTGTCATAGTATCTGCATGGTCTCACCAATATACTATGCCTCGGGGCATCCTTGCCTGTAACGTATGAGATAGACAACGTTGGCCGAGTCACATGAATATCTGCCGTGCACGTGGTGGGTGGTGTCCCCACATGTGATGGTAATGTCCATGTTGATGGTCTGATATGCCTTGCAGAGGTTGCCATGGCAGGGCTGTATACTGTTGCAGTTGATGTTGTCCTGAAGGCTGGGTAGTTTGCTGCGAACGATGGTCTGTTTAAGGTTTGGCGATTGTTTGAAAGTGAGAAGTGGAGCCATGGGGAAGATGTTGGCGAGGTGCTCATCGTCATCGACGACATGTTGAAGGCTGCAAAGAACATGGCGTGGTCTGTCAGCTTTGGGGACTTGAAACAGAATTTGGAATTTGCATATTAATCAATCAAAACTTACATCTCATTTCTAACATCACCTGGAGAAGCGATGACCTAGTGGTATTATCACTGGACTGTTAATTGAGAAACCCAGATAATGTTCTGGGGACGTGGGATCGAATCCGGCCATGGCAGATACTGGAATTTGAATTCAATTTTAAAAATCTGGTAATAAGAATCTAATGATGACCATGAATCCATTGCCGATTGTTGGAAAAACCCATCAGGTTCACTAATGTCCTTTAGGGAAAGAAACTGCTGTCCTTACCTGGTTTGGCCTACATGTGACTCCAGACCCACAGCAATGTGGTTGACTCTTAACTGCCCTCTGGGCAATTAGGGATGGGCAATAAATGCTGCCCAGTCAGCGACGCCCTCATCTGATAAATGAATAAGTAAAAAACAGTGTTCTCCATATCCTACTTCTGCAATTTCTATGAATGATTAAAGATTCAACAGGAGGCAGTCAGTCAGCCATTTTAAGTTTGTTCACTCCACTCACACCAGTTGTATGGTCCTTTGATCTCTCTGCCTATAAACTCTGTGTTTGTGTGCTCTCCCAAAGGGGCTGAGCTCCGAAAGCTTGTAATTTCAAATAAACCTGTTGGACCAAAAGTTGGAGTCGTGTGATTTTCTACTTAAAATACATATACTCACAGTCAGACAACAGAAAAACAAGAAAAAGTTGTTGTGTGCAGGAGAAAACGCTGAAGAAGGGTCACCAGGCAGAAATGCTAACTCTGATTTCTCTTCACAGACGTTGCCAGACCTGCTGAGCTTTTCCAACAACTTCTGTTTTTGTTTCTGATTTACAGAATCCGAGTTTGCTTTTTACTGGAGAAACAGAGTTCAATTGCACTATTTCAGATGTTTCAATGAGATATTCATTTTTATTCCCAAGACTTTCTGTTCTCCAACCCACTTTCTTCCATGTTATTAAAGCTCTTTGCCAAGGTTGGCAAATTAGTCTCATAGCCATTGGTTGGAAGCATCAGCTTGCAGCAAACAGTAGGAGAGAATAACTAACTCCAAGCTTGAGATTTTTTCTGCAGTACATTTTGTACACAGCACACAAGCTGCCACTGAGTATCAATAGTGGAGGACTAGACTGACTTTGGCCTCAGCTCTACTTTTCTGTAGGTTATCCCTAACCCTTGACTCTCCTGTAATTTACAAATCGGTGTATCTAAGCCTTGAATATCTTAGATCTTAGAATTCCTACAGTGTGGGAACAGGCCCTTTGGCCCAATAAGTCCACTCTGGCCCTCAGAGCATCCCGCCCAGACCCATCCCCCTATAACCCACCTAATCTACACATCCCTGAACACTACGGGCAATTTAACATGGCCAATCCACCTAACCTGCACATTTTTTGACTGTGGGAGGAAACCGGAGCGCCTGGAGGAAACCCACGCAGACATGGGGAGAGTATGCAAACTCCACACAGACAGTTGCCCGAGGTTGGAATCGAACCTGGGCCCCTGGTGCTGTGAGGCAGCAGTGCTAACCACTGAGCCGCCATGCCACTCCCAATAAGTGCAATGACTCAGCTGGCCATCAGTGCTCTCTGGAATACAGACTTCCAAAGATTCACAGCTTTCTGAGAAGAGGAAATCTCCCTTATTCCCATTGTAAATTGACATCACCTTATTCTGAAACCATGACCCCTAATAAACGTGTACCACATCTGCATGGTCTAGCACTGCCATGGTTCAGATGAGAAATCAGTAGATAGATTGGTGGTGGTGCTCTTGTGAAGCATCCTTGTGAAATTTGGAAACCTCATGTTCTATTGTGAAGATGATACATATCATGGAGTGAGGTTAATAAATCCATATGTACAATGGAGGATGGCCAGCCACAAGCCAATCTCAGAGGAGTGAGGACAGAAGCAAATTGCTTCAAGAATTTAACCCAGTCTCCATTAGAAAGTAAAGTATAATTTAGCTGTAATATAGAAAAATAACTTCTTCTTGCTCAGGGTTGAGGGTATGAAAGGCAGCAGGTGATGTGAAAAAAGGAAGTCTTTCATTTACATAGCTCCTTTCATGTCCTCAAGGCATGCAAATGTGCTTTAACATCAATAATGCACTTTTAAAGAGTTACTATTGTCTTTACTGCTGTAATTTAGGAAACGTAACATCCAATTGTTGCGCCACAAGCCCCACAAACAGAAGTATAATTTATATATGAAACAAATGCAGAAAGTGCTTGGAAAACTCAGCAGGTCTGACAGCATTTTGGAGATATGACTCTTCTCCAGAACGTACCAGACTTGAAATGTTGACTCTGTTTCTCTCTCCATTGATGCTGTCAAACACGCTGAGGTTCTACAGCATTCTCTATGTTTGTTTCAGATTTCCAACATCCCCAGTATTTATTTGTGTGTCATATGGTAATCTAAGTGGTTTTGCTTGATGTATATGGGACCTCCTGCACATTTCAAGATTATGTCATTAGATCTTGTGCATTGACCAGAAAGAACAGACAGTTCCTTCCTTGAGCTTCGATCTGAAAGGATGTCACCCAGAGCAGTGGTGCAATCGCACAGTACCGCATAAGCATTGTTGGTCATGAATCTCTGAAATGTAGCTTGAATGTGTGGTCAAGCTGTTGAATGGCATTTGCAAGGGACCTCTTGTCTATTTCTGGCTGGCATCAAAGACACTCACGATTCATCAGCTACCTACCGCATCAAAACCAGATTAACTGGCCATCCACTTCGTTTACATCAAGCAGTTGGTACAGAGTGCTAGGGCAGTGGTAATAGCACAAGACAAGCAATACCAAGACATAGGCTGACATGCTGGGGATATGGCTCAAACTCTACAATAGCAGTTATGGGAATTGCAGTTAAATGAACAAAAGTGACATATAAAACTAGTCTCAGTAATATTGAAGGCAAAGCTGATTTTTGTGTGAACATACTATTGGGTATTTGGATTCCAAAAGGCACTTTCTGAATACAATCATCCTTACCTGGTCTGGCCCCCCTTATATGTGCAGAGCCACAGCGCGTTGTTTGACTCTGAACTGTCTCCTGAAATGGCTGACCAAGCCCCTTCAATTAAAGACATTTAGGATGAGCAATCAGTGCAGGCTGAGATATCAACACAAACTGTCCTGTGTATGAAGTCTTTCAAAAATCACAGTGGCAGTCTTAAAAGCTTTCCATTGTGAGGAAGTGCTATTTTGATTCCAGAAGAACTTTATAAATGGATGTTTGCCTTTATATATTTTGCAGGTGGAAAATCAGTTTAATACATTTTGTATAGATTTTCTTTTCATTGCTACCTTAATAGATTTTAAATTTCTTAAAACTTTTTCTATTTACACACTGAAACCTAATTTGTTGCTTAACATTTTTTTTATCAGTTCCTATGAATCTTTTATTGGAACAATAACACTGTAAAGGCAGTAATTGAGTTAGAGCTAATTAAATGGAAACATCATAAACTGTATTATTTGATTATGTGGTTGTCCCATCTCACTGCAGAAAGGCGATGTAAGTTGATTAAATTTACTTTCTCCACATGACCCAGGACTACGCATTAACATCCTTTGGAGAATGATACTCAATTGAGTTTGCTGCAACATTGACTTTAAAATAAGTCTTATAGGTATGTTTGTTTTTCTTTATTCACTGACGGGATCAGGGTGTCACAGGCTAAGTAACAATTTATTGCCCATCTCTAATTGCCCAGCAGGCAGTTAAGAGTCAACCATATTGCTGTGGGTATGGGGTCAATTGGAGCCCAGACCCCCACCTCCCGACAGTGTTCGTCTCCTTCTTCACTGCAAGATACTCAACCATCCTCCTCCCCTGACAATGCCGACTCTTCTGATATTGTTCAGACAGGACCCGGGTAATACTTAGGATAAAACTCAGTCAGAGATAGTAGGAACTGCCGATGCTGGAGTCAGAGATAACACAGTGTGGAGCTTGAGGAACACAGCAGGCCAGGCAGCCTCAGAAGGTCCTGACCGGAAATGTCAACTTTCCTGCTCTTCTGATGCTGCCTGGCCTGCTGTGTTCCTCCAGCTCCACATTGTGTAATACTCAGGATAAATCAGAAGAGGTGTCGAGGGAGGGGTTGAACACGGTACAAAAGTGAACACTGGCCATGGTGTGGAGTTTGGTAAAAAATCCTGCTGCTGATTTGTTTTGAGCAGCCTTTATCTTCAATGAAAGTAAATCCATGTTAAAAAAATGTGTTTGTACAAGTCTACGTGGAACAAATACAGAGAATGCTGGAGAAACTCAACAGGTCTGGCAGCACTCGAGGTGTCAAGAAGAGAGGTAATGTTTTGAGTTAGGGGTGACTTTTCTTCAGAATGAAGCAAACAAGAGTTATGGGAAGAGATTAGCAGCTAACATAAAGGGAAATCCCAAAGCCTTCTGTCGGCAAATAAAGAGTGAGAGACTGGTTAGGGGAGTATGGCCAATCGGAGATCAAAAAGGGGATTGACACATGGAGGCAGGGGGGTATGGTGAGGTGTGAAATGCATACTTTGCATTTATCTCTACAAAAGAGGAGGGTGCTACCCAGGCCATGATGACAGCTATAAGTTCATGGTGTAAAATAGACAACAGCAACATGGAAACAAATTGGCTGAGTGACAAGAAACAGAGTGATGGTCAATGAATACTTTTCAGGCCAGAGGAAGGTTTGTAAAGCATTCAGTGTTTCAGCTTTATTAATAGGGGCATACAGTGCAGCAACAAGGAAATAGTGTTGAACTTGTATAAGATACTTGTTGGACCTCAGCTGGAGTATTGCGTACAGTTGTGAGTGTCACATTTTAGGAAAGATGTGAAAGTATTGGACAGATTGCAATGGCCCCAGGAATGTGAAATGTCTGTTATGAGGATAGGGACATAGGAATAGCAGTAGGCCATTCAGCTCCTTGAGTCTGTTCTGCCATTCAATAAGATCATAGCTGACCTATGGTGTAACTCTATCTACCTGTCTTGGGCCCTTATCCTTTGATATCCTTGCTTAATAAAAATATTTGTATCTCGGATTTAAATTGTACATTTGACTATTGTTTGAGGAAGAGAGTTCCAAAACTCCATTACTCTTTAGGTGCAGAAATGCTTTCTGAATCTCTCCTTAACAGTCTGACATAAATCCTTAGACTATAGCCCCTGGATCTAGAATCTTCACCCAATCAAAATAGCTTATTTTTTTTATCTAGCCTGTCTTTCACTGTTAATATCCTGAAGACCTTGCTTAGATCATCCCCTCACCTTCGAAATCCTGGGGAATGAAGGCTTAAGTTTCACCCCTGAAGTCCAAGTATCATCCTTGTGTACCTGTGTTGATCTTGTTCCAGTGCCAAAACATCCTTCCTAAGGTGTGGTGCCAAGATCTGTTGTAAGTGGGGTTTAACTAGGGTTTTGTATAATTGCAGCATTACATCAACATCCTTTTACTCCAGCTCTTTAGATATGAAGGTCAGCATTCCATTAGCCTTCTAGACAATTTTCTGCACCTGTTTGTGGTATTTTAAAGACTTATGCACCTGAACCCCCAAAACCTCATTGGACATCCATTGTATTTAACTTTGTTCCTTCTGAATGATACACTGATCTATTCTTTTGTGTTTTGAAATGGATAAACTCACACTTGCTTGTATTAAAATCCAGCTGCCACAGCTTTGCCTGTTCACTTTTTCCATCAATATCCTGTTGTAATTTTATGCTATTGACAACACAGTCTACAATCTTGCCGAATTTCGCAACATTAGCAAGTTTAGATATTTGACTTTTTATATGATTGTTCAAGTTGTTAATGAATTCTGTGAGTCACTAAGGTCCTGACACAGACCCTTGTGATTATTTCAACTTGCTCTTTCCTGCCACTCAGCCAATTTCCTATCTATGACAGTAATTTTTCCTCAATTTCATGTGATTCCACCCTAGCTAACTGACATTTGCATGGGATTTTATCAAAAGTCCTCTGGAGGTCTACATCAACAACATTCATCAACGTAACTCTGTCCACCACCTTTTGTCAGCTCTTGAAAAACATCTGAGTTTTATCGGGCATGACCTACCCTTCATGAATCCATGCTGACTCTCCCTGATTAACTGAAATTTTTCGACATGATCAGTTACCAAACCATAATTATAGAGTCCAACAATTTTCCCACCACAGATGTCTGGGTAACTAGTCTGTAATTCCCTGGTTACCCTCTGTCACCCTTCTTAAGGAGCAAAGTGACATGAGCATATTTCTAATCCCAAGTACTACTCCTGAACCCAGGGTACTTTGAAAGATTCTGGTTAGGCCATCAGCAATGTGGTCTCCTACCTCCTTTAACACCTGTGGATGGAAACCATCATGTCCTGGGGATTTGTTGCTCTTCAGTACCATTAACTTCCTCATTATTGATAATTTATTGAAACCAAATATATTTACACACTGGTGGCCAAGCAGCATCATACGAGCAGAGAGGCTGACGTTTCGGGCCTAGACCCTTCATCAGAAAACGTCAGCCTCTCTGCTCCTATGATGGTGCTTGGCCTGCTGTGTTCATCCAGCCCTGCACCTTGTTGTCTCGGATTCTCCAGCATCTGCAGTTCCTACTATCTCTGATTCGATATTTACACACTGTCTCTGATCTTCTGTTAAGGATGTTCGGACATACAGCGAGTGACCCTCCTTTCCTGCTGTGATTGATTGAAGATGTGGGAGTGTTCTCCTTGAAGATAAAAAGACTGAGACAAGATTTGATAAAGCTTTCAAAATCATGAATGGACTCATGACAGGGTCAATGGGAAAATGGTGTTCCTGCTTGTAAAAGCATCAATGATTAGGTAGGGGCTGGAATGCTCTGCCTGGAAGTGTGATGGAGGCAGGATCAATTGAATCATTCAAGGGGCATTAGATGGCTGTTTAGATAGAAATAGGATGCAGGATATGGGAGGGAAGGCAGGAGATTATCACGAAGTAATAGAAGCTGTGCAGTCAGAATGGGCAAAGTAGCCTCTTTCTGCACTATTATAATTCCGTGATTCTGGAACATACTCACAGATTCGGCTTATGGCACACAGTGAAATAAACTGGAACACTTGAACCAACACTGAACAGTTGAACTTATCACATTGAGAGCTCAATAAGTCGAGGTGATGGCCTAATGGTATTATCATTAGATTGTCAATCTAGACACCCAGGGAATATTCTGGGTTCGAATCCTGCCACAGCAGAAGGTAGAATTGAATTCAATAAAGATCTGGAATTAGAAGTCCAATGATGATTGTTAATCCATTGCCAATTGTTGAGGCAGAGAAAAGCCATCTGGTTCACTGATGCCCTTCAGGGAAGGAAACTCCCGTCTGGTCTACATTTGGCTCCAGACCCACAGCAATGTGTCTAACTGCCCGATAGGCCATAAATACTGGCCTAGCCTGTTATGTCCTCATCCTGTGAATGAATTTATAAAAATCCATAAACCTTTGACTCAAAGGCATGAGAGTGACAGATTGAGCCACAACAGAACCATTTTGAAAATCAGGAAAACCTCTTTACTTTATCTGAACATCATTGATCTCACAGTGTAGTATACACTGGCAGTGATAGTAGGAGGAAGATCCAAGGCACAGAAGCAGATAACAACCATGGCTTGTAAACAGGCAGGTCTCTTGAAAACAGACAAGGTTACTGTTGGAAGCACTGGCTCATTGCTGGGGTACAAATTATACAAATTCTGACAGCCTTCACCTCACCCAGGGTGATCTCTGCTGTTACCTGTGCAATGTCAGGCACCCTAGGTCTATGAGCTTGAAATCGTTCTTGATCCACAAACAAAAGCTCGAGGAGAACCAAAGGCACAGAGATGATCCAGTGTGGTACATATAGTATGCAACAACAAACGGTGAGATATTCGCAGAGAAATACTGGAGAAACTCGACAACATCTGTAGAAAGAGAAACAGAGATAGCATTTTGAGTTTGATATGACTTTTATTCAGAACAAAGAGGTGCTTTGAGGCAGAGTCACATTGGACTCAAAACGTTAACTCATTTCTGCCAATACAGATGTTGCCAGACCTGCCATGTTTCTGCAGTATTCTGTGTTTTATTTTCCAGATTTCCAGCATCTGCAATATTTTGTTCTATTATTATAAGAAGCTGTGAGCCCTGACTGACCTTTCCCCACCAACACTCAAATAGGATGCTGAGTTCACCACTTCTGCTCACCTTTTTTCCTTTGAATGCACTGAGTTATTCTGTGTTTATCTTGTACTTCACTATGACATTGCAGAAAGACTCCCTAAAGTGAATCATTTTCGAAGGTCGAATTTGAATGCAGATTACAGGGTTAATGGCAGGGCTCTTGGCAGTGTAGAGGAACAGAGGGATCTTGGGGTCCACTTCCATAGATCCCTCAAATTTGCCACCCAAGTTAGTAGGGTGATAAAGAAGGCGTATGATGTGTTGGCTTTCATTGGCAGGGGAATTAGGTTTAAGGGCCATGAGGTTGTGCTGCAGCTCTATAAAGCTCTGGTTAGACCACACTTGGAATATTGTGTTCAGTTCTGGTCACCTCACCATTATAGGAAAGATGAGGAAGCTTTAGAGAGGGTGCAGAGGAGATTTGCCAGGATGATGCCTGGACTGGAGGGCAGGTCTTTCGAGGAAAGTTTGAGGGAGCTAGGGTTTTTTTCACTGGAGGGAAGAAGGAGGAGAGGTGACTTGATAGATGTGTACAAGATGATGAGAGGCATAGATAGAGTGGATAGTCAGAGACTTTTTCCCAGGGCATAATTTTAAGGTGATTGGAGGAAGGTATAGGGAAGATGTCAGAGGTAGGTTCTTTACACAGAGAGTGATGGGCGTATGGAATGCGCTGCCGGCAGTGGTAGTGGAGTCAGATACTTTAGAGACTTTTAAACGACTCTTGGATAGGTGCATGGAGGATAGTAAAATGTAGGGAATGCAGGGTAGATTGATCTTAATAGGATAATAGGTCGGCACAACATTGTGGGCCGAAGGGCCTGTACTGTGCTGTATTGTTCTATGTTCTATGTTAAAGTACTCTCAAACCTGCCCACTCCTCAGGATCCAACGTTCGGGAGATTCCCTTTAGCAGAGACAAATTGGTGGCTTTGATGCTCGAGGTAACTTGCTGCTGCTCATCAAAGTAAATAATGAAAGAGATGAAAAGTGTCAAAGGAATTCAGAGAGCTCCCTAAACAGACTTTACCTTCAGCACTTAATTCTGATTTCCCAACAGAGTAGGAGTCCCTGAACATATGACTTCATCACCATCACATCTATTTTGATTAAGATGAAGGCACCTTTGTCTCCAGATGACACACTTGAAGAGCAAGGTCCTTGAAGTAATGACATTAGAGGACATGCACGTGGAACATTAGCAAGAAGACACTAGTCTTTAGCATTGAGGGAGCTCCTGTCTGCTGTCCATCAAAGATAAAGATTAAAATTTGAATTAGCAGAGTGTTTGCAAACTGGTCAGCAAGCCTCAGAGATAAATTGCAATAAATGTAGGTCTGATCAGGTCCAATATTTTTTTCTCACCACAGGATTTAAAAAGGTCAGTCTCTGCTTTCTGCTTTCATAGCCTTAACACTTCCAGTTACATGAACACAGAATCATCTATTAAATATAAGCCATCAGGAAAAAGAAACATATTATTTTGCAGTATTTTTATAGCAACATTGCAGTTCAGAGGACATTTACTGGATTGATTCCAGAGGTGAGGGGTTTGTCTTATGAAGAGAGATTAGATTTATGCTGTCGAGAGTTTAGGGAAATAAGAGATCTATTTGAGGTAAAGAAGGTGATTCACAAAGTCAACATAGAAAGGATATTTCCCTCTTGTGAGGCAATCTAGAATGAGAGGTCATAGTTTTAGGATGAGGGTGGCACATTTTAAACAGAGATGATAAGAAATTACTTCTCTCAGAGAGTCACGAATCTGTGAAATTCATACCTCAGCATGCAGTGTATACCAGGATGTTGGGTAAGTTTAAGGAGGTGATAGATTTTTATTTAGTAATGGGTTGAAGGGTTATGGAGAGTGGGCAGGAAAGTGGTGTTGAGGTTGACATGAGATCAGCCATGACCATATTAAATGGCGGAGCAGGTTCGTGGAGCCAAATTGCCTGCTCCTGCTTCCAGTTCTTATGATCTTATGTTCTAACATTACTGATCGTTAGAAACTGGCCTGGAGGTGTGAAAATTAGTAGTTGGAGGAGGCAATGGCCTTGTGGAATTATTACTAGACTATTAATCCAGAAACTGAGCTAAGGTTCTGAGGAAATGGATTCAAATCCTGCCATGGTACATGGCGGGATTTGAATTCAGTGAAGTCTCTGGAATTAAGGGTCTAATAATGATCATGCAACCAATGCTGATTGTCGGCAAGCCCCATCTGACTCACTAATGTCCCCCAGGAAAGGAAATCTGTCATCCTTACCTGGTCTGGCCTACATGTCACTCCATACTGACAGCAATGTGGTTGACTCTTAACTGCCCTGTGGGTAATTAAGGATGGGCAATAAATGCTGTTCCAGCCAGAAATGCCCACATCTCATGAATGAATTTTAAAAAGTGAAAAATCCAGAGATTTAACTGAAGGAATGTTTGCCAAAGACAGGGTAAACTAAATTAGGCAAATATTGGTTTTCATGTAAATGTTTTGTCTCACTTCTAGGTGACATAGTCAGTGCTATGTAGCCTCTGTTGAAGCGCTGTTATTCTGTCCCGCTCTGAATTTATATGGTCCGGCCTGTCATGGTGGGCAGTCTTGTTTCCGGTTATGTACTGTAGTGGTATGTAGATGATCCAACAGCACTTCAATGGAGGCTACACAGCACTGATGATGTCACCTAGAAGGGATACAGAAACCAGTCAGCTCGGCGAACCAACCAGCAATTCCAACCGCAACCTGAGCTACAGATCTTCGTTAAAACATTAGACAACAAGAGCTTTGGGCTGCAGGAGATTATAGAACTAGGGAGGAGTGAGGCCACTGAATGTGGACTTTTCCTCATATTGTTATCCAAAAGAAAATCCAACGCCCTTTTGAACACCTCAATTGTACTCGCCTTCACCGCATTTCTGATCAGTGCATTCCATGCCCTGACAATCAGTTGTGTGAAAAGTCTTTATCTCATAATGCCCTTGCTTTGTTCACAGATCACTTTAAATCAATGCCCTTTCATTCTTGTTTCTTTGACAAGCAGAAAGGTCCAGCCCATTCATGATTTCGCAAACCTCAGTCAGCTCGTTTTAACGCTCTCTTTATGCCCTAAATTGTGTACTATCCCTCTGATCTCAAAAGATAATTCCTTCATCCACCGACATGATATTTTATCTCTGCTGCAATGAGATTACCAATATGTTACCATTAGAAATTGTGGGAGCTGAGCTGAAAATGGTCAAAGTCCTTTCACATCCAATGCTACAATCAACAAGCAGCTAAAAGCTCTGTTCTAATACACAAAGACACTCCATTCCAAACATTTGTAGATTGAACGAAATAAAATTTGATCGATTGGTAGAAATCTTTCATGATTTTTACAGAGTTTGGGAAAAGACACTGAATGAGAGAGATTTTCCCTCTGTGCTTATAATGAAATCAGAAACACACTATGAAAGAACACATTTGTTCTTTTGCTAAATAAAAACCGAAAGAATTGCGGATGCAGTTCTGAGGAAGGGTCACTTGACCCGAAATATTAACTCTGATTTCTCTCCACAGATGCTGCCAGACCTGCTGAGCTTTTCCAGCTCACCATGGATCCCATGTGACTTCATCTTCTGTATCGGCCTTCCGTGAAGGACCTTGTTAAAGGCCTTGATGAAGTCCATATAGAGAGCACCTACTGTCCTGCTCTCATCAATCATCTTTTTTCACTTCCTCAAAAAATTCAAACAAGTTTATGAGACAGACTTCCCCACTCAAAACCATGCTGCCTATCACAAATAAGTTCATGAAATTCCAAATGTGAATAAATACTGTCCCTAAGAATCTTCTCCAATAATTTCCCTGCCACTGATATAAGGCTCACTGGCCAGTGATTTCCTGGATTAACCTTGCTGACCTTCTTAAATAAAGGAATAAAATTGGCTATCCTCCAGTCCTCTGGGACCTCTCCTGTGATTAAAGAGGAAATAAAGATTTTGGTAGAAGGCCCCATTAACTTCCTGCCTAGCCTTTCTCAGTATTCTGGGATAAATCCCATCAAGTCCTGGAGACTTGTCGACATTAATGCTTTTCTTAACAGAAATGAGTATTCATTGATGATAAATGCACATACCTAAAAAAAAATACTGTTCAGAATCACATCTTTTCTAATGTCAGGAAGCCAACACCATGTAGGAATTAATAAGGAACCATGTTCAGCTGGGAACCATGTTATACTCTTATGAACCAAGTCCATGAGTCAGGTAAAAGTTTTGACCACCACAATATTCACTGTGTGCCTTCCAAGCAATACAGGGGCACATAACATACCAAAAATTAACAGTTACATAAGTCTACCCAGAATAAGAGGAAGGCTGTCTTTCAGGAGATATTTTTGGTACTAAATTTGGAACATGAAACTGGAGAAACTAAATTACAATTAAAAACTGTCACTATGAGTAAGAAATTCATTTCACAGCTCAAGAAAAGCCATACGAATTGAGGAAGCAAACAGGAAGTCTGATTCATTTCACTAACTTGGGTGTCTCTCATTCACTTAAGACAAGCTTTAAGATTTGATGGGTATCACGCATAAAATATCTTTTACTATAGCAATTTACAACTGGATTCTGCACTAGAAAAAAGAGATTGTAGCAATTCTTTTTTTTCTCTTGGAATCAATTTAGATTTTCAATTTACTATTTCCCCCATAAACCTGTACACGCTTTATAATTTATTTAAGTCCATGAAACCATAAGAAATAGGAACAAGGGTAGGCCATTCTGCCTCTTAAGTCTGCTCCACTTTTAATAGGAACATGGCTGATACAATGCTCCTCATGTCCACTTTCTAGCTCTTTCCCCGTAGCCCTTGATTCCCTTTTACTGATCAAGACTTCATCACTGCCTTAAATATACATATAGTCTTCATTTTGCTAAATCAAGAATCCAACATTTTGATGACGAAATGCATCACTGAGGGGTTTGTTTCTGGACACGAAGGTAATGAACCATTGTCCACAAAGGATGATTAACAAATTACTATTGACCAAAAACTGAGCTGGACAAGTTGTAGAAGTACAGGCACAACATGAAATGAGGGAAAGGGATCTTGATCATTCAATCAGAGACCAGGAATCCTGCAGTGAGTGACTTGCCCCTTGACTCCTGAAAGCTTCTCCCCATTTACACAGCGCAAGTCAGGAGTGAGATGGAATGTTCCCCATTGTTTTTTTTTAATTCACTTATCAGGTGTGTTTGTTGCTGGCTAGGCCAGCATTCATTGTCCATTGCTTTTGAGAAGGTGATAGTGAGTTACCTTCTTGAACTACTGCAGTCCATGTGCTCTAGGTTGACCCACACTGCTTTTAGGAAGAGAATTCCAGGATTTTGACCCAGCGGCAGTAAGGGAATGGTGATATATTTCTGAGGTGAGTAGCTTGGAGGGGAACTTGCAGGTGGTATGTTCCCATGCACTAGTTCCCCTTGTCCTTCTAGATAGAAGAGGTCTTGGGTTTGGAAGGTGCTGTCTAAGGGTTTGGGTGAATTTGTGCAGTACATCTTGTAGATACTATACACTGCTACTATTGAGTGTCAGTGGTGGAGGGGAAGTCGGCTTATGGATTTGGGGTGCGCCAATCAATGGGCTGCTTTGTCCTGAATGGTGTCAAGATTCTTGAGTGTTGTTGGAGCTGTACCCATCCAGGCAAGTGGAGACTATTCCATCACATTCCTGTCTTGTACCTTGTAGATTGTACAAAGAGTATAACAGGTAAGGCAGATGAGATAGGAGCCTCAACTAGGAAATGGAACTACAATGTTGCAGCCATTGCAGAAACTTGGTTGAGGAAAGGGCAGGACTGGCAGTTCAACATTCCAGGGTTAGATGTTTCAGGTGTGATAAAGAAGGATGTAAAGGGTGGAGGAATTGCACTAAAGATTAAAAAGAATGTCAGAGCTACACTATGAGAGAACAACTTGTAGGGCTCATTTAGTGTGGTCATATGGGGCAACAATTTCAGTGTCCCACCAATCAGCAGGGGACAGATGAACACATATGTAAGCAGGTTATGGAGAAATGTAAAAACAACAGGGTTATTATAGTGGGTGATTTTTAACTTCACCAGTATGGACTGAGACTCCCAGGGGCTTAGATAGGGCAGAATTTTGTTAGGTGCATCCAGGAGGGTTTCTTGAAACAATATATAGATAGCCCAACTAGGGAAAGGGCCATACTTGGCTTTATGTTGGGGAATGAATCTGGTTAGGTGATGGAAGTTTCTGTGAGGGTGCATTTTGGGAACAGTCATCATAATTCGTAAATTGAGAGATTATTATGGACAAGGATAAGACTGGTCCTTTGGTGGAAGTGTTAAACTGTGAGAAGGTGAACTGCAGCAGTTTAGACAACAACTGGAGAAATTAGTTTGGAGGTGGCTGTTCGAGGGCAAATCCATATCTGGCATGTGGGATTCTTTTAAAGGCCAGTTGACTAGAGTTTAGGACCAGCATGTTACTGTGAGGATGCAAGGTAAAGATAGCAAGATTCTGGATGGCAAAAGATACTGGAAGTTTAGTGAAAAAGAAAAAGAAGGAATATGTAAGGTTTAGGAAACTGAAATCAGACAAGGCCCTTGAGGAATATAAAGGAGCAGGAAAGACCTTAAACAAGGAATTAGGAGGACTAAAAGAGACATGAAATGTTCTTGGCAAGTATGGTTAAGAAGAATCCCAAGGCATTTTATTGTTATATTAAGAGCAAGCGTGTAGTAAGGGAAAGGGTAGGTCCACTCAAGGACAAAGGAGGGAATTTATACATAAAGCCAGAGGATGTGAGTGAGATCCACAATGAGTACTTCACATTGATGTTCTCCAAGGAGAAGGACATGGATGAGAGTAAGATTAGGGAGGGGTATGTTAATACTGTAGGACATATCGATATTAAGAAGGAGGAGGTGTTGGGTGTCTTGAAAAACATTAAGTGAGATAAATCCCCAGGGCCTGAGGACTTCTATTCCAGGATACTGAGGGAGGCAAGGAAGGAGACTGTTGGGACTTTGACAAAGATCTTTGAATCCTCTTTAGCTACTGGCAAGGTCCCATAAGAATGGAGAATTGCCAATATTGTTTCTTTGTTTAAGAAGGGCAACAGGGATAATCCAGGAAATTATAGGTTGGTGGGCCTTACATCAGTGATGGGTTAATTATTGGAGAAGACTCTTAGAGACAGGTTTTACTCACATTTAGGAAAGATTGGACTTAGAGATAGTCAGCTTGACCTTGTGCAGGAGTAGTTTTGTCTTACAATTTAGACTTTTTTTGAGGAAGTGACAAAGATGATAGATGAGGATAGGGCAAGGACTTTACTAAAGTATTTGACAAAGTTTCATATGGTAGGTCCAGAATATTAAGTCACATGGGATCCATGATGAATTGGTAAGTGGATACAAAATTAGCTTAGTCATAGAAGTCAGAGAGTAGTTGTGGAGGCGTGTTTTCTTGGCTGGAAGTATGTGACTAGTGTTGTTCTGCAAGGATCTGAGCTGGGATCTCTGTTGTTTGTAATAAATATAAATAATTTGCATAAAACGTAGGTGTTGTGATGAGTAATTTACAAATGACACGAAAATTGGTGAAATTGTGGTCAGTGAGGAATGTTGTCAAAGGATACAGCAGGATATAGATCAGCTGGAAAAGTGAACAGAGAAATAGCAGATGGAGTGAGGTTGTGAGTGTGACTTGATATAATTTGTGAGGTTAAATGCAAAAGGAAATTACACATTAAATGGCAGGACCATTAGGAGTGTTAACATACAGAGGGATCTTGGGATGCAAATTCATTGCTCCTTGAAAGTGACAACATAAGTGGATAAGTTGGTAAAGATAGTGTATGGCATGATTACCTTCAATGGTTGGGGCACTGAGTATAAAAGTTGGCAAGCCATGTTGCAGCTGTGTAAAATTTTAGTTAGACCACATTTTGGGTATTGTGTGCAATATCTGGTTGGTAAACTACAGGAAGGATGTAGAGGTTTTGGAGAGGGTGCAAAAGAGGTTTTCTAGAATGTTGCCTAGAGTGTATTAGCTACAAGGAGAAGTTGGACAAACTTGGATTGTTTTCACTAAAGTGTCCGAAACTGAGAGGTGCAGTGCAGAAGTATATATAATTAAGAGAGACATGGATCGGGTGGATTGTTGGAATCGACTTTATAAAATGGAAATTTCAAATATTTAGGACACAGGTTTAAGGTGAGAGGGGGAAAGGTTAAAGGAAATGTTCGAGGCAGGTTTTTTTACACAGAGAGTAGTATTTGGTCATAGAAACATTTAGAAATATGTATGGTACTACACTCATGTTCCAGCAGAGGCAATTGTCAAAAAGGATAATAAAGGTTTCACATCAAACAGTTTGAGCCCTTCTCCTCCTAAATATCTCTGCCTGTAGACAGAACTGTTTCTACCCTAAGAATCCGACACTCCACCCTTTCCTTTGGGTGAGAATACTGATGTTTTTTGTACCTACGTACCTTTGTACCTAAGGTGGCGCTGTGTGTTGCAGTATTGTACACTTTTCACTGTACTCCTGTAATTCTGTGCTTGAGTACATGTGACAATAAAATCTAAATCCAAATCTAAAAAGTGCTTCAGACCTATTTAAGCATTTTGGGATTGCTTGTCTATACCTGAAATTGATGGACATTATCTGAAAGGTACTTTTGATCTGTGATTCTCCAGAAAAGGGGGCTAGAATTGTAATACACCGCATCTTTTAATTTTCTTTTCCTCAAATATCTATCAATTTCACAATCAAATGCCATAACAGATTTTGGTTCCGTCATTGTGCCTGTCCTAACTCTGCAATTCTAAAAGAAGCTCCTCGCCTCTCATCTGATGATCACTTTCATGTTATGCCTGCTAGTTATTGATTTACTGATGAGTAAAGATAACCTTCCCCTGTTTTATCTTCTCTCCTCAAAAGCTAATTTCAATTTCTAAAGGAGTAATGCTGCAGGCACTGATGAATCCTTCATGCATAGGAGTGACCAGAATTAACGTCAGGAAAGTGAATACAGAATATACTATTGGTTACTTCAATTATAACCAAGTTCAAATGTGCCTTTGGATTTTAGTGTTGATGGACAGTGTTGCCTCAGCCTCCATGTAGATAATCGAAACAATATTCAGGCCAGTTGTTTTAATGAATTTTATTCCCAAAGGATCCCATTCCATTATTTCTAAAAAAAAAGCAAAGTGGTTTTCCCCAGGCCTTGGCAAATTCTTGTTGTTCAAGAAACCTCACTACAAAGCAGGTCACCAGGCTATTTATTTTATTCATTCTTAAGATGTAGGTGTCATTAGTTTAGCATTCATTGTCCATTCATATTTTGCCCAGAGAGTTGTTAAAAGTCAACTACATTGCCATGTGTGCGGAGGCATATGTTGGCCTGATTAGGTAAGGATGGCAGATTTCCTTCCGAAAGACCATTGGACCATACAAAATAGCACTATGAGTAAACCATTCAGCCCATGAGCTTGATCCACCATTCTGTCTGCCTACTTTCCTGCCCTTTCCCTTTAACTCTTGATCAAGAATCTATCTGCCTCAGCCTTAAATATACATAAGGGCTCTGCCCATCACAGTTCTTCGTGGCAAGGTGTTCCAAAGACTCACAACCCTCTGACAGAAGGAACTCATTCTCACCTCATTTTTATTCAGAGTCTATGCCCTCTAATCCTATACTCTCCCATATGACTGGAAAGTGGATCGCGACAGGACACCCTCAGTGATTGATGTGAGGAACAGCATCAAATCAGAGGGCAGCAGAGACGTCACTGAAAGGAATTCTGGGACATGGCACTGCAGTCACCATGATCGGTCTGAATATCACAGAGGAACTGGTGTCAAGGAGTGGTCAAACCTACATTAGAGAGTGCTTCCCCACCTCCCACTTCCTCTAAAAAAGAAAAGGCACTGCAAGGAGGACAGGCAAGTTTAAGATTCTTAACTTCTTTTTAAGCGTACAAGTGTGGAGATGGCAGCTAGGGCAGTGGTATGCTCCTCCTGTCAGATGTGGGAAATCTGGGGGCTGTCCAGTGTCCCTGACATCTCCAGGATGTGTGACCAGCTGCAGTTCCTCACAGACCGTGTGGTTCAGTTAGAGAAGCAGCTGGACACACTGCGGTGCACACAGGGGGCGGAGAGAGTGACAGACACTAGCTTTAGGGAGCTGGTTACACAGGTCCAGACAGATAGATGGGTGACTGCCAGGAGAGGCAGGCAAATAGTGCAGGGATCTCCTGTGGATATTCCCCTCTCTAACTGCTATACCGTTTTGGATACTATGGGGGGGGGGGGGGGTGGGATAGCCTCTCAGAGATAGTACAAACCAGACTTGTGGCACCACAACCGGTTCTGCGGTAGATCAGAGTGGCGCAAAGACCAGGCGAGCGATAGTAGTAGGTGACCCGATAGTCAGGGGCACACACAGGCATTGCTGTGACTTTAAGATGGTGTGTTGCCTCCCTGGTTCCAGGGTCCTGGATGGATACTGGAAAGGTGTGAAAAAAGCAGGATAATTGTGGTGGGTGACTTCAACTTTCCTCTTACTGATTGGGACTCCCTTAGATCCAGTGGCTCAGATGGAGAGCAATTTGTTGGATGTGTCCAGGAGGGCTTTTTGAGACAATATGTTGACAATCCAACCAGACAGGAGGCCATACTACACTTGGTATTAGAGAATAAACCAGGACAGGTGATCGCTGCTTCAGTAGGAGGGCATTTTGGGCTTAGTGACCACAACTCCATAAGATTTTGAGTAGTCATGGATAAGGACAAGAGTGGCCATTGGGCGAGGGTGCTTAATTGGGCAAGGGCCAATTACATTCACATTACACATGAACTGGGGAACGTGGATTGGGAGCAGTTATTTGAGGGCAAATCTACGTCTGGCTTGTGGGAGGCTTTTAAAGACCAATTGATTAAAGTGCAGGACATGCATGTCCCTGCAAAACTGAAGGATAGGAATGGCAGGATTCAGGAACCATGGATGACATGGGAAATTGTAAGCTTAGTCAAAAGGAAGAAGGAAGCATACGATAGATCTAGGCAGCTACAAACTGATGAAGCCCTTCAGGAGTATAGAAAAATTAGAAAGGAACGTAAAACTGGAATTAGGAAAGTTAAAAGGGGCCATGAAATGTCTCTAGCAAACAGGGTCAAGGAGAATCCCAAGGCTTTTTATACATATATGAGAAGGAAGAAGGTAGCAAGGGAAAGAATAGGCCCACTCAAGGACAAAGGAGGAAAGTCATACGTGGAGCCACAGGAAGTGGGAGAGATCCTTAATGAGTACTTTGTATTAGTGTTCACCAAGGAGGAGGACATGACTGATGTTGAGGTCAGGGATGAGTGTGTGAATACTCTAGAGAATGTCAATATATTGATTGAGGAAATTTTGGGTATCCTAAATGAGATTTATCCCAGGTTACTGCGAGAGGCAAGGGAAGCAATAATTAGGATGTTAGCAGACATCTTCACATTCTCTTTGACCACAGGCAAAGTTCCAGAGGACTGGAGACTAGCCAATGTTGCTCCCTTGTTTAAGAAAGAAAGCAGGGATAATCCAGTAAATTATAGGCTGGTGAGCCTGATGTCTGTGGTAGGGAAGCTCTTAGAGAAGATACTGAGGGACAGGATATATGCACATTTGGAAGAAAATGGGCTAGTTAGTGACAGGCAGCATGGTTTTGTCTGGGGAAAGTCATGTCTCACCAACCTGGCTGAAGTTTTTGAAGAAGTGACAAAGAAAATTGATGAGGGAAGGGCTGTGGATGTCATTTAAATGAACTTTAGTAAGGCATTTGCAGTTTGGTACAAAAACTAAAATCACATAGGATTCGGGGGTGGACTGGCTAGATGAATATAAAACTGATTTGGTCATATAAGACAGAGGGTAGCGGTGGAAGAGTGTTTTTCAGAATGGAGACGGGTAACTAATCAGTGTTCCACAGGGATCAGTCTTAGGTCCTCTATTGTTTGTAGTATACATAAATCATCTGGAGCAAAATGTGGGTGGTATGATTAGCAAGTTCGCAGATAACGTGAAGATTGGTGGAGTTTCTGATAATGCTAATGATTGTGAAAGGATACAGCAGGATATAGACAGATTGGCAACATGGGCACAGGAGTAGCAGATGGAGTTTAATCCAGCCAACTGCGATGTGACGTATTTTGGAGGATCAGTTTAGGTGTAAATTATACTGTAAATGGCAGAACCCTTAGGAACATTAACATACAGATGGATCTGGGTGTGCAGGTCCACAGTTCTCTAATAGTGGCAACACAGGTGACCAAGGTGATTAAGAAGGCATATGGCATGCTTGCCTTCATCAGCCAGGGCATGGGGTACAAGAGTTGGCAAACCATTTTGCAGCTATATAAAATCTTTGTTAGGTCACATTTGGAGTATTGAGTGCAGTTTTGGTCACCACACATTACCAGAAGGATCAGGAAGCTTTGGAGAGGGTACAGAGAAGGTTCACCAGGATGTTGCCTAGTCTCGAGGGCACTGGCTATGAGGAAAGGTTAAAAAGATTAGGATCATTTTCACTGGAAAGATGGCAGCTGAGAGGAGACCTGATAGACGTCTACAAAATTATGAGAGGCATAGATAGGGTGAATAGTCAGAGGCTTTTTCCCAGGGTTGAAGCTTCAATTACAAGGGGGCACAGGTTCAAGATGAGAGGGGGAAAGTTTAAGGAAGATGTGCGAGGGAAGTTTTTCACACAGAGAGTGGTAGGACCTGGAATACACTGCCAGAAGAGGTGGTGGAGTTGGAATGTTGGTGACATTTAAGAGGCATCTGGATGGTTATATGAATAGGGAGGGAATAGAGGGATATGGACCGAATAAGAACAGAAGGTTTCTTCTTTAGATTAGTTAGGGAGGGCATGATGATTGGCACAGGCTTGGACGGATGAAGGGCCTGTTCCAATGCTGTACTTCTCTTTTATTCTTTTTGTTCACACTCTCATCACTTAGCCCGTCAAGCCCCTTAAGAATGCTGTATGTTTCAATCAGGTCACCTCTCATTTTTCCAGTTTCCATTGAGTAGAGTCCTAAGTTGTTTAGCCTTTGCTCATAAGACAATTCCTTGTAACTGGGGATCATCTCAATGAACTTTTGCTCACCTAACTCCAATGAAATAATATCTTTCCTTATATAAGATCATTGGTGAACCCAACAGGTATTTCTACACAAACCAACAATGGTTTTGTGATCATTATTAGACTTGGAATTTCAGTTTTGGTTTAATGGTTTTAATTCAAATTCCAAAATCTGCCATGGTGTCATATTAGCCCCAGCCTCCAGAATACTATCTAGCCATCTGCCCATATTGCTGTTTCTCGGAATTTGTAGTGCTCAGATTGCCTATACATGTGCTGCATTACAATTTTAAAAGAAAAACCGTTGGCTGTAAAGCACTTTGTAATGGCCTGAAGCCATGAAAGATATTTCAAAAATACAACTGTTTTCCTTCATTATTTATAAACATAGAGTATGCGCATGCATCAGGGTAGCGTGGGCTTACAAATGTCGTTTGTGTAAGAGAAGTCACATGGAAGTCACACTCTGATCTCCCACAATCTGAATAAAACAAGTCTCCACAGTTAATCTTTAAGACAATGAAATTTACTTGTTCGGACTGAGTATGAGAGGCAATTGTGTTTAATTTTAAAGGGTCACTGCCTCAATGGAAATTGTCCGCTGAGCTTTTTTCTCTTATTTTTATATTTTGCAGCTCAGCACATATGATTTACTGCCATCAGCCAAGTTTAGACAGAACTTAAATGAAGCAAACTGAATGGCATCAGCTGTCACCCCTACAGCAGAAATACTTCCAGACGATGATCTTGCAAGACCATCAGATATCTATTATATTGCAGACTTCAAAAGGTTATGAAATATGGGTTAAAATGCTGCTGAAAAGAATTAGATCCAAAATATTCATAGAGTCATACAGCATGGAAACAGACCCTTCAGCCCAACTGGTCCATGCTGACCATGGTGTCCACACAGCTACTTCCAATTGCCCGCATTTGGTCCATATCCCTCTAAACCCTTTACCTCCATGTACCTATCCAAATGTTATTTAAATTCTGCTATTGTACCTGCCTCAGCTTTCTCTGGTAGCCCATTCCATATATGCACCACTCTCTACGTGAAGAAATTGCCCCTCAGGTCCTTCTTAAATCTTTCCCCTGTCACTTTAAATCTATGCCCTCCAGTTTTCAATTCCCTATCCATGGGAAAAAAGATTATATGCATTCATCCTATCTGTGCCCCTTATGATTTTATATGCCTCAATAAGGTCACACTCATTCTACTACGCTCCAAGGAATAAAGTCCTATCCTGGCCAACCTCTCCCTATAACTCAGGCCTACTAGTCCTGGCAACATCCTCATAAATCTTCTTTGCACATTTTCCAATTTAACTATGCCATTTCTTTAACGGGGTGACCAAAACTGTACACAATACTCCAAGTGCTGCCTCACCAATGACTTATACAACTGTAACATAACATCCCAACACCTATACTCAATGCCTCAACCAATGAAGGCCAGCATGCTAAATGCTTCTTCACCACCCTGTCCACCTGTGACGCCGCTTTCAACAGACTGTGTGCTTGTACTCCTTGCTCCCGCTATTCCACAACACTCCCCAGGACCTTATAATTTACTGTACAAGTCTTGCCTTGGTTTGGCTTTCCAAAGTGCAGTACCTCACACTTATCTGTATTGAATTGCATTTGCCAATCCACAGCCCACTTCCCCATCTGAACAAGATCCCTCTTTTAATTTTTGATAACCTTCCTTGCAGTTAATGATATCTCCTAATTTTGTATCATCCTCAAGTTTACTCATCATGCCTTGTACATTTCATTTCCATCCACTGTGACTCCATTAGTCATTGTCTCACCTGGGTCAGATCATTGTGGATTCAGCATCACTTCAGAGAGCGATAATCCCAATCCTGTGTCAAGAAAATTGCTGCACTTCCTTCAGAGCCGACTTTTTGATTCGATATTAAACTGAGGGTTCATCTGGCCTCGCAGATGGCTGCAAAAATATCTCATTGTAATAATTGGAGGGGAAAAAATCCATGGGATTCCTCATGTCTGCCCAGTCCAGTCCCTTATTCCTAAATCAACAACACTGAAACAGATGAATTCGAGTTCTGAAATTGTGTCACACCAGCTTCAAAACGTTAACTCTGTTTCTCTCTGCATCGATGTGCTGAATTTCTCCAGTATTCCCTATGTTTGTGCTGCAGAAGCAGATGATCTGTCTATTATCATATTTTTGGGATCTTGCTGTGAAAAATTTTTGGCTGAATTTCCTACATTACAATAGCGGTATAGTATTGTATTGGTGCAAAGTGACAGCAGATATCTTTATGCTACAGCGCTCTCACTCATCCAGTGGAATCTGAGTCCATTTATTCTGACAGCTCTGTTAAGAGATGAAAACAGTACAAACTTGTTTCGTGCTTTGTTTTTGCTGCTTATGAACGAGACCCAATACGCTTGAGATGAAATATTCTTGTTCAGAATTTGTCTGTTCTGTGGAATGTCAGAAATTACAGCAGAGAAGGAGCAGGCTTGGAGCACTGGGGCCTGCAGGAGCTGTTCATTCCAATATCACTTCCATTCCCTCTCTGCGTATTTTTATATCCTTGCTTTTAATACACAATTTTTCACATTGCCACAGCTTTTCATGCAGAAGGGAACTGCAAAGCCCATCCTGGCTCACAGAAATTCAAAGGATATATTCAAGGGTGGTTGAGCTGAAGTGAGTAAATGGGGTTAAGATGCAAGAAAACATTTGAAGGTCAACAGGAAAGGAACATTAGAGGAGGTAAGAACCTGATTGCACTTTCAAAGAGCGGTGATGGGTGAAATGGACTCCTTCTGCGTTCTATAATTCGATGGTCTTACATATTGGCCGTGGTCTATTTGTATAGCACAGCAGGCTCGAAAGGCTGAATGGCTAACATTGGTTATTCCAAAGTGCTCATAATCATTCACCCTTCCAATATAGCAACTCAGTGGAGTGTAGTGCCCTTTTTCAGAAGGCTCCTGGAAGACAACAGTAAAGGCAGTTTAAGGTAAGTCACAAACCACATAGAAGCATCTTCCACTCTTAATAAGAAATCTGCAGTGTGGGTCACAAGGCATTGATTTAAACTTCTCTTGTTGTATATTAATTTCAGGTAACGATTCACTTGCCCAATTCCAGGGCTTAAATTATTCACGAGAAACCTGGTGGAATAAGATCGGTGAGACTGGTTGTCTGATGAGAGTCATGAGATGAAGAATTTGAGTAAGCCTTCAACAGAGTCTCAGATTTTATGTTGCAATCGTGTTGTCAGTGCTGCCACTTAATTCGTTCATGATTTATCGCAATGTTGCACTTAAAAACTAACAGAGCCAGTGACTTTTCTCTCTAATTGTTTGCTCTGTACCGATATAGTAAATCTGTAATGGAAGTTTTAAGGGTCGGAAATATCTTTTCATTCATTTGTTCCTGGGTTGTGAATGTGGCTAGCTAGGTCAGCACTCATTGCCCATCCCGAATTGCCCAGTAGGTAGTTTGGAGTCAAACCACCTTGCATGGTGATCACATGCAGGCCTGGCCAGTTAAGGATGGCAGATTTCCTTCCGTAAAGATCATTAGTGAATCAAATGGGTTTTTACAAAATTCAATAGTGGTTACATGGTCACTGTTAGGCTAGCATTTACTACTAGATTTTTACTAAACTCAAGTTTCATTATCTTCAATGGTGAAAGTCAATGCTCCCATTGATTTTGTACATCGTGTTCAGACTGTGTATGGAGAAGGGTCCACGGTTTGCATTCTCCTGCTCTCACATTCATCTGGAAATGCACTGCTGTGCAACTAGCGAGTACTCTGGCATTGTACTAATAGGAGCCTTTCGACATCCCCCAAACCCTTCAGAATATGTCCTGCAATTCTGTGGACCACAGCTAACCTGTATTTTATCTGCATTACCACGTTTACAAAACTCAAAAAGAAAATGGTTTGCAAAGCTTTGCAGTTCTGTGCCGCTCAACTTTATATGAACATGTTCAGAATTAGTGTCTCTTAAAGTGACAATTGGATGACCCTCAAAAAAGGCCAAATTTGTAAATGCTATAAATTCTATGGAGCCCAGGAGGTTTTTCAATCAAAATAGCACCACTTATGGTCATCGGTGAGGACAGACTGGCTTCGTTCAGAATTTGTTAACTCCCTGCAAGAATATGTTCTTCTCATTCACAGGCAAGGTCACTGGATTCAGGTAGATGGTGGCACAGTGATAATGTCATCGGAATGCGAATGCTAAACCGCAGGCTAACATTCTGGGGATGTGGGTTTGAATCCCCACCATAGCAGGTGGTGAAATTTGATTTCAATAAAATAAAGTCAAAATTAAAAAGCTAGCCTTGTAGCCACCCTGTAACCAATGGTCGATTGTCATTAGAATCCATCTGATTTACTCACGCTCTGAGAGAAGAAAGCCTATGGTCTTTACTTACTGACAAATGAAGAAAGATTGGGTAGACTGGTTTTGTCACTGGATTTTCGAAGAATGAGTTTGGATCGCATAAAAACATATAAAATCCTGATGGGACTGGACAGGCTAGATAGAGGAAGGATGTTCTCGATGTTGGGGAAGTCCAGGACTAGGGGTCACAGTCTAAGAATGTGGGTTGAACCATTCAGGACTAAGACGAGGAAACATTTCTTAACTCAGAGAGTTGTGAACCTGCGGATTTCTCCCCCACTGCTGGGGCCAATTTTTTAGATACATTCAAGATGGAGCTGGATGTGGCCCTGGTTCCTAAAGGGATCAAGGGGTATGGAGAGAAATCAGGAGTGGGATACTGAAATTTCATGATCAGCCACGATCATATCGAATGGTGGTGTGAGCTGAAAGGGCCGAATAGCCTACTCCTTCACCTATTTTCTATGTTTCTATGTTTACTTGGTCTGGCCCTACATGTGACTCCAGGCCCACAGTAACTTGGTTGACTTTTAACTGTCCTCTGTGCAAATAGAGACCGGCAATAAATCCTGACCTCGTGAGCAATGACTACATCCCATGAAAGAATGAAAATAAATTTTAAAAATCAGTTAGCCTCAGTTGACTGAATGGCTGGTTTGCAATGCAGTGACCCCGGTAGTGTGGGATCAGTTCCCATATGGCTGAGATTACGATGAGGGTCTTTTTTCCTTATTTCAAAAATACACTTTATGCATAAAAAAATCTCTTTGTAGATATAGTCACAAAGGAATTTAGTTCTGCACAATTGCATATCAAGCAAACAAACAAAACAGTGAACTATCCCATCCCAAAAAAAACCAAAAGATCCCTCTTGCACACACAAGCCTATATTTGCGTACATTTGAGGCACTAGGAGGGTCTGATAACTGAATGGGCCCCATTTACCTTCAGCAGAAAGATCTCAGACTGTGGTCTTTCCCGACTGTGTCTTGGCAGCAACTGCCCCAAGTTTTAGTGCGGATCATGATGAGGGCGCTGCCTCCTCAAACTTTCCTGAGATGTAGTGACTCACAGGTTAAACTCAGTACCAGCTGTCTCTCTCTTTCTCTCTCTCTCTCTCTGTCTCTCTAATGAGAGAGTGTCTTCTGCAACAGTAGTTATTTTCACTTCACAGTTGGCAACTGGATCTTGATCAGTTCTACATGATGGCTCATTTCTGCTTATTGCTGGCTTGAAGTTACCCAACCTAAATTAATCTATGAAACCAACAGCCAACATCTAAATTCCTTGCTTGGTCACTAACAGGCCACAGACCCCTAACTCCAGTGAAATATCTTTCTTGAAATAGCTTTTCAATAACTGAGAAAAGATGAGACTGCTTAAAACCAATTCATCATCTACAGAGCTCGACCATAATAGAATCAGGCCTGAGTATATATATCACAAAATGTTCTTAACATGAAGTACTGGTCCTTTTCTATTATTCCCTTAAACTGATGCAACAGCCATTACGTACATAATGTGATATCCTAAGAAATTACTTTGTGACCCTGAAGTTTTATTTCATACAGGAGAGAGTTGCTGGTTGAGGCTGTTAAATATAACCCTTCTGACACTTGTGCGATTGGAATTTCAGGCTGGCTGGTATAATTAAACTGAATAATATATTGCATTTTCCCTGATCATTTATATCAAATGCAAAAGGTACATATATTTTTCCTCACGCCACAGACAGGTTCCTGCAGTGGTATATCAGCTCCAGCTGGCCCAGTGCCTGATTGCATTGACCCGTCCTTGACTCTCAACAGAACCATGGCATCAATCGATCAAACATGAAGGGCACCCATGTGAAAATGATTGGAAGCTTACCACCAATGATGAAGGCTGTCTATCTGAGGACAGAGAGGCAGGAAGATAACTACATACTTGGCAAACTCCAGCTTTTCCCATTGAAAGGCTGGCCAGAGACATTTTAAGATGTTCTCTGTTAGGTATGCATTGCTCTCTCCTGCTTCAGAGGGCAGAGAGCAAACACAGGGTGGCATGGTGGCTCAGTGGTTAGCGCTGCCGCTTCACAGCACCAGAGATCCGGGTTTATTTTTAGCCTTGATTTGCAGTCTGTGTGGAGTTTGCACATGCTCCCTGTGTCTGTGTGGGCTCTCTCTGACTGCACTGGTTTCCTCAAAGGTTAGGTGGATTGGCCATGCTAAAATTTCCCATTGTTCCAGGGATGTGCAGGTTAGGTGGGTTAACCATGGGAAATGCAGCGTTACGGGGATAGGGTAGGTGGGGTGGGTCTGGGTGCGATGCTCTTCTGAGGGGCGGTGTGAACATGATAGCCCGAATGGCCTGCTTTCACACTGTAGGGATTCTGTGGTAAGACCTTTACACATGTCAGCACTCGTGCCTCAAGAAACTAGCCAAATTGTGGAAATGTGATACACAGACTTGTTGACCATCGAAACAGAATGGAAACAATGTAATTCTTCCATAGTCCCAGAGGGTTCGTCTCTCACGAGAGAGAAATGACCAGTGACAATCTTAACCTCAGGGTCATCAAGCCTCAAGCAAGGCATATTGTTGGGAAAACAATACATTCCTGGTGACCTAAGCTGGTATGGGAATTGAACGCAAGATATTGGTGTTACAGTACATCTCAAACCAGTTGATCAGCCAGCAAAGCTAACCAATTGTCACAAAATGGAAATACAAAAATTTGCAAAGCAGCTAGGAAGATGGGTTGGATGAGAGAAAAAGGGAACAGAACTGAGACAAATTGAACAGTTATTTCGGGAATAGAACAGTGCAAGTTGCATGTTATATGCTTTCCCAAGATCTCATTCCTAGAGATCAAGGAAATAAATTGTTACATTTATAGATAACCTTTCATGATCTTACTGTCAGATCTTTCACTTTTGTAACATAAGGAGACGTAGCAGCCAACTTGCATATCACAGTTCCAATAGCAATAATAGAAGTAGAAAGTGCTGGAGAAACTCAGCAAGTGTGGCAGCATCTGTAGAGAGACAAACAGAGTTAATGTTTTGAGTCCAGTATGACACATCTTTGGAAATGACGAGAGCAGGAGAATTTTTTTTAAACTATAGATAAAGGGGGAGGAAGTGTAACAGATTGTGACTGAGACCAGAGCTAAGTACAAAAATATTGATAGCAGTGGTGAACGAACAATGAAGATGTAAAAGAGGTGTAAGTTTTAGCCGTGATAAGGAGTAAATGGGACCACCCTATTGACAGCAAAGCCATCAATTCACAAATGAGAAACAGAGAAGATTGGGAGACTTAAGAAAAATGGAATGTAAGCATAAAAATGTTACGGCAATGTCAACACTTCACAGAGTGATGCGAGAATGACTGCCACATCAAGGCCACATTTGACCAGGTATGATATCAAGAAGCCTTAGCAAACCTGAAGTTAATGGGAATCAGGGGAAAGCTCTCTACTGTTTGGAGTCATAACTAGTACATGAGAAGATGACGCTAGTTGTTAAACATCAGTCATCTCAGCTTCAGGACATTTCTGCAAAAATTCCTCAGAGCAGTATCCGAGGCCCAAACATTTCCAGCTGCTCATCAATGACCTTTCCTCCATAATAAGGTAGGCAGCGGGAATGATCATCAATGAATGGACAATGTTTAGCACTGTCTGTGACTCCTCAGGTACTGAAGCCATCCATGTCTAAATGTGGCAAGACCTGGACAATATGCAGGTTTGGGCTGTAAAGTAGCAAGTAACATTCGTGCTGCACAAATTCTAAGCAATGACCATCTCCAACAAGCAATGAACTGACAACTGTTCCTCAACATTCAATGTCATTATCATTACTAAATCCCACACTATCAACTTTCATGGGGGTTTACGTTGGCCAGAAACTGAACTGGAATATACATACAGTAGCCATATACATACAGTAGTTTCAAGAGCAGGTCAGAGGCTAGGAATACTGTAGTGAGTACCTCATCTCCTGACCTCCCCAAAGCCTGTCCATAATCTACAAGCACAATTCGGGAGTGTGCTGGATGAGTGCAGATTCAAGAACACTCAAGAAGCTTGACACCATCCAGGACAAAGTAGCCCATTTGATTGGCCTCATATCTTCAAAATATTCATTCCCATCACCACCAATTCTCAGTAGGAATTGTGTATACTACTTCCAAGATGCACTGCAGAAATTCACCAAAGCTCCTTACTCAGCGCCATTGAAACCCATGACCAATTCCGTCCAGCAGGGCAAGAGCACCAGCTGAATGTAAACCCGATCACTTGCAAGTTCCCCTCCAACTCGATCACCATCCTGACTTGGAAATATGTCGCCATTCCTTCATTGTCGCTGGGTCAAAAGCCTGGAATTCCCAGCCTTATGATATAGTGAGTCCACTGACAGCACCTGGACTGCAGTGATTCAAGGAGGCAGCTCACCGCCTCCTTCTCAAGGACAACTAGGGATGGGTAATAAATGGCTGGCCCAGTCATCGAGGCTCAGATCCTGTAAGTGAATACAAAGTAACCTCTCTCTGTGTTGAATGTTTTGACCTGCCATGTATAGACATTGCTTGCCATCATAAAATCTGAAAGAACTGCGCATGCTGTAAATCAGGAAGATAAGCAAAGTTGCTGGAAAAGCTCAGCAGGTCTGGCAGCATCTGTGAAGGAAAAAACAGAGTTAACTTTTTGGGTCTGGTGACCCTTCCTCAGAGCATCTTGCCATCAATTCTTTTTCCATTATATGAGAACTTTTGGACCCATGAAGAGGCAAGGAAAATTAATTTTATATCTTTATATGCACTTTTCTGTTCACCAGCCATCCTAATGTGTCATGACAACATAAGAAACAGGAACAGGTGTAGACTGCACAAATCCTTGAGACTGCTTTGTCATTCCATTTGATCATCTATGATCTTCTATGTAAAATTCAGTCTCCCACCCACTTCTTCCATCCCATTATTCACTGAAAGATGAAAGAAATCTGCCTATCTCAGCCTTAAATATACTTACCAAAGAAATAATCAAAACATTCTGCAGTCAAAAATTCCAAAGGCTCATAACCGTGTAAGTGAACAAAGAATTCTCTTGATCACTGCTCTAAATGTTTGGTCCCTTATCCTGATTTTTTCTCTATTTCCATACTCCCCAGCTGGAGAAAATGGTCATTCATTGTCTATTCTGTCAAGCCTCATGTGTTTCGATAAGATTACCTCTTGGATTCGAAACACCAGAAAACACAGGCTCAATTTACTCAGGCTATTATCACAAAACAAATCTCTCACCCCAGTTACCAATTTAATTGACATTTGCTGCTTCACCTCAAATCCTTCCTTAAACATAAGTGCCAAAGCTATGCATAGTAATCCAGCTGTAGACATCACTAAAGCCCTGTACAATTGTATGATGTCATTCTCATTTTTGCACTTCAAATCCCCTTACAACACAGGACTATATGTCGTTTCCTACTGAATTACTTGCTATCCTTTCATGTTTGCTTTCTGCTTTCATTTCATGAATACTGAGTTCTCAGTTAGCTCAGGTGGCTGGTTTACAGAAGGAAGCGAACAGCATAGGTTCAATTCCCATGCCGACTGAGGCTACGTGAATATCCCACTTTCCCAACATTGCCACTCACCTGAAGTGTGGTGATCTTCAGGTTAAACCACGACCAATCATCTCTCTCTAATGAAATAGCATTCCTATGTCCAACAGCACTATGGTCACTTTACCTGACAACCAAATCTTTCTGAACATCAACAGTTGCAAGTTTCACCCTTTCAGAAAATATTCTGCTCTTCATTTCTTACAACCAAAGTGAAAAAACCTCACACTTTTCTCTTAATATGCAAGCCAACCTTCCATCCATTGACTCCATCTACACTTCTCGATGCCTCAGGAAGGCAGACAACATCATCGAAGACCCCTCCCACCCCAGTAATAATCTCTTCCAACTTCTTCCATTAGGCAGAAGATACAAAAACTTAAACACACATACCAACAGCTTCTTCCCTGCTGTTATTAGACTTCTGAATGGATCTCTCAAATTTCAAATCTAATATTGAACTTGCTTTTTGTGCACCTTCTTTGCAGCCGTAACTTTGTATTCCTCACTCTGTTCAATCACCCTGTGATCTTTGTATGGTATGATCTGTCTGCACTGTATGCAAAACAAAACTTTTCACTGTACCTCGGTATATGGGACAATAATAAATCAAATCAAATAATACTCCATGCACCACCCTTTCACCCATTCTCTTAACTTATCTAGCTTTAACCCTAACACCAATCTATTAAATTGCATATCTCATAAATGCTTATTCAATTGTGTGATTTTATCTCATTTTAACATTATTTGTACCATATAATAGCTATTTACAAAACTACAGCAGAGGTACAACTGAAAGAACACAACTATGAATGTTGAAAATCAGAGGTACATCTACCATGTGAGATCTTACAGTTAAAATGTTGGTATTCCTTTAAGAAACATGCACCTGATACCACGTATACCTCATAGCATGAGGTTAAATTTCTCATACTCTATCCTCTCTTGGATCATATGAGACATTCCACTATGTGTGTGCATGCTGCCCTGTGCAACCTAACAGTCTAATATTGTCTCAGATACTTGTGCGTGTAAAGAATGTAATGTTTGCACATAATAGTTAGTGGTAATAAATGTCTGTTGGATTCTTCAATGGCATGTTATCCACATTCAGTTTTTTTTTAATATTACGTGAGATAACAATCGCATTGCTACATCAGGTTTGAGGAAAACTCTCACCACAATAATGGCCTTTGGAAATCATTGCAATATCTTGATGGAAGATATTTAGAAAACTGATTTCAGACCAACTAATCAATAGCTTTAGGTAACAGAGAATTCAGACAAAGGGAGGGTTCCCACTTTTAGGCAGCAATAACATCTGTTTTAAACAGCTGTGTAGACCTGGAATAGTGCATTAACCACCAATAAAACAGAACTAATTGATTAGGTTTTCTTTTCATGTAAGCTTATATTTGGAATGTACATCATTTGAAAAAGGTAGATATCTAAGAGTACCCAAACTGAAACATGTTTTTAAAAAAAGGCATGTTCAGACTGGAACACAAAGCTGGTGAGGTACATTTAAATAAATTACTTAAATCATTTTCTGAAGAAGGGTCCCAGCCTGAAACGTCAGCTTTCCTGCTCCTCTGATGCTGCCTGGCCTGCTGTGTTCCTCCAGCTCCACGCTGTGTTACCACATTTAAATGAAAGGTTTTTTTTGATATTTTGATTTCTGAATGGGGGCATGCTGATCAAATCTGTGAAGAATTTTTAAGGAGTCAGAAAATTAAGTTAGAAGGTGACATAAAAATATCAGTTCCAAGAAAGTACATAACTGTAATAGAGTGCCTGAGAGAAGACTAGTGTTAATTTATATAAAGATTTTATTGTGTGATGACAGACAGAATAAAAACATTAAAGAAATTGGAAGACACTGGAGTAAGTTGGTCACTGATGCTAGCTGATGAAGCAATTATCTTCCGGGGGGTTATTAAAGGAAACAATATTAATTGAAGGTGCAAATGGAAGTTTAAAAAAACAGTCACATTATACAGAGTTGAATTTAAAAGTGATTAGTCGATGAAAGAATTGTATTCAACGTTTTGAAACAAATCTCAAAAGAAGAAATTGATTTTAATTTTGGCCTGTTAAAAAAAAAGTTGAGAATCTTACAACACCCAGCAGAAACAAAAGAAAATGAGGTGTTGCACAAAGAGCATCGTTGATTGTTTCTTGACTGTGTTGTGACTAGATCTCAGGCCAGGAGGAGCTTATGAAAAAGGGGCATAGCTTGAAATTTCAGCAATTGGGCACACTTTTTGAAAATGTAAATAAAAAGTATGAAGAAAAAGAGAATAGGGCTGACACATTTACTTCATCTTCTTTAATAGAAGTGCAACAAGCAGCTTCTAAATAAGAGAGTTAAACAAGGCAGCCTACACAGAAACTGAATCAGAGAAGCAATACTCAAGTGTCATTATTTAAAAGTCAAAGTGTTCATGAGGAAATAAAAACCATCTGAAATTGTAACTAAAGAGAAATGAGCAGCAATCAACCAGATGGTAGTTCCATTTGATTCTTGGAATAACATTATTATTTTTGCCTTTAATTGTTTTATTGACTTTTATTCACTAGGGTTTCAAAAGATTTTGTAGGGCTCCTACCTCACATGAGAAGTAGGAATCTATATCTTTTCACAATTATGGATGTGTTAACAAGATTTCCTAAAGCAGTGTCTTTGGGAAAGTTATGATGGAAATAGGAAGTAGCTGTTCTCTTGGTTGAAGGGTTAATAACAGAGGGGCATAATTTTATGGTGAAATGTAAGAGGTTTTGAGGAAAACGTTTTTTCATGGAGTGTGGTGAAAATCTGGAATGCACTGCCTGGGAGGGTAATTGAGGCAGGAATCTTCACAACTTTTGAGCGGTACTTGAAATGTCACAACGTTCAAGGTTATGGACCACATGCTGGAAAGTGGGACAAGTATAGATTTAGAGATAACAAGGTGTAGATCTGGATGAACACAGCAGGCCAAGCAGCATCAGAGGAGCAGGAAAGCAGACATCCAGACCCGAAACGTCAGCTTTCCTGCTCCTCTGATGCTGCCTGGTCTGCTGTGTTCATCCAGATCTACATCTTGTTATCTCAGATTCTCCAGCATCGGCAGTTCCTACTATCTCTGTAGATTTAGAGTTGTTTTTGTCAGTGCAGACTTAATGAGCTGAAGGGCATCTTTTGTACTGTGTGTTCTGGGATTCTATGAATTGAGATACAAACCAGATATCAGAATGGTTTCTGATGTACTGAGCTGATTACACAATCCACACAAAGATCAAGATCCACCCCTTCCCCGGTTTAAACTTTGATGTGCTTGAGTATGAGGTTGTAGACAATTTCAAAGTTAATCTGACTGAGGTCAACATGAACTGTTGCTATTGGCAACAACCAAAGTTGAGCAATTACAAGAGATGCAGAGGATCACTATCCAGGGATGGCCCAGCAGTATTCACGAAATATCTGAGAAGGTTTGTTCATTTAGCCAGACCAAAATCAGTTTGGTACATCACAGCAAATTATTTTCAAGAGCAAATCTAATAACAAAAGCTAATTCCAAGGTCTCATGTCTATGTTACAGCTGTGTCACGTAGGTATTGAAAATACCTGACAGTTAAAGGTTTTTCAGTGAATCTTTTTATTTGCCAGGAATGAATCAGGAACTCAGGAACTCATGAATAGATGTGAGACTTGTCAAAAGGTTCAGCCCCAAAAGTGGAAGGAACCTTTATATCCAAATGGTGTTACATCCACTGCTTGGGTGAAAGTAGCCACAGATTCTTTCTCAGTGTATGGTGAATATTAAATCCTTATGATGGATTAATTTTGTAAATTTTCCATTGATTTACAACTCAGCAATACAACAAGTACCATTGATAAATGCTTTCTTTAGTTTATTTGTTGTCCTGGGTCAGATAATGTTTGGAAACAAATCATAATACACTGATAAACTGTTTTAAGGCCTGTGTAGAAAGGGGGCTGTGATGTGATCTATATCACCTAGTCACTTCCCCACCCACATTCAAGTGGCCCAGCAGAACGTATGGTACATGCGATCAAATCAATGATCATTAACCATTGAGCAACAAAGCAAGATTTTCACATTGTAATGTTACATTTTCATGCAACACCAATGGAAAGGAGGTGACTATTCCCAGCATAAGTTATGCAGTGAAGGCAAGTGTGAATGACCTTTCCTAGTAACAATTATGTAACCATTTCAAAAACTTGTTATTATTCTTCAAAGACTGAACATAAGGAAAGAGATTCATGATGAGCCAGCAGCAACAGAACCTACCAAAACTGCACACTGGCCAGAAAGCTCCAATTAAAAACGCAAATGTTTGGATGCTAGCAAATGTTTCTAAAATATGCAACCAGCCCAGATCATGTAAAGTCATTACTTATCATGTGGTGCATTGTGAAGGAACAGAAGCCAACTCAGACTAATTTATGGCACATCAATTATCAACAAGGCAGCGAGAGAGCACATTCCAACAACGATGATTGTACAGTGGGATTAAATGACAAACATCCAGCATCAAGACAAAGAGTTTGTGAAACAAATCTAACAGAGAACACTGCATACCTCTCCATCTGCTTATACGTTCACCAGATCAAGATGAATTGTCAAACCACCAAAATTTTATAACTGAAGTTTTAAATGCATGTTTTGTAATTTTTGTTTTACCTGTTTGCACATAATCATTAATTGGCAACGTGTGCCTGAGTACAACCAAGCATATCTATTTAGAATATATTTTTATCTTTGGAAAAAGAGGTATATTGTGTAATGTTTCATAGTCAGGGTATTTGTGTATCATTTAGAGACATGCTCATGACATAAGCATTTTGTCACAGCAAGTGATTGGTGAGTATATGGATCTTATAATTCATATCACCTCAGATTACTTGAAGCATTTCACTCACCTGGAAGCTTTATCATCAACTTTAAATAATAGCCTAATATTAGTCCATACTCTAACATGCCTGAAGAATGCAATGTTTGTATATAATAGTTTGTTGTAATAAGTATCTGCTTGATTGTTTAATATCATGATACCATATCCAGTTTCTTATATTACAGGTGATAAGCATTGAGACATCATGTAAAACTATTTGTAGGCAAATTCACACTAATAATAAATAACAAATTCAGGATATCAACAACATAATTTGACTTACAGATAACTTAAAAGAGGTACACTTTTTATACAACTTATTTGATAGCTAAACCCAAGCTAGTGTCAGTTTTCATTTCAAAATGCACTGATAATATTAAATTAAGACACAATCCCACAACTGTGCATACATTTATGCGAGATTGAAGAGCTTGGTAATCGATCTACTGATTTCAGTTAACTGTCAGACATCATCTAACTGGTGCATTCTTCATGGCAACATCTCTATCAATCAACGTCTACTTGTAAGTAAATCAGCATGCTCTGCTCATTCGATACAAAAATGTCATTTCTTTTTTAAAAAATGAAAGAACTGTGAATGCTGTAAATCAGGAAACAAAACAAAAGTTGCTGGAAAAGCTCAGCAGCATCTGTGAAGGAAAAAACAGAATTAACGTTTCGAGTCGGTTCTGAGGAAGGATCACAGGACCCAAAACGTTAACTCTGTCATTTCCTTTTATATTGGTATGCTTGCAAATTGTCCTAAGAATGCAAGATGAAAATATTTGATAAGATGTGTCTTTTCTCTATTTTTCTTTACATCCTTCTGGTATAGTTATTTCAATTTACTTTCCCATCTACATTTTCCAAACAGGACACCTAGAGATGTTGCTCTCTGTAGCCAAATCATTAATGTAGCTTGGAAAGGGCTGAAGCTGCACCACTGCTCACTGCAGCACTCTACCATCCTGCTAAAATAGAAAAAAAAATACACTCTAATTAATGCTACTCTTTACTTACTGTTTATCAGGCAAGCAAACTCTATTATGCTACTCCTCCAACTCCACCGGCCCTTATTTTGCAGACTAACTTTTGTGTGAAACCTGAATGAATGTCTTTATGAAATCCAGGCATCCAATGCCTACTGACTCCCCTTTATCTGATTTACGGCCTCAAAAACCTAATAATTTTGTCCAACACAACTGCTTTTTCAGGAACCCATCTTGACTTTCTCTGATCATTATGAGTACAATGAGTACATTATTAAGATTTCCTTAGTAATAGATTCTTTTGAAGATTGATGTCAGACTAATGGGCCTGAAGTTCTGTAATGTTTCCCATCACCCTACATTGAATAGAAAGGTTTCATTTGTTAACTTCGGGAATAGGATCTAGGGAATATTAGAAAATCATAACCAATCCATCCATTATTGCTGGATCAACCTTTTTGTTTGAACCATAAAATGAACCATTAGGTATTTGTGAATCATTATATTTTAATCAATTAATTTTCTCCAATAGTGAGCTTCTGCTGATATGAATGATGTTCAGTTCCACAGTTCTTAGCTCCTGCGTTACCCATTGTGCTTAATATGTAAATTGTGCCTTTTACTGCAGGCTCAAAGTATTGTTCAATATTTCTGCCATTTCCTCATTAATCTTGATAGTTACTCTTGCCTTTCTGTAAAGGAGCAACATTTACTTTAGCTACTCTTCTCCTTTATATACACTTAAACAGGTTATTACAATGCTTTATATATTCTTGGCAGAGCATAGTTATTATTTTTGAAGTAAAATATCTGTTTCAGTACAGGGAGAAGTAGCAGCAAGATTACACAAGCCACAATCCCACTAACAGCAATGCAATGCACAACAAGGTTACCACTTTTTGATCAAGTGGACTGTTCGGCAAATGTTGGACAAAAGTTCAAGCCCGTGTTTTATATAAAAGCAGTATTACACTACCTTCTCAACTATTCCTGAGGTCCATAACCAAATAAAACATGATCAGGGAGCAAATACAGCAGGAGTAATGACAGGCATAAGCTCACATTAATTGCAGCAGCATTGCCCTGAAATCATTAATGCTGAGATCAAAAACCAAATGCGTGCCAACTTAGTCATCTCTAAACAGCAAATGTTAATTATTAACACAGATGTAACCTAGTCGACATAAACTATATCCTGCTGTTAATTCAATGACTTTTGTAATTCAACCATTGGGAATTTGCATCAAGGACTGGCTAAGCATTGATGGATGAATACTGCAATGGACCTGTACATTTTTCATGGACTTTCCAGAATGCTTCATAATCGCTTTGGCTCATGGCAGTCACAGGCGGTTTGCAGACATTTGTAATTGAACGTTTGGGAATTTGCATTTATTGGAATTTTGCCATTTTCACTGCTCGTGGTCATGAATGTCAATGAACCAAGAGGTGATGCTTTTACATTCAAGGATATTGCAGTGCACATGCTTCTTAACTTTGATGGATGTTTGCTGAGAAGGAGTACAGAGGCTTGCAAATTCCACAAGAACAGTTCATAATTATTTCAGCAAGGTCAGTTCCTTGACAGAACAGCACATTAATATCTATTATGAATATTTATAATAACTTTATTTTTCTTCTTTGTGGTTTTAAAGACAAGATATCAAGAATCCCAGCTATCAGTTTTTAAAGGGTTGATTCGTTTGTGGTAGACTTTTCAACATGCAAGGTGATATCAATCTCTCCCGCCCTCCCTGATAACCCCTGTTCAAATCCTGCATAAATTCACTCTGAAGACAGATGATATAGTTGGAAACCAAATGCCAATCTTTTGCTCAAGTCTTGATTTATTTGCAAAACGAAACATTGCATATGCCTGTCTCGGTCTTAACCAAACACGTGCTGCCCCAGCAGCACTCTTTCCATATATTCGAGATGCTTTACCAATCAATGCCCTTCATTTATGCATCCTTAACATTAACAGTACAATTAACATACAATTGATTAATTCTTATCTTTTCCCTAAACAAAAGTTTATAACACACAAACAATATTTGAAAAAAAATGAAGAAAAGGAAAAGAGACCTCCCAAATTATATACTCCATGTCATTTTGAATTTCATGCATCTTCCAGGATCTGCAATAATCATGCTGTTTAGACTTTCTGTAAAGCAATTCAGATATTAATGCCTTGTGTTGACCCAGCATCTCTTATGCACAAGTTAGGTTAATCCTTAAACTTAATTCATTCGCATGATTTGTTAAATGCAAATTTATCCAACAGGGAGCAATTGTCTATGTATAATAATCGATGAGCTAATTATTCTAAGAATGACCGAGCATAGAAATTCCCTTTAAGTATTTGGTAAGTCTGTTGTTTCTCAAGAGTTATCAATCTTACATAAGCATATCTAAGCAACCTCTTAGGCAATCTGTTTCACACACAATTGAGGTGCAACCACCAGCTAACTTGGCACAATTAAATGAATTCAGGACAACACTCACCACTGGGTTAGAATGAGATGTGGTTGGTAAAATTCTTTCAGAATGATCATTATTATCATTCATGCATTAAAATCCCTGCTTTTCCACTTTGGACAGATTTTGCTTGACTGTCTCCTTCCACTTTCTTTACAAAAGGCAACTTAAAATTTCTTTTCTGAATCCACAGGCATGAATATTTCATAATTCTGACAGTCTAAAACGTTCCAATTGTAATACTTTGAAGATTTCCACTTAAATGAATAGAAGCTTCATAAACTAAAACATATTGGCTCCAGTGATTGGCTTCTCTGAACAGAAACTTGGGTCTCCTGTGAGGAAAAAAAAAACTAACTTAGTTTCCATAGCATCCCAAGAGTGTGGATATAGGCCATTCAGACAAACAGGTATACATCAACTCTCTGTAGACCATACCGCCCAGACTCATCCCCTTACCCTTTCACCCTGCATTTCCTATGGCTAATGCACCTAACCTACACATTCCTGAAAGCTATGGGCAATTTAGCATAGCCAATCCACCTAATTTTCACACATTTGGACTGTAGGAGGGAACTGGAGCACCCAGCGGAAACCCACACAGACATAAGGAGAATGTGCAAACTCCGCACAGCCGCCTGAGGGTGGAATCAAACCAAGGTCCCTGGTGCTGTGAGGCAGCAGTGCTAACCACTGAGTCACCATGCCACCTGTATTCAGTACCTAATTTTTCTGAACTGCGACCTTGAATCTTGTGTTCTAAAGCCACACCGATGCTAATGGCTTGGATGTGTTGCTTTATCCACCATAAACTCAACAGTATAAACCTTTTATCTGTTAAAACGTGCAGATGCTCCTACCAAGCACTTGACTACAGTCACATCCTTTTTTTTTGGAATTGATGCATTATGTCACTGTTCGAAATGACTTTCAATTCCACAGAATGAACCCACATCTATCTTTTCACTTTGAGATACGATACACGTTTTATCACACCATTCAATCCTGTTGTCTACAAGATCAGCCAAGAGCAGTTTCATGCTTATTCCTTTGTCTACAACTCTTCTGCTTTAACTGCTGCTCGTGCTCTGTGTCTGAATGATCTTCAGTTAATTGAGCTCTCCGTCCCTTGTGATACTGTGGAATGCCTTGATTGAACCTTCCAGGCTGCTGGGAAAATAATATACTTCAGTTTTTTTTTAAAGTAGCAGAAATATTATCCAAAAGGATGTTCTCTTCTGGGAAGGTAATATCAGTTAAGATCAGAGGTCTTTGTATATGGATACCTTTGCACTGTTCAAAAAATTAAATGGGAGCAGTCAATAAGGAATTTCCAAATTGAATTTATGCAATCTTTTGTATGGTCTGTTAGATATAAAAGATTCCTTTACAGAAAAACTTCAACTTTTGAAATCTGTCAATGTCTGACCACGTCATGTTGACATGCAATACATTATCCTTCTGGTAAAGTCCATTCATGATATCTAACGCAAGAACCAAACCATCTTAGATATCCAGTTGACAGCCATCCGACACATAAAACGCTTTACTTCTGGGATAAAACAGTGTGGAGCTGGAGGAACACAGCAGGCCAGGCAGCATCAGAGGAACAGGAAAGCTGACGTTTCGGGTCGGGACCTTTCTTTGGATGCTTCTGATTTCACTTTTGTTGAAGTGACAAAACCAGGACACATCTCGTTTTGCACTTCAGAAGGGAATTCACCTGAGACCGCATATCCACTTCATTTTTCCGTTTGTCCTGAAGTTCAGGTTTAAGGAACATCTGTGGTTAATCAAACCCTGATAATTTACACTTGCTTTCAGCCATTCTCACAAAAAAAAACTCAGATTACAATCTTATGTCTGAAATTAAAAAAAATCTATTGGATTTCAACATTCACCTTTAGGCAACCATCCTGGGTTACCATGGCAATTCACTCTGAAGGCAGAAGATGAAGTAGGATACAAAGCACCAATCTTTAACTTAATCCTGGTGCCTAGTATCAAGTCTTCCTTTTTTTTGCAGCAAAACATTGAAACAAATTAACAAAAGGTCAGAATTTTAAAGGGGCAAAGGATCAATAACAAGGAAAGGAAACTTGGCAAATTATCTTAAAATGCCATTTTAGGTGACGATGACGCATTTCCAGCAGCCATGGAAAGATCTCAAACATATCATTTGATGCCATGTGCTCCTTTTCCTAGGAAATTCAGGTACTGGATTAAACATAGAAGAGACTGTCTCCACCCAGTTTCTGTTCTTTGGACTATAGAGACAATTTGATGAGTCTAAAGATGCACAGGTTAGCTGGAATAGCCATGGTAAATTGCCTGTGGCCTTCAGGGTTGTGCAGGCTAATGCATTAGCCATGGTAAATGTGGGGTTAAAGGAGTAAAGTGGAGTGCTGGATCTAGGTGGGCTGCTCTTTGGAGGGTCACTGCAGATTCAATGGGCTGAATGGCCTCTTTCTACATTGTAGAGATTCTGAGATTCTGTAATTTAATGAATCCTTTCTGAGTCTGCAGAAACGAAACCTTCACATTTCTGATGGCCTAAGTTTTTTTTTCCCATTGTTATAATTTGAAGATTTCCCCTGAACGGTAGCTTCACAAATTAAAACACTCTAGCCACTGCGATTGGTTCCCCCGTACAGAAACTTGGGTCACCTCCCAGTTTTTTTTTTTGCTTTGGGCAGCAGAGACAATTTAATGATTTGTTTCTGCTTCCGCGGGCATGGGCCTGGGTTTAGCAAGCTTCTAAAGCACCTGCTGCCTGGACCTGCTAATGTGCCCTGTGACCAGGCCCAGGAGCATTCTCACAAAGTCGTCCTACTCTGTCCCCACCTTTGCTGACCCTACCCCGGCACAGATCAGGAGAAAAGGGTTAAAGTGCAAACAGGCCTTGAGTTGCAGCTCTCACAAATCCCGCAACCTCACACAACCTACATAATCATAAAGCACGGATACCTCAAAACTGCCAGAAATACAGGTGCATTGAGAGTGCATCAGGCAACTTAAGCTTTTTTATGATCCAATGTTATTACTGGGGACTTGACAGATTATATTGTGATTTTTAAAAAAAATTTAAACAGCACGTCATTCTACAGATATAATTTTAACAATAATCCAGATGCTTGTTATGCTGAAAAGAAGATAAAATAAAACAAAGAGACCTATTTACATATAAAACCATTTATACAATTTTGAAACACACAGAAAAACTACAATATCCCATCTATCCCAACAACATTCAAAAACCGGGAAGAATTTCCTTTTCTAAATGTTTATAAGTTTGACTTAATTGTTCATTTTAATTTCCGGTCTTGAGACTCCAATAACCTTTTCCTTGACTAATCACACAATGGAGCTCAGACTTTCTCAACTTTGAAAAACTCCTTCAGACAAAAAGAAACTACATGCCACAAGTTCAAAATCCAAACTCTAAAATAAAAGATGTTACAAGTTATATAAAACACCCATCTTACATCACAATCTTCAATCTTATTGGACTGCTGTGGATAATACCCTCCATGTGGAAACACCGAAGGGTAAAGGAGAAACTCCCAGGGGACAACCTTCCAGCAGAATCCAGTCTCTTCTGATGGCTCAGTGTGATGCCACCATATGTCTGAATGGTCAATGATGGTGAAGAAGTAGATGATTTGATTGACTTGATTTACTGAAGTCACATGTACCTAAATACAGTGAAAAACATTGTTTTGCGAGCAGTAGAGGCAGATCATAGCAAACAAGGACATACAAATCACAGGGTGATCAGACAGACCGAGCGAGATTACAGCTGGAAAGCCCTCTTCATGGAGTGGAGAGGTCCATGAGGTGGCTCTCATTCCAGGGCTGAACTTTCCAACTAAGGTTTCAGGATACACCGCAATTCTGGAATTCATTCAGTACAGGGGTCAGTTTAGGCTGCAGTACTCCACATGCCTCAGTCTCCTCAACACCATCAGGTACTGTCAAGTCTGAGCGCCACACATTTCAAGGATCTGTGATGGCTTTGGCCATGAGCTGGGCAAGAATTAATACACAAAATCTCATGAACATCTCTCCTTATTCTCTTTTGAACAAACTATGAAAATATTCACCTGCTTAATGAATTGGCATGAATGGAATGCCTCTGTAACAAAAGCAAAACCTTAAATAAGCCACTTATCATATTTATATTAAATTATCATTTCTGAGTGTGACAATGCACTCTAATGTCTGCAGCGTCTATCAGTCCTAGAAACCGCAACACAACCAGTAAACTCTGCATGGTGCCTATCCAAAAACATATGGGCAGGATTATTGATCAACACTCTAGGTCAGCCTGAGTCCACAGAATATTTCAGTTGGATTTCCGCTCTCTTAGATCTCACAATAAGTCAAGCAAAGTGGTTTATATCTCTTGGGATCACAGAAGGAGTAGGCTACTTAGCCCCCTGAACCTGTTCCATTATTCAACGAGACAACGGGTAACAAACTTTTACCACATATTGCAAGTTAAAGTTTCCGATATCCACCGCTAAAATATCTGGTCTTTCTACATGGACTGTGTTCTAGTTATGGACAGTTAGAAATTGTTTTACTTTCCCTGTCCCATTCCACTTAATACCATATTGAAAACTCAAATAATCCCTTAAAGCTTTAAACTCGACCAAATGCAAGCATTTGTGGTGGGCAGGTTGTTGGAGGGAATCCTGAGGGAAAGGATTTGCATGTATTTGGAAGGCAAGGACTAATTAGGGAAAGTCAACATTACTCTGTGGGTGGGAAATAGTGCCTTACTAACTTGATTTGAGTTTTTTGAAGAAGTAACAAAGTTCCTCAGGGTAGATTGGTTAGCAAGGTTAGATCATATGGAATACAGGGAGAATTCGCTCAAGGGAAGGTGACAGAGGGTGGTGATGGAGGGTTGCTTTTCAGATTGGAGGCCTGTGACCAGTGGGTGCCTCAAGGATTGGTGTTGGGTCAAGGATTGAAGGGTCACTGGACCCGAAACGTTAATTCTGATTTTTTCCTCCACAGATGCTGCCAGATTTGCTGAGCTTTTCCAGCAACTTCTGTTTTTGTTGTTGGCACTGGGTCCACTGCTCTTTGACATTCATATAAATGATTTGAACATGAACATATGATTATGGTTTGTAAGTTTACACACGACAGTGAAATTGGAGGCGTAGTGGACAGCGAAGAAGGTTACCTCGAAGTACAATGGGATCTTGGTCAGATGGGCCAATGGGCCGAGGAGTGGCAGATGGAGCTTATTTTGGATAAATGTGAGGTGCTGCATTTTGGAAAGGGAAATCAAGGCAAGTCTTATACACTTAATGATAAAGTCCTGGGGAGTGCTGGTGAACAGAAAGACCTTGGAGTGTAGGTTTGTAGTTCCTTGAAAGTGGAGTGCCAGTTGGACAGGATAGTGAGGAAGGCTTTTGGTATGCTTGCCTTTATTGGTCAGTGAATTGAGTACAGGAGTTAGGAGATCATGTTGCAGCTGTACAGGAAATTGGTTAGGCCACTTTTTAGAGCATTGCAAGCAATTCTGGTCTCCCTGTTATAGGAAGGATGTTGTGAAACTAGAAAGTGTTCAGAGAAGTCTTACAAGGATGTTGCCAGGGTCGGAGGGTTTGAGCTGCAGTGAAAGACTGAACAGGCTGGGGATATTTTCCCTGGAGTGTCAGAGGCTGAGGGGTGACCTTTTATAGGATTATAAAAGCATGAGGGATACGGATAGGCTAAATAAGCAAGGTCTTTTCCCCAGGGTGGGGGAGTCAAAACTAGAGGGCATGGATTTAAGGTGAGAGGGGGAAGATATAAAAGGGACCTCAGGGACAACTTTTTCACACAGAGGGTGGTGCATATATGGAATGAGCGACCAGAGGAAGTGGTGAAGTCTGGCACGATTACAACCTTTAGAAGGCATCTGGAAATGTATATTAAGAGGAAGGGTTTAGCGGGATATGGGCCAAATACTGGGATTAGCTTTATACAGGATATCTGGTCGGCATAGACAAGTTGGACTGAAGAGTCTGTTTCCATGCTGTATATTTCTATGACGCCGTAACTCTATATCATCACTGTATGTTATAACCCTGAGAGTGATTCTGTCAAACAAAAGAATCTGGAAATTCAAGGTCTGGAATATCTTGGATTCCTTGTTCTTCCAGTGTCCTGCTGCCTTTAACTTATTTGGATCTCATCATACACAAACACACACACACACATAAACATTCACTCTCTCTCTCCCACACACGCACATGAGCATGTAAATTTATGAGCTGAATTTGTACTTACAATTACATTCTATTTTGTTCAAAAAGTACACAATTTATAGACAGTAAATTAATGTGGCATTTTATAAATTCCTACTTTAGAAATAAAACCAGTCTCATTCCAAACCAAAACACAAATAGGTTCTAAACAAGGCCTCACACCTAACATGCATTGTCTGACTTAAAATGTCACCTCTTCTTTACGCTGATAAAATCTTAAGTTCTCTCAGGGCACATACTTGAAAGGAATTCAGCGATTTACATATACATATTAATCAATTAAAACCTTCCAACTGATTAAAGATTTAACAGCATCTTAGGTTTGTTTAATACATCCTCATTAGTTGTGTGACCCATTGATCTTTTACTTATAAATTCTGTGTTGCGTGCCCTTCTTTCTCACTTCACCTGATGAAGGGGCTATGCTCCAAACGCTTGTGCTTTCAAATAAACCTGTTGGACTCTAACCTGGTGTCATGTGATTTCTGACATTAATACATCCCACAGCCAAACTTACATGATCTTAACAACACCAATTCAACTAAATCTTTCATGGAATGACGTGATTTCTTCAATAGTTCAATCCTGTGATCCTTATTGACTCAGGTGAAAGTGCTGTGGACCTCTTTTCCCTTATAAGAGGATGTTAGGGAGTGGTGATGTTCCAAATTGAGGGGTCACAGTTGCAGATGGTCACCTGAGCTTCTGAAGAACATTGTCTGCACACTGATTTAACAAAGATACTGTGGGTGGCTGCGGGCAAACAAAATCCTCAAGAAATTTTGGTCGGAGTTGCAACAGCATAGATCGGAGTTATGTGTTAGGACCAATGCAGAGATCCCAATGCAACTCACTCCTCTGGCATTGCCTGAGATGTTAAAGTTTCCTTGGGACAATCTGGAACCCTCTGAAAAAATCCCCAACTCTGAGTCAGAAAGTTCAGAGGGTTTTGATTCATTTAAACTCAATAGTTGCCCAGGAAAACTTAAAGGATTAAAAACTTGCTTGAACTCATGAATAACTATTAAACCAAACACCAAACATCACTGACATCTTTCCCCCAAACCTGACTGCCCCCCAACCCCAGCACTGTTTAACACAACAGTCACTATTCCTGACCTAAAGCATGCCTGCCAATCCTGCCCACATTTCAGTCTAAAGCACCCTCACAATGACTCCACCAACCCACTGGACCAACTCCAGACCTAAAATATACTGGACTCAAAACATAGGCGTGGTACGTAGCTCAGTGGTTAGGACTGCTGCATCACAGCACCAGAGGCCTGTGTTTGATTCCAGCCTTAGGTGACTGTGTGGAGTTTGCATGTTCTCCTCAGGTCTGCATGGGTTTCCTCTGAATGCTCTGGTTTCCTCTTACAGTCCATAGATGTGCAGGTTAGGTGGATTGGTCATGCTAAATTGCTCACAGTGTCCAAGGATCTGCAGGCTCAGAGGATGGGCTATGGGAAGTGTGGGATTACAGTGATAGGTTGGGGGGGATGGGTCTGTGTACGATGCTCTTTGAATGGTTGGAGCAGATGTGATGGGCTGAATGGCCTCTATCTATAGTGCAGGGATTCTGTACGACTTCCTTCAACCCTACCTGGCTCCTTGACCACCCTTAAGCACTCATTCACCTACTTGGCAATCTACCCTGTCACCCATCAGGCGCCTTTACCTGTTTGTCATTGTACCTCTTGTACTCTACCCCACCACTGGCCTGCTGCCTGACCCCCATTTACTTTACACACATACTTTCTCTTTGGAGATTTCAAAGTTGCCTCAGAAACATTAATTCACGGAGTATGGCACTTACCGCTGAAGACATGTGTGCATTTTCCACACTGATTCTCTCACTTCCTGTTTTTTATAGTTTTGACAATGGTATTTTGGAAATGAAGGCCCCTGGTCAGGAAATACATGGGCAGAACTCATCAAAAGGTTAGTGCCTATAGTTTTGTCAAATTAGAATCAGAATTAGGGCTAAATCTGGGCCAATAACTACTCTTAAAATGGCAAAAAAAGTGATAAAAATTGAAGAACTAGCATTTTAAACATGTAACAGTGGGCACTAATCAATCCAATGAGGTAATTAGGAGAAGCTCTTAAGCCAGAAATTAGTGAAAATGTGCTATCACAACAAGTAAATAGCAACCAACGTAGATGGCGTTAAAGGAAAGCTGGATAGATGAGGGACAGAGGAATAGAAGGAAATGTTGAGGTGTAGTAGTGTGAAAGGATGTTCGTGGGTTGAATGATTTGTGTCCACACTCTAATTTTTATGTAATCCTACAAGGAAATTAATAAATGTATGTAATTCTAAGTAACCTGAATTTATGTTGTATCTTGCACGCCCTCAGGATTCCTCAATGTGTTTTATAGCCAATGAAATATTGAGTAAAATATTAAATGAGATACTTCATTTCTGCAGAAATTCACCAAGGCTCCTTCAACAGCTTCCAAAACCATGACCCCCTAGAAGTACAAGGATAGTAGATACATGAGAACACTACCAACTGCAAGTTCCACCCCAATCCACTCAGCATCCTGGCTCGAAAACATATTACCCTTCCTTCATTCAGACTGGGTCTTGGAACTCCCTCCCTCAGGGAATTGTGGGTCTACCTACAGCACTTGAACTGCAGACATTCAAGAAGGCAGCTCACCACCACCTTCTCAAGGGCAATTGGAGAAGGCAATAAATGTCCAGCGACAATCCGCATCCCGTGAATGAATAAAAGAAAAGAAAGTGTAATCACGGTTATAGAGTACAAAATAGGACACTTAATTATAGCACAAGATCCTTCAAATAGGAAAAAGTGGACATGGTGCAGACAGGATCCTACAAAGTTAGGATGTATGTAGTTATGGAGGAACTTTATCTTAATATAACCTTTTCTTAACATTTCCATCTGTGCCCATGCTTGTCCACCAATAAACAGTTGCTTTGATGCTTTTCAGAATCAGCTGGCAAATTTTCTGGTGTACATTTCTGAAACAGCTCAATTCATTGATTTAATCATATTTTTCCAAGGTGGATTAGTGCAAGATCCAAGGGATTTGAGGAAATGCACACCATGCATCATTTGTGAAGGAACTAAGCAAACTTGAGAGATAGGAAGAATAAATCTCTCACTGTAACCCCTTCACTCATGTAAATATTTACTGCACTCTAAGATATTACCTTTCCTATGATTTTGGAATAGGCCAGTTTATTCACAAATCCCCCGAGCAGCGCAGGACAAATTGAGAAGGCATGCAAGTTCCTTAGATTTATCAACAGAGGCATAGAATACAAAAACATGGAAGTTCAGCCACGGTAACTTACTGGCTAAGTATTGGTTAAGGTATTGTGCCCTGTCCTGGGAGTCAAATATCAGCAAAAATGTCAAGAACTTGGAAATGCCTTTCTAGAGAGATGATATAATCTGACATTACTCAAGTTAGAGTAGACAAATTTGAGGGGACAATTAATAGACGTTCTCCAGGTACAGAGTATGGAATGAGAAACTACTTTCAACAAGCCAGAGGGTCAGTGGTGAGAGGACATGTATTCAAGAATGTACTTTAATTGCAGGATGAAACTAATGCTGCTTCCAGGGATAATTTCACTGTTTTTCAAGGATTAGCTGAAGAAATAGAAATACATGAAATACCTTTGCTGATCAAGCTAAGATTTTGGGTTGCAAACAGAGTGTAAGTAAGAACAGAAAGTTGCAAAGGAACATTGTTAGATTAGAACACAGAACATAGAACATAGAAAATAGAACAACGCAACACAGGAACGGGTCCCTCAGCCCATGATGTTGTGTCGAACATGATGCTAAATTAAACTAATCCCTTCTGCCTGCTTTTGGTCCATATCCCTCCATTCCTTGTATATTCATGTGCTCAGCTAAAAGTCCCTTATCATCACCACCTCCCCCCACCCATTGTATCTGCCTCCACCACGACCCCAGGCAGCACGGTCCAGGCTCCTACCGCAATCCGTGTGAAAATCTTGTCCCTCACATCTCCTTTGAACTTTCCCCTCTCACCTTAAATGCATGCCCCCTAATATTAGACATTTCAACTCTGGGAAAAAAGATTCAGACTGTCAATCCCATCTCTGCATCCTATAATTTTATAGATTTCTACCAAATATCCCCTCAGCCTCCGCTACTCCAGAAAAAAAATACGAGGAACGTTTGAGGACTCTGGGGCTATACTCATTGGAGTTTAGAAGGATGAGGGGGGATCTAATTGAAACTTTCAGAATACTGAATGGCCTGGACAAAATGGATGTTGGGAAGATGCTTCCATTGGTAGGAGAATCTAGGACCCAAGGGTACACCCTTAGAGTAAAGGGAAGACCTTTTAGAAAGGAGATAAGGAGAAACTTCTTCAGCCAGAGAGTGGTGAATCTATGGAATTCACTGCCACAGAAGGCTGTGGAGGCCAGGTCATTGAGTATATTTAAGACAGAGATAGATAGGTGCTTGATTATCAAGGGGATCAAAGATTACAAGGAGAAAGCAGGAGAATGGGGTTGAGGAACTTATCAGCCATGATTGAATGGTGGAGCAGACTCGATGGGCCGAATGGCCTAACCTCTGCTCCTATGCCTTATGGTCTTAAAGCAACTCGAGTTTTTCCAGCCTCACCTTATAGCTCATACCCTCCAATCCAGGCAACATCCTGGTAAATCTCTTCTGCATCCTTTCCAACTTGTGTTGGCAAGTGGTAGCAGATGGGATACAGTGTGGGGAAAGCAAACTTTGTACCTTAAAAGTAAAGATCATGATACTTTCTAAATGTTGATCCATTCAGCAACATAGAGGCGCAGATTAGATGAAATTCAAAGGATGTACATTTGGCAGTGACATAAAGCTCTGGTTAAACTGCATTTGAATTATTCTGTTCAGTTCTGGGCACCACAACTCTGGAAATACTGAACAGATTCAAGAAATATTGATACATTTTTAGATTTTAGAGGTATCTATGGGTATGGGGAGAAAGTGGGAATATTGCATTAAAATAGAGGATCAGTCGTGACCATATTAAATGTTTGAAGAGGCTCGAAGGGCTGAATGGCCTATTCCTGCTCCTAGTTTCTACATTTTTAATGACACCTTTGTCACACAAATACAAGTGGAAATTTGAAACTGCCTCCCAATTGAGACCTGGTCAACATACAACATTACATGTAAAAAACTGAAAGTACTGTGGATATAGAAATCAGAAAAAGAAATAGAAATTGCTGGAAGATCTTATTGGTCTGGCAGCTTCTGTGGAGAGAAATCAGTATTAACATTTCGGGTCCAGTGACCCTTCCTCAGAACAATGTTCAGTTCTGAGGAAGGGTCACTGGACCTGAAACGTTAACTCTGATTTCTCTCCACAGATGCTGCCAGACCCGCTGAGATTTCCAGCAATTTCTGTTTTTGTTTACAACATTACAAATAATTACCAATTATAATTACTAATTGTGATGTTACATAGTACAACTAATGTCACAAAAGAAAAGATTGTTGACTGAACCTCATCTCATTATTGTTTGTGGAATCATTAAGACAGCTTTTGTTGTCTAACATTGTATCCTGTCAGAGATGGTGCAAATGTCATCTCCAAGAGGATGGAACAAACAAACAATCACATGGAGGTTAAACGTGACAAGAACAATTTGCTTCGTAGGTGATGCTAATGGGAGGTTATCTGTCACCCCAAAGGCCGTCACTTCACCAGGACACAAAAGAATCAGTACATAAATAAACAACCAATTTTAAAAAAAAATCATAGTCATTTACAGGAAGATAGAGCTTTTTTTTTAAAGTGCTTTCAGCACAGTACAAATGTTAAATACACCATCCCCTACATTGGTGGGACAATAAGTATAAGAATGACAGCCATGAACTTACAAAATGTTTTCTTTCTGTGTAACCAACCAGCAAATCTCTCAATACAGCAACCAAATGTCAGGGGAATACAGCTAAGAAACAGAGGATTCCAAAATGTCAGCTCTCATTTTGACGTAGCACCTCTGCCTGAGAATAAAATGTTTTCTCTTAATATGCTTTGAAATGTTATGAGCAGATTACAGGCAAGAAAGCCACACCTGTCACTTACAGAGGTGTACAGCTCGCTATGTCAAAGCTGCAAAGCATTTCAAAAGGAGATCTTATTTATTTAATTTCCTTTACAGCTAGAGTGCCACACCGTTCTGGTGTGCTCTGGTGTTTATGTTCAGCACAAAACTGTACCAAACAATTGGTGGAATTTTAGAACCTAGAACAGAAAGTGGTATCTAAGCCAGTTTTGTGAAAGGTTATCTTCTCCCACTCCCCTACTCTTTCCTGATAGAGTTGCAAATGTCTTCTACTTCAATATTCATTCAATTACTTTTTAAAAGTTGCTGTCGATTCCATTCTCATCATTCACTCAGGCAGTGCATTCCAGTCTATAATAACTCAACATATAATTATTATCACAACATACTTACATTCCTGTTTCACTCATACAGTAAGCTAACTTCCTGTTAAATTGTTATTTTTGGATACTTCCTCATCATGCACTTCATTGTCATTGTGTCCATTTAGTTTTAGTTCATTCATGGGATATGGCCATTGCATTTTATTGTTCAGAAGGCAGGTAAGAGGCAACCACATTGCTGTGGGTCTGGAGTCACATGTCGGCCAGACCAGGTAAAGATGACAGTTTCCTTCTCTGAAGGACATTAGTGAACCAGATGGATTTTTCCTGACAATCGATTCATCATCATTGTTATGTTCTTAATCCCGGATTTGTTATTGAATTCAAATTCCAATATCTGCTGTGAGAGAAATCCAACCCTGGTCCCCAGAGCACTACCTGTGCCTCTGGATTAATACCTAGCAATAATGGCTTTAGACCATCACCACCTACAATTGGTAGCAACACTGAGATGAGTTTTACGCTCTGGATTCGAGCATAGAACTGTAATGAAGCATGGGTTTGAATGAGAAATAAATATGGCTAATTAGGTTTAACACCCATGGATAATAAAAACGTTTAAAGATAAAGATACGTGTCAAAGCTAACCATGGAAAATTCCATTGCAGCTATTCGGAAAGGATACACCTAAAAGGAAACAGAGATGACACGCACATGCTCTTAATTATGTGTGGCATGGTGGCTTAGTGGCTTAGTGGATACCACTGTTGCCTCACAGTGCTAGGGTACTGGGTTCAATTCAACCCTTGGGCAACTGTATGTGGAGAGTTTGCACATTCTCCCTGCGTCTGCATGGGTTCTCTCAGGGTGCACTTGTTTCCTCCCACAATCCAAAGATGTGCAAGTTAGGTGGATTGGCTATGCTAAATTGCTGATCGTGTTCATGGATGTGTAGGTTAGGTGCATAGCCATGGGAAATGCAGGGTTACAGGCACAGGTAGAGGGATGGGTCTGAGTGGGATGCTCTTTGGAGGGTTGGTATGGACTTGTTGGCTCATTTCCACACTGTATGGATTCTATAAACATGATGAACATGGACAACCAAAAAGGTATGAGCAACACTTTAGCGACTAGAAAGGCATTGCAAAATCACACCTGGGCTTGAAATGAAAGTCTTAATTATAGGACAAAATAGTGAAACTACCCAACAAATAAAAATGACAACCATCCTTATCATATGAATACCATAAGGACTAGGATAAGACAACACACATAAAGACAGAGATATAAAACATGTTTACTAATAAACATTTCCCTAAGGATTCTTATAAGAATAAAGGAGAGGTGAACAAAATATCCAGATATGAAAATGAAACATCATTGTTGGCAAATCTTCAACAAAAGATTGTTTGAAAATTGAAATTGTAAGGAAGAAATGAAATGAGTGTGATCTTATGGAAACATGTAAAATTATGAAGGGAATAGATAAGATAGAAGTAGAGAGGATGTTTCCACTGGCAGGTGAAGCTAGGACAAGAGGGCATAGCATCAAGATTAGAGGGAGCAGATTTAGGACTGAATTGAGAAAGAACTTCTTCACCCAGAGGGTTGTTAATCTATGGAATTCCTTGCCCAGTGAAGTAATTGACGCTACTTCAGTAAACGTTTTTAAAGATAAGGTAGATATTTTTTTGAACAATAAAGGATTTAAGGGATACGGTGAGAATGCGGGTAAGCCATGATCTTATTGAATGGCGGAGCAGGCTCGAAGGGCTCCTGCTCCTAGTTCTTATGTTCTTATGTTCATCACAAGTACATTGCTAATCTAAAATCGCATAGCTTCCTGGAGGAATCTTCAGTGAGTAATAAAGGAAGAGCATAGAATCACATGAAAGTGAGTGAAACTTACAGAAGGTTCATATCTACATTTGTAAAGGAGGAGGCGTCAAAATAATATATTAAAGAAAACAAGACACCTTGTACTGTAGAAGGGGAAATGGCAGAACAAGTGGAACAGCTAGTGGGCTCTGGAGCAAAAGGCAAAGGGAGTGCTAATGCTACCAAAGGAGAATGTAAATGTAAAGTGGATTTCAGTGGAACTGCAATCAGCAGAAAATAGGCTTAAATCTATTCTGAATAATGTCCATGTGATTCAGAGAATTGTTAAGGGGAAGGAAGGCATTTACTGGAGGGGTTCGTCAAAGTGGAGGACAGACTTCATGGCCTAAAATTATTGAACTTATTATTGAGTCCTGAAAGTTGTAAACTGCCTAAGTAGAAAATGAGGTGCTATTCCTTCAACTTGCATTGGCCTTCTCTAGAATGTAGCATCAGGCCGAAAACAGAAATGGAGCTGAAATGGCGCGTTTAAAATGGCAAACGAAACAAGGTTAAAGTCATCATTATTTGCAGAATAGGGGTTTTCTGCAAATTACTGAGCCAGTCTGACATTTGGTCTGACCAGTGTAGAAGAGACCACACTATGAGAGGTGAATACAGTAGACCAGATTGAAAGAAGCACAGATAAATCACTGCTTTGCTGGGGAGGTGTGTTTGGTACATTGGGCAGTGAGCAGGGAGAAGGTAAAGTATTGCACCTCTCTGTGATTGCATGGGAAGGAGTTGGGGGCGACAAGGGAGCAGGCCATGGTATGACGGAAGAGAATGATCCCTGCAGAATTTAGAGAGGACGTGAAAGGAAATAATACTAAGTGGCTCATCCTGCTGTGCGTGGGAAAAGTGGTGGAGCGAGGTAGACTGGAAAATGAGAGCAACAGAAACAGTATCCTGATTCTGGGAGGAAGAAGGGATGAGGGTAGAGTGTTGGAAATGGGCTGGACATGGTAGAGGGCCCAACTGACAACAGTGGGTGGAGGTAGAGGTGGAGAAAAGGGGACAGTCCTCAGTTGAGTTTAGAAGTGCTCCTGTGGAAGGTAGCACATTTTGAACAGATGTGACGAAGACAGAGAAACTGGTAGAATGCAGTGTAGTCCTTACAGGAAGCAGAATGTAAGGAAGTGTAGCTGATTTAGAAGAATGCAAATCAGAGGGAGGCTGTTTAGCGTAAGGTAGCCAAAGTCACATTGGATGTTCTCAATGGAGAGAAGATGACAAGGAGACTGGAATTGTGTTTTATAGAGTTTCAAAGAAAAAGTAGGAGATGATCGTATTGAAGCTTACAAAATTCTCAAAGGGCTTGGGTCGGGTCGATGCTTTTCTTGGCTTGGAGTGGGATGGTGGGGTTGGGGTAGTGGGGTGTCAGGTGAGGGTTGCTGTCTAGAACCAAAGAACATGGGCAGCACAGTGGCTCAGTGGTTAGCACTGCTGCCTCATAGTGCCAGGGGCCCAGGTTCAATTCCACCCTTGGGTGACTGTCTGTGTGGAGTTTGCACATTCTCCCTATGTTTGTGTGGGTTTCTTCCACGTGCTCTGGTTTCCTCCCACAGTCCAAAGATGTGCAGGTTAGGTGGGTTGGCCATTCTAAATTGCCCATAGTGTTCAGGGATGTGCAGGTTGGTAGGTTAGCCATGGGACATGCAGGGTTACAGGGATGGGGTGCGTCTGAGTTGGAGGGTCAATATGAGCCAAATGGCCTGCTTCCACACTGTAGGGATTCTATGATGTTCTCAAATGGTGGAGCAGACTTGAGCAACTGAAAGGCCTTTTTGCTCCTGAAAAGTTGTTGCTTCAGTTCATGCTATTAGATTCCATTTCACTTCACCAAACCTATTAATAAACTTATTTTCTGAGAATAAAAGTAGAATACTGTGGATGCCGGAAATCAGAAATAAAAGTGATGCAGAATCTTAGCAGTTCCGACAGCATCAGTGGAGAGAGAGAAACAGAATCAACATATTGAGTCTGATTTGACTTCTTTGGTTATATTGGACTCAAAACACTAACTCTGTTTCTCTCTCCACAGATGCTGCCAGATCTGTTGAGCTTTTCCAACTATTGCAGCAGGGTTTTTTTTTTGTGTGGAAGTGCCAGTGTTGGACTGGGGTGAACAAAGTCAGAGGTCACACGACACCAGGTTATAGTCCAACAGGTTTATTAGATATCACAAGCTTTCGGAGTGCAGCTCCTTTGTCAGGTAAAGTGACTTTGTCAGGTGACCTGACAAAGGAGCAGTGCTTCGAAAACTTGTGATTTCATATAAACCTGTAACCTGGTGTTGAACTGTAACCTGATGTTGCATAACTTCTAATTTTTTTTGGGAGAGGCTGTGTACAGTACAGTCCTAGCTGTTACCGTTTCCAACTCTGCTATCCCTGCTATCCACTGCTACTGCCATTTCATACCCTTACTGCAAGGCAAACATTTCTTAAAACTACCGAGATATCACACTTGTAACAAAGGTTACCGCAAACTCCTCCCAAAATCTGTATCTTCTTACATATTCTAACAATCTTATGTCCTGGTTCATAAAGAGACTGTGACTATATAAAGTGGTTGTGATGGGGAAGGTGCTGGTTTGTCAAATCAGCTCCATTTTGTTCTAACTAAAATGTTCGTCAGGATTAGCATATCCAAGGAATGAGGGTACAGCAATCAGACACAGTGACTCCAAACTTGTGGATGCTATTTACATTTCTACAGTGAGCAGATGTATACCCATTGCATGGTCTGAGATAACACGGTGTAGAACTGGATGAACACAGCAGGCCAAGCAGCATCAGAGGAGCAGGAAAGCTGATGTTTCGGGCCTAGACCCTTCTTCAGAAAAAAAAAGACCATTGCATGGTCTGTTGGCTTTGTTAGCTGTCTTTTGAACATTTGTATTGGCAAAGTGACTCATTGTATCTGTGACAACAAGGTGCAGGGCTGGATGAACACAGCAGGCCAAGCAGCATCATAGGAGCAGAGAGGCTGACGTTTCGGGCCTAGACCCTTCATCAGAAAAGGGGGAGGGGAAGGGGGTTTTGAAATAAATAGGGAGAGAGTGGGAGGCGGATAGAAGAGGGATAGAGGAGAGGATAGGTGGAGAGGAAACAAACAGGTCGAAGAGGCGGGGATGGAATCAGGAAAGGTGAGTGTAGGTAGGGAGTTAGGAAGGGGATAGGTCAGTCCAGGGAGGACGGACAGGTCAAGGGGGCGGGATGAGGTTGGTCGGTAGGAGATGGAGGTGCGGCTTGAGGTGGGAGGAGGGGATAGGTGGGAGGAAGAGCAGGTTAGGGAGGCAGGGACGAGCTGGACTGGTTTTGGGATGCGGTGGGGGGAGGGGAGATCTCTGCTCCTATGATGCTGCTTGGCCTGCTGTGTTCATCCAGGCCTGCACCTTGTTGTCTCGGATTCTCCAGCATCTGCAGTTCCTACTATCATTGTATCTGTGTCAGGTTTTCAATTCGGGCAATTCTGAAAACAGCCTTTTCTAAGGAGTTTTCTTTCAAAAAATCCTTCTTTGGTGTTTGAGAGATGAAATTCTTGCTCATCTCTATTTTAACTATGCAACCACTTATTCTGAGAATATGCTGTTTGGTCCTAGACTCTCCACAAAGGGAAACAACCTTTCCCCTTCTACCCTGTCAAGTCCCCTAAGAATCTGACATACATCAAGAAGGTTGGTTTGTATTCTTCGAAACTCCAAATTGTACATGCTCAACCTACTCAACCTCGCCTCATAAGACAGGTCCTCCATACCAGGTATCAAATTAGTAACTGCCTCCGACGCCAGCACATCTTTCCTTTGATGCCCAAAACTGTTCACATTATTACAGCTTTGGTCTGACTAGTGGCTTTTATAGTTTAGCAAAACCTCCCTATTTTTATATTCCATTCCTTTTGAAATAAAGATCAACATTTCATTTGCCTTCCCCAATCCTAGTGTTTGTCTCAATTAAATAATGGTCAGCTTTTCTATTCCCCTTGCCAAAGTGCATATCTTCATATTTTCTCAGATTATATTCCATCTCTCAAATTTTTGCCCACATCATTTACCTGTCTATATCTGTCTGCAGAGTCTTTGTGTCACCCTCAATACTTGCCTTGTCACGTATTTTTAAGTCAGTTACAAACTAGGTATAGTATGCTCACTTCCCTCATCCACAATATTAAACTGAACTGTAAGTAAGCGTGCGTTAATTACTTCAACCCCTGTGGCACGCAGGTTTGACATCCTATAAATGGTCCATTATCCAAACTCCCTGTCTTCTATTAGTAAGCCAGTTGTGTATCCATGCTAATATATTACCTCCAACACAGTGAACTCTTATCTACTTATGCAGGCTAATATGTGGTACCTTAGTAAATCTGAAAATCCCAATATATTACATCCACTGCTTCCTTCTTTCTATCCTGCTTGTTACCTCCTCAAAGAATTCTGGTAAATTTTCTAGGCATGATTTCCCCTTCATGAAGCTATGCTAACTGTGCTTGATCATATTATGTAATCCTAAACACTCTGTCCATGATGGATATTAATAGATTGTAACATTTGCCTAACAACAGACAAGAGGGAAGGCAGTAGCCCAATGCTATTATCGCTAGAAAACTAATCCAGTGACCCAGACAATGCTCTGGGAACTTGGGTTCAAATCCTGCCATGGCAGATAATAGAATTTATATTCAGTAGAACTCTGAATTTAAACATCTAATATTGATCATGAAAATGTAGTTGATTCTCAAAATTGCCCAGGCAATTAGGGATGGGCAATAAATGCTGGCCATTCACAGCATCCTGTGAATGAATAAAAAAACTACACAGGATACCTATAGTGTGGAAGCAGGCCATTCAGCCCATCAAGTTCACACCAACCCACCAAAGAGCATTCCACCCAGACCCACCCCATCCCTACATTTTCATGGCTAACCCACCTAGGCTGCACACTATGGGCAATTTAGCACGGCCATTCCATCTAACCTGAACATCTTTGGGCTGTGGGAGAAAACCTGAGCACCCGGAGGAAACCCACGCAGACAAGGGGAGAATGTGCAAACTCCACACAGACAGTCGCCCGAGGGTGGGAGCGAACCTGGGTCCCTGGAGATGTGAGGCAACAGTTCTAAGCATTGAGCTACCATGCCGTCTTAACTGTCCTATTGTTGCTGGCTTTCTTTTTTTTGCCTCCTTCCCCATTTACACAGTGTTAGATTGGCAGTTTTCCAATTTTCTGGGATTTTTCTTGAATCTAAGGATTTTTGGAAGGTTATGACCAGTGCATCCACTTTCTCTGGAGCTACCTCCTACAGTGGCTTCAGATGTATTCCATCAGGCCCAGAGGATGTATTGGTCTTTAACAACATTTGATCTCCCTAGTACTTTCTTTCTCTGGTGATACTTATTGCATTTATTTTCTGTCTTGTTTTTGCCTTCAATTATTTAGCAATTATGGAATGCCACTGGAGTCTTCTACTGTGAAGACTTATGCAATGTATTTATTCAATTCCACTGCCACTTCCTCATTTACCATTAATATTTTCCCAACTTTTTTCTCGAAGGGGCTTGTGTTCACTTTGGTTTCTCTCTTTCTTTTTATATATTTTAAAGATTCTCCTGCAAATTATCTATTCAATTGTTTTTAGAAAGTGTGTTTTTTATCGTAGTTAAGTTAGCTGATTAGCCATGATCACGTTGAATGGTGGGACAGGTTTGAAGAACAAATAAACATGGAACCCATTTCTTATGTTCTTAGTTTTTGTTCAAAATTATGTAGGGTTGAGACAATATCACTGATTCATATCTGTAATCAGTAAGTGTAGCAGATGGTAATGCAAATGGTACACTAATTCCAGGCTGACATGTGCAGCAATACCAGGTTTAAATATTTACTGGTGAGACATATTTTGAATAAACTTGATATAATGGTCTTGAAAAACTGGTGATTTATTTTTGATATTATTCCGGCCCTTGTTCTATCCTCTGATTTTCATCTCCTTGCTTCCATGTGCTTTTCATGCTCATTTTTCACTTCAACACACATATCTTAACATTTCTCAGAGGTAGTAAGAACTGCCGCTGCTGGAGTCAGAGATAACACAGTGTGGAGCTGGAGGAACACAGCAGGCCAGGCAGCATCAGAGGAGCAAGAAAGCTGGCGTTTGAGGTCGGGGCCCTTCTTCAGAAACCTTAACATTTCTGTTTTTTTTTCTCTTTATTCCTACAGGGGATGTGGGCATGAGTGGTAAGACCAGCATTTACTGTCCATCTCGATTTGCTTTTGGATTGATTTCGAAGAGCTGTTAATATATATAGAAACATAGAAAATAGAACCAGCAGTCGGCCAATCAGCCCTTTGAGCCTGCTCAACCATTCAATAAGATCATGGCTGATCACACCACAGTACTTGTTCCTGCTTTCTCTCCAGTGTGGGTTCGATTCCTGCTCTGGCCGAGGTTACTATGAAGAAGTCTCCTTCTCAACCTCTCCTTTCACTTATGGTGTGGTAACCATCAGGTTAAACCACCACCAGTCATCTCTCCCTCTTTCTCTCTCTCAAAACAGAGCAGCCCTATGGTCTGATAAGACTATGGTGACTTTACTTCTGTCTAATTGAGATAGATGATTATCCGTAATCAAGTTGAATGGTGAAACAAATTTGATGGATGAATGGCATTTGCTTGCTTTTATTTCCAACGTTTCTATCTTTCCCTGACATGAATCTATCTAGACTGAGTGACAGCTTCGCAAAACACCAATGTTCGGTCTGTAAGAAAGAGCCTGAGCTTCCAGTTGCCTGCCAATTCAACACACCATCCTATTCCCTGGCCAACATCTCTGCCTCAGGCTTGCTGCAGTGCTCCTGTGAAGTAGTTTTAGTATGGAAGGGCAAAATGTGTTGGAACAGGCTTAGAGAACCAAAGGGCCTGTTCCTGTGCCCTGTTGTTCTTTGTTCTGGCTACCATCAGTTCTGAAGAAGGGTAATTGGATCCAAAATGTTAACTCTGATTTCTCTCTACAGAAGTTGCCAGCCATGCTGATATTTTCCAGCAACTTCTGTTTTTGTTTCTGATTTCCAGCATCTACAGTTCGTTTTATTTTAAAGAATTTCTCCGCCTTAAAAATATTCAATGGCCCTATGTCCACTGCCTTCTGAGAACGAGAGTTCCAAAATCATAAAACCTCCCTGAGTGCAATGATTTCTCTTCATTTCTCTCCCAAATGTATTGTCTCTGTAGAACCTCTTTCCTTGACATGTTGGTATCTACATGGACAATGTTTCTGTCCAGCCTTGAGCATATATAGCAAATCCTACCACTGACTGGGAAACATAACCTTCTTGGCTCATGCTCATGGCCACAAAGATCAGTCTGTTGCCTTCACTTTAACTCCCCTGTTGCCGCTATAATCCTTTTTTTTTTCTCCCACAACTTAAATGGCTTCTGTACAACAAAGCCGTAATTTATTAGCTCTTTCCTTGTAGAAGAGTAAAAACCAATTCCTAACTGCCATCAATCTGCTGATAGGTCCTCATTTCATTCACTTTTTAAAATCATGCTCACTGATATTGTGTATCCGTTTGCTCACCTTTCTCGTGTTGACTGTCTTTGGAACGAACCTCCTTTTGCTTGATCGTCTAACTAATGCTGAATTCACTGGGTTATCCTTTCACAGGCTCTTTAGTCAAACATAGAGTATGGTGTACTGTTTCTATTGGGATGCACTGTACAGTTCCTACTGAAGATCAACTATTCTGTGTAGTGCATATTCCCTTCTCATTCCATTTGGTTCTCAATAAATTACTTTTAAAATGTACCATTCACTATCTGATGAACAACATGTTTAAAAAAATTCAACTCTAATTTCCCAAGAAAACTTGCTCCGGTATATTTTTCTTCATTAACATTTATAAAGAGACAGTCTATGTACACTTGTTGTGTTGAAATCAAGCACTCATATCACATTATCATGTGATATTGGAAATTTATAAATACAGATCATTTAAGAAAAGGACAGCTGTGAACAGGCATTGTATACGTCTTGCATCCTCCCTGGACCAAGCAGCTCAACTTCTGGCCTGATGAAGGCAGGAAGGCACCAATGAACTACAGTTCTGGAAGAACATCAGGTCAGATCTTGGTGGAGAAATTATGATATATTATACTATTGCTGAAACATGTGATATGCTGTTTAAGCTTTTCACCTTGCACTCATCAGGAATTCCAAAATTCGAAGACAGCAACAACTTAGATTGGGAGGAAAAGGTTATTGATTTGTTGACAAGCAGATTCTGATTAGTTGAGGCGTTGTCATGGAGAATGCACTAGGGAACGGTTGTAACCCCATTCTTGTCTAATTCAAAAAGACACAATGCCTGGACATATTCCTTTTGCCTGAAGAGGAATGGGGTGCTAATAACCTCCATTGCTATTGATGTAGAAATTGTCCAGGATCTTCGTGATATTAATGAAAGTGGGATGAGTTATGAATTTCTAGAATTTATGAGAGTGTACCATTTGTCTTGCACAAATGGTAGTTCATTCTAAGTCCCACCATTATTTTAAGAGCTTGCCAGATTTGAACATTAATTAGTCATTAAACACTTCTTAGCAAGTTTAGCTCAGTGACGAACTGCACAATTACCCTTTTAACAATGTGATTTTTTAAAATAAAAGTTCATGACATGTACATATCACTAGTTTGGCCAGAATTTATTTCCCATCCCTAATTGCCCAGAGAGCATTTAAGACACACATTGTGAGTATGGATTCACATGTGGAACAAATCAGGTAAGGATGGCAGACTTCCCTTCCCTAAAGGGTGGGTTTACACAACAATGGTTACAATTGAGCCAGCTCTTTACTCCAGAGTTTATTGAATTCAAATTTCATCCTCTATCATGATGAGAATCATGACCATGGCCAATGGACGTTGACCTGGGGCTCTGGATTGCTAGCCCATTGACATTACCACAACAACAGTCACTAACAGTCCCCATTAATAACTATTCACCCTCCCAGCCTGATCATTAGCAACTCCTTTGTCTGTCCAACTGTCTTTCTCTCTCTTTGGGCTCTATCTTATCGTTTACTCCCTACCTCACCCACCTCCCTATTTTCTGCATATAAACTGACGTTTGCCCAGCCACCATCAGTTCTGAGGAAGGGTCACTGGACCCGAAACGTTAACTCTGTTTTCTCCTCCACAGATGCTGCCAGACCTGCTGAGCTTTTCCAGCAACTTTGTTTTTGTTCCTGATTTACAGCATCCGCAGTTCTTTTGGTTTTTACCACGACAACAGTTCCTCTCATAACTAGTAATGATAAGTGCTTATACAATGCTAAACAAACTCACTGGTCCAAAAAGGGTACAACTTAAGTAGGTTCATCTCATTTCCACATTTAGTTAATTATTGGAGACTTTTTAAAATGTAGCATTTTAAATTTTACTTCTCTTTTCTGTCTCTTTTTGTTTTTCTCTCTTACTCTTAATACGTACTTACTTTCTTCTCAGTTCCTGATTTGAGTCTGATTTGCCCTATTTCCAACTCCGATGTTTATTTTTAAATACTTAAATCTCATTGGTCCATGAAAAACACTGCTGGCTCCCAGATCTCCTCTGGTTTCAGCAATATCTTTCTTAGCAAAAGCAAAAACAGAAAATGCTGGTGAAACTCAGCAGGTCTGGCAGCATCTGTGCAGAGAAAGCAGAGTTAATGTTTCAAGTCCGGTATGACTTCTTTGAAACAGATCTGAAAGATAGGTCATTGGATTCGCAACACTTTGCTTTCACTCCATAGAGGCTGGCAGGCCTGCTGAGTTTCTCCAGCAGATTCTGTTTTTGCTTCAGATCCTCAGCATTTGCAATTCTTTATTTTATCTTTATCAGTTCAGAAAGTTGCAACACTAGTTATATTTGAATAGAAGAATGTGCAATAAAAGGATTAACAATATATGTTGCAGGATGTTGCGCTTCAGTACGATTTGGCCCAATAGGTCTCTTCTTTAGAAGAGACTAAAAATAAGTCTAAATGAAACATCCCAACATTGCAAGCCTTAGAGGGAATGACACTGATATGAGGTTAAGACAGACGACAGAGCTTTATAGCTAGATTGGTGGAAAGGTCAACATCATTTTTATTACAGTTAGACGATGTTGAGACTATTAATAACTGATCTTAAAATATCACCTCAAAGCAGTTTTTCCTGTTATCAGACCATCTCGCTTAAGAGAATTGTATTATAATGGCAGTATAATAAATTTTCTTCTCTCGTTGGTTTCATCGATATCCAAGGACAAAACTGTTCAAAACTAAAATGTTGCCCTGCGGGAAGGTTTGTACCTTGATGTAACCCTATCACACTGTCCCACCATCCCCATCTCTCCCCACCATCAGCACCTCCACCATCTTCGATTATTACTTATAGATAGGGTCAAAAAGATTTAGGGCACTTTTAACAACATACTTTGGACGTTATCAGATACAGTCAGCCAAAGCAAATCAATTTATTTGAGTGAAAGAAAAACAACCTGACAGGATTAAAAAGGGATTTCGTCGACCAAGTATTTTTGTGTTATTATACAGGCAGACTAAATAGGATAGTCACGGAAAAATAATGACTTTGCATTATTCTTTAGGAGATTTTACTTAAGTGTACAACTTGCTCTGACACAAACAAGCAAAGTAATCCGCTGGGCCAACATTAACCATTGATGAGATAGATGCACCTTAAATATAAATGGGAAAAATAAATGGACAAAAATAAAACAAAGAACTGTGGATGTTGGAAATTTAAAGGAAAAATTGGAAATTGCTGGAGAAACTCAGCTGGTCTGGCAGCATTCTGAAGAAGCGTCACAGGAGAAAACAAAACAGAAATTGCTGGAAAAGCTCAGCAGGTCTGGCAGCATCTGTGAAGGAAAAGAAAGAGTTAACGTTTCGGGTCCGGTGACCCTTCCTCAGAACTCAGAAGGGTCACAGGAGACTGGGTAACTTGTTCATTTCTTCAAAATATTTAAATGGAACTTTTCACATCAACTCATGCAGGCAGATGGGGCTTCAGTTTAAGGTTTCATCAGAAAGATGGCACCTCTAGCAGTGCAGTATAACTTGAGAAAACATGAAATTCTTTTCAGTAAGAGGAAAAATAAGTAGAGTAATATAACTGAGAATGATGCTGAATTCAGGGAGGCAGAGGGATCTAGGTGTTCTCATTAATGAGTCCAAAGTGTTAGTATTGTGATGATACTATGACTTTAAGACGTATATTTTGCCCTTTGTTTTTGGAAGAGACGTTTTAAGACAGAGGCACCAAGCTGCCTATTGAAAAGCCATAAAGTAAACAGCTTGTGGGATCTTGCAGTATGTTTTCTTCCTGAGGGTAGAACAATAGAAGCATCCTGAATGGGTGGGGTCAAGCTCCCCCAGAGCCAGGATTTTTAGTTTTAGCTTCTCAGTAGTTGCAGCTGCTGGTGTCATGAAACAGAGTCTGGAAGCTATAGTACATCTCTCCCTGCTACTCTCGCTCTCAGAGTTCTCTCTTGATGTTTTTTCCTCCTAGATTGGAGAATTATCAGAGAGACTATCTATTTTACTGAACTTGCTCTTTGCCAAGGTTGTGTTTATGGGATGTTACCATATTGGAACATTTACTGTTCAGTAGTAAAGTAATATATTATTCTGTTAAGTTCCAATAGTGCTAAGTTACTCCAATTTCTTCTTTCTTTTCCAATAGTTCTGAGGAAGGATCACCGGACCTGAAACATTAACTCTGTTTTCTCCTTCACAGATGCTGCCAGACCTGCTGAGCTTTTCCAGCAACATTTTTTTTGTTCCTGATTTACAGCATCTGCAGTTCTTTCTTTCTTTTGTTGCATTTTAATTCTAGCATATGAATAAAGTGTGTTTTGCTTCAAATTTGGTAAATTGACCAATCAATTGCATCTGGAATTCCCAGCACTTGCCTTTAACATAAGAAAAAGTTAGAGTCTAGGCTATCTTCTTAATATATTTTGAGGTGGTTTGGTCTAGTCCGTAACAGTATGCAGGTGGAGCAAATGATTAAGTAGGCTCATAGAATACTATCCCTTATTATGAGAGGGATTGAACATAAAAGTAAGCAATTTATGCTTCAGTTATAGAGGGCTTTGGTGAGATCCCATTTTGAATAATGTTTTGATCTCCTTATTTCAGGAAGGATGTAAATTCATTCGAGGTAGCTTAGAGGAGATTTGTTAGATTGATACTTGGAATAAGTGACTTATCAGGAAAGACTGGGCAGGCTGGGCTTGTTTTCACATGAGTGTAGAAGAGTGACAGGTGATTTGATTGAAGTTTATAAGATATTGAATGGCCTTGAAAAGGTGGATGTGGAATTGATATCACTTGTTATGGGTGATACTAGAACTAGGGGACACTGTTTGAAAATTAGGGATCACTCTTTAAGGACAGAGATGAGGGTATTTTTTTTCCCTCTGAGAGGATTGTCTGTCTTTGAAACGCTCTGCCTTGGAAAGTCATTGAGGAGGAGACGTGGAATATTTTTAAGGCAGAGATTCATGCCAAATCAAGGAATCAAATGTTATCAGGAATGGATGGGAATGGGCAATTCAGGACTCAGATAGATTAGCCATGACCTTATTAAATGGCAGAGCAAGCTTGTGAGGTCGAATGGCCTACTCCTGCTCCTATTTTATATGTTTGTATGTATGTTCCCTCAGTACTAAACTGGAGAATCTGCCTTGATTTTTGTGCTCATGCTCGGGAGTGGAATCCTGAACCTTTATGATTTAGAGGTGATCATGACATCTACTGAATCACCATGGCTACCCTTGGACTCCATCTTCTGCTTCCTTATTCATTTTTATTTTGTCAATCTTTGCTGAAACAATTCTGAAATCCTCCTGATCCTCAGGTGTAATACGTTTATTTTTTGGCAATATCACAAACCTTTTCCGTTACTGCAATGTAGTCAAAACATTGCAGGGGAAACTCAACAGGTCTGGCAGCTGTAATTGGACCATGCTACCCCTAGTTGTTTTAGTCTTGAATGAAATGTACATTTGCTGCAAACTATACAATTTTTCTAGCCATGTGTAGCAATGGTCATATAACCACAATCCAGATGCACATCATTTTGACATATACTTTCAGCAGACAAGGTTCCCATCTCCAATGTCTAGCTGGAAAATTATTCATTCACAGGATCTGAACATTGCTGGCTAGATCAGCATTTATTACCCATCCCTAATTGCTCAGAGAGCAGTTAAGAGTCAACCACATTGCTGTGGGCCTGGAATCACATGTAGGCAAGACCAGGTAAGGATGGCAATTTCCTTCCCTAAAGGACATTAGTGAACCAGATGGGTTTTTGTCAACAATCTGCAATGGATTCATGGTCATCATTAGGCATTTAAATCCAGATTTTTATTGAATTCAAATTCCACCATTGGCTATGGTAGGATTTGAAACTGAGTCCCCAGAACATTACCTGGGTCTCTGGATTAACAGTCCAGTGATAATACCAGTAGGCCATTGCCTCCCCCAACTCTCTTCTTAATGCAGCACACTCATCTAGAGTGCTAACCTAGGCCAAGTACTCCATTAAACCTAACATACTAAATATCTAGCTGCTCGGGTGGCAAAGGTGGTGAGAGAAGCAGAGTTAGCAGGCATAAATTGATGGTGCAGGGGGTATGTAGATGGCTGGCATCCATTCCCCCACCTTCCCAGAAAAAAATGTTGGCAGAGAGCCAACAGAGTAAATTGAAATCAAGTCCACAACTGTGATGTACTCTCCTTAATGCAGAGTGGGACATCCATCCTTTAGAGGGAACAAGCTGATGGTCTGGTAGCTCAAACAGTCCCGACAGTGCCAGAGCTCGATAGTGGCCATTGCTGGGATGTGAGGACAACCCATACAGATTCATAGAGTCATTCAGCACGGAAACAGACTCTTCGGTCCAACCAGTCCATGCCACTCATGTTCCCAAACTAAACTAGTCTCACCTGCTTATGCTTTGCCCACATCTCTCCAGACCTTTCCTATTCATTTACTTATCCAAAAGTCTTTTAAATGTTGTAACTGTACCTGCATCCACCACTTCCTCTGGAAGTTCATTCCACACATGATCTACTCTCTGTATAAAAAACTTGCCCCTCATGTCTTTCTTTTAAATCATTTTCCTCTCACTTTAAAAATATGCCCGCTCATTTTGAAATCTCCCACTCTAGTGAAAAGACACCTGCCATTCACCTTTCATGATTTTATAAACTTCTATAAGGTCACCCCTCAACCTCCTACACTCCAGTGAAAAGAAAGGGGCTTCAGAGTCTTGGATCCAGGGGAGCCTGGGGGTTTTGACCAGAGGTATTTGGCCACTTAAAGGGAAGGGGGAGACTGTGCAGTTAAGAAGGAAGGAACTTCCTATCTCCTATGGGGATTTCCCTGACGTTCAAAGGGCACTCCCTCCCCTCATTGATCATGCCCCTCTCAATTCCCTGATTAGCGTCAGATACATACATTTCAGCCCCTGGTCAAAGTAAAGGAGTCCCACTTGGCTGAAAATTCCTTGATCAAAGGAATGACCCTTCCTGCCGAGAGAATGTGGCAATACACCCCTGCCTGCATGTCTTTGGAACTCCTTGCCACAGAGAACTGAGAGAGCTGAGTCCTTGTGTATATTTAAGGCAGAGATAGAAAGGCCCTTTATCAACAGGAGAATCAAGGATTCCAGACAAAGGGCAGGGACGTGGACATGAGGAGTGTCAGATCAGCCATGATCCTATTGAATGGTAACAGGCTGAAGGGGCTGAATGGCCTGCTCTTATTCCTATTTCTTATGGTCTTATGGTTTAATTGAACATGAGGAGTGGGATGGGATAATAGACAACTTAGAAAATCTAGCATTAGAGCACAGAATAAGTGCTGGAAATACACAGCAAGCCAATCAGTGTCTACAGAGAGAGAAAATATGTTATTAGATTTCGGTCGTGCAGTGTTTTTTAGCTTTGGGAAGTATTTAGGGGCCATATTTATCCAGACAAAATGCCATTCCCTCTATATAGTGTTGGATACTTAGAACAGATAAAAACTGTTGTACAGTTTTAAAAGACAGAGAGAATTGTTTTCATTTCTTCATGAATTTCATTATTTTGTTCATGGCCTTGAAAGCCTGCTCCACCATTCAATAAAGCTCATCAGTAAAGTGATGGAAGGTGTCTTCAACAGTGCTACCAAGAAGCAGCTGCTCAGTGAAATGTAGATTTGATCATATGAAAGGCAGCAGCCAATTTACACACAGGCAGCTCTCGCAAATTGTAGTGAGATAATGATTGGATAATCTGATTTTGAGATGGTGACTCAAAGATAAACACGGAGACAACTCATAGAATCCCTACCGTATGAAAGCAGGCCATTTGACCTATTGAGTCTGTACTGAACCTCTGAAGAGCATCCCAGCCAGACTCACCATCCCCCACCCTACCCCTGTAACACTGCATTTCCCATGGCTCACTCACCTTACCTGCACATCTTTGGAATGTAACACCCGGAGGAAACCCACACAGACACAAGGAGAATGTGCAAACTCCACACAGACAGTGACTGAAGAGTGGAATTGAATGCAGGTCCCTGGTGCTGTGAGGCAGCAGTGCTAACAACCATGCCACTCAGCTCTGCTTCAAAGTTGTGTAATAGGACTTTTTTAACATAAGCCTCTGGAGCAGGCACAGGGTCAGTTTAACATCTCACCCAAAAGGCACCACCATTGTCACTACAGCGTCCCTCAGTATTGTATAGGGTTACAGTGCTCTAGTCTCTGGAGTGGAATTTAAACAAATAATTGCTCAACTCATCCCAGAGGCAAGAATGTTATTGTACAAGTCTGATCCACAAACATTTGCTCCTTTATATCGCTTTTCAAGACTCCAGAATCTCCCAAAGAGCTTTACAGTCAATGAAATACCTCTGACATAAACTCTGTTATAAGGCAGACAAAGTCAATTTGAATATTGCTGATCTGAGAGAATTCTTGTGATAACTTTTCATCTTGAATTCATCAGGACAAACCCAAGAATGTTAAATTTTGAAGAATCACAACAATTTATATCTTGGAAGAAAAGGCTGTTGATTGGTTTGCAAGCTGATTCTGATTCACTCAGGTGTTGTCATGGAGGCAGTAATGGTGCCAGCTCCTCATGTTCCCATGTAATTTAGAAAAGGCTGAAGGCTTGAATGCTTGAACTTATTCTTTTTGTTTCTTCCTCTGTGTGAATGTAAGTTGCTTCTAGCAAACATAAATGACCAATGTTATGGCAGTATAGTGGCACAGCGGTTAGCACTGCTGCCTCACAGCACCAGGGACCTAGGTTCAATTCCACTGTTGGGTGACTGCCTGCGTGGAGTTTGGGTATTCCCCCCTTGTTTGTGTGGGTTTCCTCCCACAGTCCAAAGATGTGCAGGTCAGGTGGATTGCCATGTTAAATTGCCCATAGTGTCCTGAGAAGTGCAGGCAAGATAGATTAGCCATGGGGAATACAGACTCAGGGGGATAGGTCTGTGTGAGCTGGTCTTCAGAGGGTCAGTGTAGACTCAAAAGGTTGAATGGCCTGTTCTCACAGTATAGGAATTCTATGAGCTTGATTGAATATCTTAAATTGGCTGTTTAGCTATAAGGACACTCAGGATTGCTCAGCAAGTACTGTCTAATTATGGAATCATGTCTAAAACCAATGGGGAATCAGATTGTTTGTGCTGTTTAAATCAAACTTTGCCACTTTAAATACTTTTCCAAACATTTATTTGAGCTTTTCATGCCATATTTCTTTAAAAGTTTGCTTCTACATTAGACAGGCAGTTGTTTTATTCAATCATGAGATGCAGCATCACTGCCTAGGCCAACATTTATTATCCATCCCTAACTTACTTGAGAACAATTAAGAGTCAGTCACATTGACTGATGGTCCTGAATCACATGTAGGCCGTAAAAGACATTAATGAACTAGATGGGTTTATAACAACAATCGCCATGGTCACATGTTCATCATTTTGTTAGCTTTTCATTGCAAATTTTTAACTGAAGTCAAATTTCATCATTTTACCACAATGGGATTTGAAACCAGAACATTAGCCTGGACTTTGGGATTGCTAAAACCAATAACATTCCCACAACGCTACCATCTCCTTTATTGGGGTACTTGGGATATTTTACTGCATTGAAGATGTTACAAAGCTGCTGTTGCTCAGTTCAGTTGTGAGAGAGTTATTCTGTCCCTGTTGCATATCATTGATATTCAAATATTGGGCTCTTGCAGAATCTCCAAGCAACAATAGGATGAAGGTTTCAGTTAATCATGTGGGTCTAAATCACCACATTATTATGGGACAGGAGTAATTCTTTGACCACTTAGTCCCAGCTCTGGGCATCAGCATTCAGGAGCCAGTGCTGGTAAAATATGAATTGAACTCTCTATTCCAAACTCTGTTATTGGCTGATCATTGATTCAAGGATGACATTCACTCAGGTGTGCACCTTTCTGCCTTGGGTCTTTACAGGACTGACCAGGCAATTCTTAGCCAGAAGATCTTTGGGCATTGAGAGGAAGATACCCATTGAGGTGACGGGATCGGGGATGCAGAATTTATTTTGCTTTTCTTTTCTTCCCTGCCTCACTTTTGAAGAAGTTAGACTCAAAACATGATGCAGCTTGATGGACTAGTTGTCACTATTTTGAAGAATTGATAGCAAACTCCCCCCAGTCATTCAGCATCAGAGGAGCAGGAGAGTCAATGCTTCGGGTCTAGGCCTGATACTGTCTGCTGTGTTCCTCCAACTCCACACTATATCGACTCTGATGACAGCAACTGCAGCTCCTGCTATCTCCACCCAGTCACTAATGTCAATACTACCACACTTGAAGCGGTTCTTCAAAGGATATTTGAAGTATTTCATTTGTCCATCCCTGCAATTAATCTTTTGAGAAAATAGAATCAAAAGGGGACCGTACTTCTCCCTTTAACATCTTAGCAGTGTCCAGTCCATTATATTTGATTTTGCAGGAGTTTTGCCCGAATGCTTCTGGAGCTGGTTTCAAGGGGGCAGATAATTTCTAACCATTCTGTTCAGAGATGTTATTGCACACCTGTGGAGCAGGTAGGATTTGAACCCCTACTTCATGGCTCAGAGGAGGGTGCGCTATCATTGCATTACAAGATCCCTAAAATGAGCACCAGCATAAGTCCAACACATGTATCAAAGGACATTTAAAGAGTTAAAAAGACCTCATAATTGAAGTGTGCGCAATAGTTGGCTTGCAAAAAAATCCCACTAATATGAAACGCATCTGTTCTCTTGAAGTTTCTAACAGCATACATATATAACAAAAACGATATCCATTGACACACTGTGTTTAAATCAATCAGATTTAAAGGATTACCCATCATAATTTCAGGTATTGGACATTAGCCACTCATTCTTTTTCCCAGAAAATCTAATTTACAGCAAAACTAGGCTGACAGGACAGCATGTCACCCTAGACTTCAAGTTAACTACTTTTAGCAATCTCATCTTTTATAAGTACCATTGAATGGACTCTCTCCACCCTCTCCCCCATACTCCCACTCCCACACACACACCAGTTCTGATGGAAGATCTAAAATGTTAACCTTTTTTTCAATGCTGACTGACCGGTTCTGTCTTTCCAGTCTTTCTGGTTTTATTTTCTGTATCCATCCCCCTTCAGATAGAGTTGTGGTTCCCAAGAAGCATACAGCTCAAACTATAATGACAAATGACCACTGTATATTCTAAATAGGCAGAAGTAAAAGTTAATGAACAGGGGGTTGGTGGTGGGAGAGGGAGATGGTGTGGGGAGAATGGACATGGGCATGGGGTGCTGGAGAGCCGAAAGATGTTTTATAAAGTTCCTGTAATGTGGCAGAATAGCTTCTTCACTTAGACACCCTTCAAGAATGAACATTTATTGGAATATCTTCACTCAATGGTTGTGTGATTAGCACATGGAGATGACCTCACCAAGATGGCCACTACTTTACTAACCTTAAGAAAGTGACCCCTGTCTGGTATGGTTAGTGAAAGCCTCCTGCTTGACATTTTAAGCTATCTATTTTCTTATGCACTGGCCTGAGACGCAAAGTGATAACGCATGCTTCTTCGAGAGCATTTTATTTCTGTCTTATGTGGATATGCATGAGCTTAAAGGCTTAGTGATGACAATTTTCATCCTGTCCCTTACTCCTTTGGAAAGTGCCTCGATGAAATAAGTTACAACATCAGTACTATCATTCCCGTAATGGTTTAATGCGGTTATTCAAAATCCTTTGGACGGAAATCACTACCTGGATGGGTGTGACTGAAGAGAGAATGTGAGAGAGGCAGAGTCAGACCAAACCCATTCTCGGTGATGAGAGAGTGAATGAGTAATAGGGGAGAGGACTAACAATTAGAGAAGTCCAGGTGGACAATGTGGGTAAATCCTTTGTGTCAGAGAGGCCACAAGGAGAGAAATATTACCTTTGTATGTGGGAAAGAAAGTAACCAATGTAACGTGCTCACGACAGGTTAGCAGTAGGAGGTCCAACAAATAGACTCTGCTATGTAGCAGATTAGAAATTAGGAGTTGGTCTCTAATACAGTACTCAGGTGGATCTGCAACAACCGTTGTCAACTCTAAAAGTTAAATCTTAAAGCGATCTGAGCAACTTGATCTCTGGTGAGACTTGTAGAAGGATTAGTTGAGAAGTCCTGTGAGGTTTAATTTAACATCGTGAGCATTTGACTCCATTCTTTTATGCTTTCAACAAGCGGCAAGACAAATTTCTCATTAAGGAGTGGTGAGTTGCCAATTTTGCAGGATTATTGCTTATTAAATACCTTGTGAATGACGCAACGTGTCTTAGTAATAGTCAGCTTCCTGTCATACCAAATGATCCAAGTAAGCTAAGCTTTGGGAGATCTTAAAATGACATCCAAGTGGGTACCTTGCCATTTCAGCTTGCCCTTGGTCCAATGTACATTCATGTTGCTCTGCACCAACCAGTTTCTTCGGGCATGGTCTATGAGCCCCAACTGCATTCACCCACCCCTCATCCATGGACATTGGCATCTGCCGGCTCTTCAGAATTATTATGGCCCCTCTCTGATCCACTTGCAGGGAACTTAGAAAGCACAGACTTGTGTTTCAGGGTGCACTGGACAGCTCGCGTGGAAAGGCTGCTGTAGGGATTGTTTGCACACTTTGCTCACAAATTGGACCAGGCTACATCTTAGGGCTGCCACTTGCTGTGTTAGCACTCACTCACTTAGTGTGTCCCTCCCCTGTCTCGCCATCCTGTGCTACACCTGTTAACATGTTGGCACTGCAAAGTCAAAGCATTTCACAGCTGCTGTGTTGATGTAGTCTTTCACACAGACACACAGTTAAACTGCTTGTTATGCTTCTCAGTAGGGAATCTGGAGGGTAGGCAGGCAGAGGGGGACGAGGGGAAATCTTGCCGTACAGCCAACCAGAGCATTCATTTAACAACTGCAGCATGTAGGAATGTCGGAAGACAGGAAAATGAGTAGGTCATTCAGCCTTTCAAGCCTGTTCTACCTGCCATTCAATGAGGTTATGGCTGATTTCATCTGCCATATGCCTGTGCAGCATTCCCATTGGCTGTGCATTCAACCAAATGGCCAATGGCAAACTGATTGGGGGTTAGTCCTCAGTCCAGTCAATTGTTGGGCACTGTCAGTTGGGAATCCCACCATCATCACTCCTTGGTAAAGTCCATAGTCAGGGATCAGGAGTGAAAACAGTCCTTGAGCACATCCATTGATCATTAAGGAGGATCAGAGTCATTAAAGGGATCACTGCCAAAAAGGGCAGGTGACTTAAAGCTCAGGAGTGAAAGGAGAAGTATTTGTGGTTGTGAGAACAAGGACTGTGCCAGGACGAGACCCAAGGTTTGGTGGAGGGCTTAGGGGTGGTTGTATGTGGAATAGGTTCCGACAGCAAAGTGGACTATAAGAAAGGAGAGGTTATTGCAGTGAGCATCACCATGGTTTCCACCATGGATGGGTGAAGGAGAACAGTGGGCATCATTAAGATGTAGTCTCAGGGCTCAGGGGGCAAGACGACAGTTAGATTTCTCTGATCAGAAAGCTACTGTGGTATTTATTTTCCAGTTTCAGCTAGGGTTAGGAAAGTGTTCAGTTTTACATCTTTGTGACAGCATCAAAGGTTCCTCCACCCACATGGGCCACAGAAATTCGCAGAGAAAACAAACAATTTCACAACAGACAGACCTCACTATCTTTGATCAAGCTGTCTGAGTAGTTTTAATTAATGTAGAATTCAATGAATACAATGTTCCATTTTACAATTTGCATACCTTTTGGTGAGGGGGTACAGTGTGGTGGTGAGAAGCCCCGACAGCTCTCAAAGCAGTGGGAATTAATGCTGAATTTGTCAAATGTTAGTGTTTTTAGGCTCTGTCTTTGGTGAATCATTATCTTCCTCTTTCTTCCTTCGAGGCTTTTTGTCACAAGATACTTCTAACAGCATATTGCTAGAGGTGGGCACAGAATTGAAAAATCAACTAGAGAAAAAAAAAACAAATCAGGTACATTTCTGGGACAATAATGAAAATCTCATCTAGTTTGAAATTGTATTCTGTTCATTTATTATTTAGGATGTTTACTATCTCATTTCTGTTTTCCTTTGGCTGTTAGGAATGACTTGAGAATGTAAATCCATTTTGTATTGTGTGCCAAAACAGCAGAAACAATTGATGTAATGCAGCACGGCATCACATTTCAAAGCTCTTCACCTAATGAATTACCTCTGAAGTGCCATCATTGCAGCCATTTTGGAAAGAAAGTAAGGTGTTGAGCAAACTATGTTGAATGAACAGTTTTGTTTGTCGGCCTGGATTGATGGAGAAAATTCTGATCAGGATTTCTTGATGAAACTCCTGTCCTTCTTCAAGTTGGGCCAATTGTCCTCTACACCCACTGCAGACAGTTGGGGACTGGGGTCAATATCTCATTCAGAGAATAGCTCCTGAGGCAATGTAGCACTCACTCAGGTCAGCTATGTCAATCTAGATCATGGATGTCAGCTCCTGCAAAGCCAGGGAGCCTAGACTGTGACGATCTGAGCTTGGCTGACATCTGTAAAGATGCTAACATAACGATGATTCATTGGACTTGCAATTCAGATGCCCAGGTTAATGCTGTGATTCAAATCTCATCTGGCAGATGGTGGGTTTTAAATTCAATTAAGAAATCTGCAATTGTGAGCCGGCATCAGGAAGAGTGACCACAGTAGCCATCATTGATTGGAGAAAAATCTCACCTGGTTCACCTATGCACTTCAGTGAAGGACATAAGCCGTAATAGTCTAAAATAGAAATTGCTGGAGAAACTCAGCAGGTCTGGCAACATGTGTAGAGAGAAAACAGACCAAACATTTCGAGTCCAATGACCCGTCTTTAGAACTTATAATAGCTAATAAAAATTGGTATGTATGTTGAAGACAGGGGATGGAGTGTTTAGGTGGAGATGGAGCTTAGACAGAGAGAAAGAAATTTATGCAGACAAAAGGATGAATGATAGTAAGCCAGGGAAGGAGAATGATCTGGTCTGATCTACATGTGATTCCAGATTCACATCAATATGGTTGACTCTTAATTGCACATGCCATTCAGTTGAAGGGCAATCAGGGATGGGCAGCAAATGGTAATCTTGCCAATAATGTCCACATGCCATGAAAGAATGAAGAAAAAAGGAATGCATTTAGGGGAAGCAACAACATAGTAGTATTATCGCTGGACTGTTAATCCAGAGGCCCAGGTAATGTTCTGGAAACCTGAGTTCAAATCCTGCCATGGCAGATGGTGGAGTTGGAATTCAATAAAAATCTAGAATTAGGAGTCTAATGATGACATTAAATTACTGTCAATTGTTGGAAAAACCTCCCTGGTTCATTATTCCCTTTAGGGAAGGAAACTGCCATCCTTACCTAGTCTGGTGTACGTGTGACTCCAGACCCAAAGCAATGTGGTTGACTTTCAATTGCCCTCTGGCAAATAAAGCCCATGGAACCTGATTTCTTCTACTGAAAATGCAATGAAATGTTACGGTCCAATGTGCACTTCAGTCAGAGTAAGAGAGAAGTTGTTAATATGTAGTTCACCTGAAAGGGAAAACAGAGCCTCAGGTTAATATCTTATCGAAAAGTTGGCAGTGCAAACTGAACCATAAGCAAGCTACTGTTTCCTTCATAACAATAGGGACAGCTGCCAGTGGAATTATACTGTATTCATTTCCGCTCCTGTCAAACAAACATAATGAACAGAGATGCTGAGTGTCAGACGAACAGTCTAATTCCACTGACAAGAATTCTCTTTTATTAAATTATAAGCCTATTACAGGTACGATGCTGCAGCAGAATGATCTGCAGCCTGGACATGAATAATGGAATATATGTCACTTTAATGAAATTTTATTTGGAACAAAATTAACCTGATACAATTATACGGATTTCATTTTAATTTGTGGAATTATTTGCCTTTGTCAATCTAAGATGACCCCATCACATGCATAACAGAAGCATTATTTAGAGTCTATCAAGGCATTTTTTAATATATATAAAGGGCAACGTGAGACACAATGTTTAATCAAGTCAGCAGAAGACAGAGCAAACATTTCAGGCATTTTCATAGAATCTTAAAATCAAGGATTTGGATAAGTCCTGGATCTTGGCAATCAAATCACAATGTGCGATTAACCCTTGCACATTTATTCCAATGCAGGCAGCACACAAATTTCACTACTGCCATTACTACACATATACGTGATTGCAGGTAGTGAGTGGCTGGCTACCTGAGTAGGAGACTCAAACTCTTCAGAAGCCAGCATGAGTTCAAACAAACCTGTGCTACTGTGGTCCTTTAGAGGGGAAGTATATGTTGCCTGCTGAAGCTCATTACAAAAGGAATCGGACCTTGAAAGGGCACCAGAAAGGCACAACATCAAACATACTGAGCCTTGTGCGGCATTGCAGGAGGTGGACAAATGCGGAGAGGTCCACCTGCCATAAGGACTTCAGGAACACATCCAGACAAATATGGTGAGGACAATGTCTTAAGCACTTGCACTGTGCACTGAACATGGTCATGCAGGAAATGCACATTTAGAGAGTCTTTATTTTGTGATTGTTGAACATAGCTCCGAATAGTTATTGTACCATCAAAGTGACTTAAAATCGTAGGGTGGAATCTTATCAGAGAAATGTGGACCCTGATGAGTTGAGCAGTAAAATTGGGAAAATTACTCAACGACCCTCATCTCTGTGTCAAAATTACCTTACAGCATCTTATTCACTTTTCTCAAGTGATGTGGTGAGATTCTCTCAGCACTGAGTTCCGGTTGATCCTCATTACTGCCTGGTCGACAGTGTGACTCACCATGGGTTGGGATCTTACAACTTTGCCATACAAACTGGCCATCAGGAAAACTCAACAGGAAAGCAGAGCAAATTATCGGTAGGTTCAACTCACTGCTTGGTCCAAAAGATCTCCATGATGGACATTGGGCAACAGTATCTGGGGCATGGTCCATGGGCACAGGCTGCATGTACCCCACATTTACATTCATTGGCATCTGGCATATGCCAACTTCTATATGTCATTGCGGAACCTCTCCAATCCACTTACAGGACACTCTTGTGCTTCAGTGATGCATCAGTAACTAATATTGTTATATTGCAGTAAGGACACTGTACACTGTACAAGCACAAGGAATGGACCATGGTCTTCACTTAATCTCATGGCCCTCACTGAGTCTGAGCCAGCCTGGATGCTCACCATAACCCTGCCATGCCTTTGTGTGCATTGCTCCCTCAGCCAGAGATGCCAGGCTCAGGTTGCTGCTACATTGCCATACCATTTAACATAAGTTCAAAGCTGGAAAACTTGTGATGATTGTCAGCAGACCTCAGTCCACTCGAGGGAGATAGCCTTTGCTCGGTGGATCTCGTATGTCATGGCAAGGCAGCTTCTGATACCAGTCCAGACACCCCTCAGTGTGGTCAGTCAAGATCCTTTGTGTAAGAGGCTGAATGGTGAGCAATACACCACCTGCCATCAGTTTCTCTGCTGTATCGTGGGCTGCTATCTTCACAGAAGAAACCAAGGCTGGTATTAAAGGATAGGAAAGGGGCTGGCACAGCTATTACTATTGGTGCAGACTGTGATGTCCTGAATGAGTGATTAGGCAACGTAGAGAGCATGTAAGGTTAGTGGCCTTAGAAGTTGGGGTGGATGGCAGCGAGTGAAGGAAAATGTTGCGCGTGGCAGTGAGAGTGGTAGAGCATGAGCCTGAGTGGAATGTGGATACAGTAGCAGAGATCGAGTGAGTGTCAGGCATTAGAGAGGAGCTGGTGGCTTAGATGCTGTTAGAGTGGAGAAGGTCATTGACCTCTTGCCTAGAGAGATGCCCATTCCTCTAATCAGCTGTGACTGCACCAATCCAGGTGACAGACTCGAACCAGGTTGGGAATGGTCTGGTGTTCCGGCCTCCACTCCTGGTCCTGGTAAAAGAGGAAGCCTCGTCTCTGCACCACATCAAGGTCCCTGACCACAACATGGAACACCAATGTCTCACTGTCTGCCATGTCCAGGGCAAATTTCAGGCATGCTGCAGGCCAACCTTGGACTGACAGGATTTTGTCTGGGTGCACAATGGGCTTTTAAAGAAGGCTGGGAACAAGGGAAACCCCCAGCAGCGGTGAGATTCTCTGAAAATGGTGTGGGGCCGGAATCAGACAAGAGAGATACCATAGAGGCAGGGTAGGTAGTTAATGAGGCGAGTTTGACAAGATATAGTGAGAAAATTTGCTAGGCCTAAGCCCTCCAAAAAAACTCAACACGATATCAACTTAAGCAAAAAAACTTGAGATTTAACCCATAGTTTTAAACAATGCAGTTAAATATCTCCTAATCCCTCCTCAGCCCTCAGCTCTGAAATATTCACAGCTTCTTCAGTCTGTCCATGGAAATAAAGTCTCTGTCCTTGGCTTACTTCTGGTAAATCTCCTCTGTACTCGCTCCATAGTGTTTATTTCCATCCTAAAGTGAGTTGGACTTTTTTAAAATTCGTTCACAGGATGAGGGTGTCTCTGGCTAGACCAGCATTTATTGCCCATCCCTAATCGTCCAGAGGGCAATTAAGAGTCAACCACATTGCTGTGGGTCTGGAGTCACATGTAGGCCAGACCAGGTAAGGATGGCAGATTTTACCCTCCCTAAAGGACATTAGTGAACCAGATGGATTTTTCCTGAAAATCCACAATAGATTCATGGTCATCATTAGACTCTTAATTCCAGACTCTCTTTATTGAATTCAAATTCTACCATCTGTAAAGACTTGATTTGAACTTGGATTCCCAGAACATTAACTGAGTCTCTGGATGAATGGTCTAGCGATAATACCACTAGGCCATTGCCTCCCCCTCAGTGTCTTGCTCCCTACTGCTCAAGCTGAGGCTGAACATATTCTGTTAAAGATCGAGAGAGATGACACAGCAGTTTGTGTGTGTCTTCATGGTGCTTCTAGAATGTCTACTGTTTTGTAGCTTTGTTCCAATTTAGTTTCTCTATTTCCCTCTCTCTCTCTCTCTCTCTCTCTGTCAGTCTCTTGCACTCTCTGTGACTGATCCAGGCTCGTCTAACGGGACATTGATCACAGAAGATTCGACTAACACACACCCAGTCAAACACCTGACAATTGATCAATTTAATATTACATAGCCTTTATAAAGCGTCAGGACAATACCTTTGCTATTGACATGTTCCATGTCCCAATATTCTGACGTTACAATGTTCCTGTGCTCAAAGCTTCCACATTCCCTTGTTCCAATGTTCCATGGAATTGTCAAGCCTAGATGTAGCAAAGACACGCACAACAATATCTTGACACATTCAAGGGAATATAGGTTTGGTATTTGGGTGGAAATAGTGTGCAGGGATATGGGAAAAAAGGGATGACAATTGGCAAGAGGGAATAGAACCAATACAGGCATGATGGGCCAAATGGCCTCTTTCTGTGCTGTAATATTTTTGTGGTTCTGCAATCAACAGATGAACTAAAGCAGGAACAGAAATAGACAATAATGCAAACAGACATCTTGGTAAAAAGCAGGTATCACAGTTTAGGGTCAAGTAAGCGATAAATATATAGGAGCTAGCTCATACAAAGAATAGACTGCACTGAAATGGCTCTTCAACCCAACCAGCTAATGCCAATATATTTTCTTCTGGTAGTTTTTGAACAAAAAGGATGCTTGCAGGAGGCGCAGAACATGAAGCGCACAACACACCTACCATATGATTCCAGTTGACCAGAAATCTCTCACTCTTATTGGCAGCAGTGGAGTCATCAATATATACTTCACTTGAATCTCATGCACAGACATTCCTCTATCAAGTTGTTTATTGTATTGAGCATTTGGTGCAAAGGAACTATTTTTTCTTTGCTAATTTATATTTGAAGATAACTTTGAATAATTTATTGCTGTTGGCTGAGTGACATGAATATTGGGTTATCAATTAACTACTCTGCATCTTAAATCTTTCATTGGGGCATGCAGTATTTGTTATTTGGGTGATAAAACAGAACCATTTGTCACAATAAACAGCTAACACTCCTCGTTGATTAGTACAAAGTGAACAGTAAATTTTATTCTTTTAGTCTTTACAGTTTTGATCAAGTAATCATCACAGTACACATTCTGCTATTTTATACCCACTCTCTTATACAGAGGATATTTCAATGCACATGACATGAGCTGTAGATTAATTGTTCTTCGTGCCTAGAGGCTATCTCATGCTTAGCGTCTAATGATACAAAAGGCTAATAGAATAATGGCTTTTAAAGCCAAAAGTTATGCTTGGGTTTTGAAAAGAAAATTAAATTTTGCATTTATGCCACCTCTTTCATAACCTCAGGACATTCAAAATACTCTAGGGCCAATTAAGTAATTTTGAATTGAAGTTTAATTTAGGAAATGCATCAGCTAACTTGTGCACAGCAAGCTTCCACAAGCAATAAGATAATGATCAGGAAATCTGTTCTAGCGAAGTTGGTCGGGAGAGGCTGAGTAGGCTGGGGCTATTTTCCCTGTCGCATTGGATGCTGAAGAAGTTATAGAAGTTATAGAAGTTTATAAAATCATGATGGGCATAGATAGGGTGAATAGCCAAGGTCTTTTTCCCAGGATAGCAGAGTCCAAAACTGGAGGGTGTAGAGCTGGATGAACACAGCAGGCCAAGCAGCATTAGAGGAGCAGGAAGGCTGA
>NC_063346.1:8935401-8955364 GCF_021869965.1 Rhincodon typus
CCTGTTCTTCCTCCCACCTATCCCCTCCTCCCACCTCAAGCCGCACCTCCATCTCCTACCGACCAACTTCATCCCGCCCCCTTGACCTGTCCGTCCTCCCTGGACTGACCTATCCCCTTCCTAACTCCCTACCTACACTCACCTTTCCTGGCCCCATCCCCGCCTCTTCGACCTGTTTGTTTCCTCTCCACCTATCCTCTCCTCTATCCCTCTTCTATCCGCCTCCCACTCTCTCCCTATTTATTTCAAAACCCCCTTCCCCTCCCCCTTTTCTGATGAAGGGTCTAGGCCCGAAACGTCAGCCTCTCTGCTCCTATGATGCTGCTTGGCCTGCTGTGTTCATCCAGCCCTGCACCTTGTTGTCTTGGTTTGTACAGTTTTGGATTACTTATTACTTTGGTTAGACCTTCGGCATGCAACTCTTATACCTATCATGTTATTCCAGTTATTTGGTTTGTCTCCAATACCACCATATTTTTAATTTTTGTAATTATCTCTCTGCCTCATTTAGTTAGATTATAGGTCATCCCTTTGTTTGTTATTCAAGTGTTGATACTTTACTCACACCGTCTGATATTTTTGATCACCTGCAGAGACTTATTATTTGACATTTCACTCACACCATTTGTATGATTTTTTGATCTCGCTGCCGATAAATTCTGTGTCTGTGTGCTACTTTCTCACTTCACCTGACAAAGGAGCTACACTCCGAAAGCCTGTGATTTTAAATAAACCTGTTACACTAAAAGCTGGTGTTGTGTGACTTTTGACTGTAAGAGTAGGACCCTCAGTTGAGGTCCAGTAAGAATGATCCTGGAGTTGAGGGATTTGTCATATGAGGAGCAGTTGAGGACTCTGGATCTGTACTCGATGGAGTCTAGAGAGATGAGAGGGATTGAAACTTACAGAACACTGAGAGGCCTGGATGGAGTGGATGTGGGGAAGATGTTTCCATTCTATGGCATGATCTTCCTCCATAGCATGCTGTTAAACTCACCTTTTCATTTAAAGTTTTAGCAAAGATCTGTAGCTCAGGTTGTGGGTGAGGTTGTTGATTTGCTCCCCGAGCTGGCTTGTTTTCGTTCAGACGTTTCATCATCATGGTAGGTGACATCATCAGTGAGGCCTCCGATGAAGCGATATTGTTCTACTCTGCTTGGAATTTATACTGTCCGCTCCGTTATGGTGAGTGCGTCACTTCTGGTTTTGATCTGTATGTGTTTGTATATGGAGTCCAATTCTATCTGTTTGTTGATTGCATTACGGCTTGAGAATCATGCCTCTAGGAATTCGCATGCATGTCTATGTTTGGCTTGGGTTATTATAGTTACGTTGTCCCAGTTAAACTGATGGCCTTCATTGTCTGAGTTTCTGAGGAATTCGACATGGTGACGAAACATCTGAATGAAAAAAAGCCAGCTCGGCGAGCAAGTCAACAACCTCACCCTTTCAGTCTTACATTGTTACTTGCAAGAGTCTGTTGTGCAAAAGTTGGTTGCAAAACTTTCCACATTGCAAAAGTGAACATAATTCAATTAGTTGTGATGAGGAGTCACTGGACTCAAATGTTTACTCTGCTTTTTCCCCACGATACTGTCAGTCCTGCTGTGTTTCACTTGCATTTTCTGTTTTTGTTTCAGATCTACAACATCCACAGTTCTTTGTTTCATTACAATTAAACTTGTGTCTTGTTTCCTGTGAAGAACTTTAGGAGAGATTGATATGGTTAAAAACCCTACACAAATGAAAACCCTTTCTGTTTTCTTTTATCAAATAGCCACAAGAGTTAACAATGATACATTAAAAGTTTAATTTCCTTCACAAAATACTTCAGCTGGAAGACATTGGGATGAAATAGTTTGTTGTTGACTGAAATATTATACATAAATGCCACAAATGTGGAGAGCATTCACAAAATTTGGATCTTCAGCCAGACCTAAAGGTGGGGAAATAAACTGTGATTTCTGAGAATCCTTCCACATTACACACACAAAAAAAATTGCCAGTCAACAGATCCATGACATGATTTATTAATACCTGATTACGGTCTTTCACCCAATGCATATTTTCCAAACGGTTCAGCATTCTTGAGGGTTCTGTTTGTCTATTCTACAGTCTGCTGATTGGCATACTTTGAAAGAATTGGTCAGTCAGCAAATAACTTTGCTTTAACTTAATTAGTTTCTGAGCAGTCATACCCAAACAGAACTTATATCTCTGCCAGATGTTTGTCATTAAATGTGCTGATAGGTCTTACCAGTTACTAGTGTCGGTGATCATGTTCATCCTGGTATATGACATATGCAATAAGGCATCCCTGCTAACAGTCTTCAAACCCAACTACAGGGGATTCCACAACAGCCTCCACCTATTGCAGAACTGGATTTGAATTCAATTGCTATGGTGAGTAATGTTTCAGGGAACTCCTGCATTGCAACTCCAGTTGATGCTGTTTAAGGTCCACTGTTTTAACCAACAACAATAACCAGCATTTATACCATAAGATCATAAAAAATAGGAACAGGAGTAGGCCATTTGGCCCCTTGGGCTTGCTCTGCCATTCAATAGGATCATGGCTGATCTGACATTCTTCACCTTCACATTCCTGCCCTTTCCCTGTAACTCTTGATTCCTCAGCTGGTCAAGAATCTATCTATCTCAGTCTTAAATAGACAGAAGTACTCTGGTCTCACAGCTCTCTGTAGCAAGGAGCTCCAAAGACTCACCATCCTCTGAGAGAAGAAACTCCTTCTTATCCCAGTTTTAAATTGGCATCTTTTATTTTGAGACTGTGCCCTCTGGTCCTAGACTCTCCCATGAGTGAAAAAATCCTCTCTCAGCATTTACCCTTTCAAGTCCCTGAATAATCTTATATGTTTCAATGAGATTACTTCGCATTCTTCTAAATTCCAGGGAGTAGAGACCCAATGCGTTTAATCTTTGCTCACAAGGCCGTCCCTCCATACTGGGGATCATCCTAGAGAGCCTTCTCTGAACTGCCTCCAATGAAATGATATCTTTCCTTAAATAAGGGGACCAAAATTGCTTACAATACTCACTAGCCCGTTGTACAGCTGCAGTAAGACTTCCTTACTCTAGGGGAGGTGATGGCCTAGTCCAGAGACCCAGATAACATTCTGGGACCCAGGTTCGAATCCCACTATGGCAGATGATGGAATTTGAATTCAACAAATACCTGGAATTAAGAATCTAATGATGACCATGAATCCATTGACAGTCATCAGGAAAAACCCATCTGGTTCACTAATGGCCATCCTTACCTGCTCTGGCCTACATGTGACTCCAGACCCACATGAATGTGGTTAACTCTTAACTGTGCGCTGGGAATTTAGGGGTGGGCAATGAATGCTGTCTAGCCAGCAATGCCCTCGTCCTGTGAACAAATAAAGGAAAAAAAAGTACTATAACCCCCTTGAAACAAAGGCCAACATTCCATTAGCCTTCCAGATTACCTGCTGCACCTTTGTGCTAGCTTTCTGGGTTATTTATATAACAAATTTGATAGAGGGGAAAAAAATAATAAAAATATTTCTAACACCAAGCTGCAGAAGGAGATATCCAATTACCAAATGTTTGATCAAAGTATAAATTTCAAAAAGTATCTTAAGGGAATAATCTGGAATGCACTACGTGGAATGGTAGTAGAAACCTTTAAAAAGTGTGTGGATGAGCATTTGAAAATGTCATAACATTTAAGGCTTTGGGCCGAGGGCTTTAAAGTCAGAATCGTGTAGATACAATAGTGCAGGCTTGATGGGCTGAAAGGCCTCTTCAGTGCTATATGACTCTATGAGAGTATGAGAAGAAGAGTATAATTGGAAGTTTTTTTCTGTTTTGTGATGTGATGGGGATTTTGCTATTTCACCCAGCATTTATTGCCCAAATGGTAGTTCAATGTCAACCACATTGTTGTGGGTCTTAAGGCTAGTAGCTACACTACAAACTTTAATTCGAGGTTTTCTTTTGTTAAATTGAGTTCAAATTTCACCAGCTGTATTGGTGGGATTTGAACCTATGTCCCTAGAACATCAAGCAGGGAATTCTGGATTATTAGGCAAGTGATATAACCACTTTGCCACCACCCTCCCTGACATCAGGAAACATGGCTGTCGGTCATAGAGAGATGAAAATTGGAGATGTGACACACTATAGAGACATTGAAGGAGAACATGGGCCTTGGGATATTTTATTACATTCAAGACACACTATTAATGGTAAGTTGTTGTTGACTCCAAAAGAATGACAAATGGTGAATTGAATGGAGAGAATATGAAACAACAGTCAATGAAAATGAATTGGAAAAGCACTGTGATTTAAGGTTAAACAGTCCACTGAGCCTCATAGTCTGGACTTACAGGCAAAGACTATCCAATTAGTAAAGGCCAGTGGCTTTCAACGGATAGTTCCCCTTCATGAAAGTATGTGGAGAGATATGAAAAAAAATCATTTGGATAAATTACCAATCAGAATCAGATGGTAAACAGGTGGTTGAACATTCTAAATACAAGATTGCTCCAAATTATAATTATATAATTCAAATGATAAAATTACATTAATCAGAAGAACTGTACTATATCAACACTGTGATATAATTATGTCGGTTACTGAAGCCAGGCATTTATAAATAAACTAGTCAATCTCTTGTGTTGCACATGAGGAGTGGAGCCTTCAATAGAAGTTGGTTAGGGGCAGAGCAATAATTAGGCCATTTTTAAGTTGTAAATTCCATTTTCATCTTTGTATTTCCTTTATGATCTCCTGGACTACAGGCAAACTGGAAGCTATGTAACAATGTTACACATTTATAACAACCTCCTGTGCATGGTGGCATAGCAGTAATTACGATGTGAGAAGTTTACATTGGCTGTTTCCATTGTAAATGTGGATGTAGGGAACAATTTCACAGAGTGTGTGCATACATGTAATTTTCATTTCTTTTTATTGATGGGAACATGTGCAAAAAGGCTACTCAAAGCTAACACTTTCCATTCCCTTTTCACTATTATCGGTCGGGCCACGTGTAATAATGTCACTGGACCAGAATACAAGACTGATGTTCTGAGGACAGGGGCTCCAATCCCACCATGATCACAATTCAGTAAAAATCAGGATTAACCTAATGGTGACCATGTGACCATTGTTGTAAATATCTATTTAGTTCACTAATGCCCTTTGGGGAAGGAATGTAGCCTTCCTTAACTGATCTAGTTTACATCTGACCTCTGGGCAACTCAGGAAGGGTAATAAATTCTGATCTAGCCAGGCATGCGCATATGCCACAAATGGATAAATGAATAGCCATGGCTCACGGTCATGAGTTCAAGCCTCAGTCACAGGATAAAGTTTATGCTACATTCTCAGTGCTGTGGTGGGGGGGTATATTGCTATTTCAGAGGCTTATTCAGATGTCCATAGATGTGGTCAGCCCCCACAGAGGGAGAACAATGCTTGCTTGTGGCCAGTACATGTATATGGAGTTAACTTGGGGAAGCTGTTGCACTAGTGCACAGTTCTAGCTGACCAGGAAACTCACTCACTTGCTAAAAACATACACAAGGACTTATAGATTGTTAATCAACCTGTTTGATCTCATTATAAAAACACATGGTCATAGCATCCTGAGGTGGGACTTGAATCTGGAGCTTCTTCCTCAGAGGTACAGATTCCACCATTGTTCCACATAAAGGAGGTGCTAATCCAATGTCCCACCTTCCCTTATGGTGGACATATCACATCCCATATCACTTTTCAAAGAGGCACATCGGAGGCTCGCCCCAAAATCCTGATCAATACGTATCCCTAAGCTGCTCTCACAAAGGAAAAGATGGTGTGATTATTTATTCAGTCACTGCTTTCAGGAACATGCAAATTGGCAGTCACATTTCCAACATCAAAACAGTGACTACACTTCAAAAGCACCCATTGACTGAAAAGCACTTTAGGACATTTCTGAGACTGTGAAAGGAGCTGCACAAATATATTCTTTTTATTTCTCTCTCTCCTTCGTCCATGATGTCAAAGAAGGGAAAGTTCTCTCTTCATATCAGCTCGCAGGTGTACGTTTGAAGATCAAAAGTTCTGAAACACAGGCAGAACCACATTCAATTTAAACCACTCTGTCACAACATTAATGGATGGTATACAAGAGGAGAAGGGAATAGTCTCAGGAGGCAGGAACTTGTCTGCTTCATCAGAGGCAGTGGTATCAGGTGGAATTACCATTTTGTGAATTAGCTATGGCCTTGTTCAGCACTCACGCTTTCCAGAAGCCTTTTCAATTTACTGGATTGTAAATCTTTTCCCCAGCTAGTTTGGGAAATCTGACTAACAAAATGACAATTGGATATGTCCAATGTTGCCATTGGTTCATGGTCTTTCAGCAGGAAAGTAACTTATGAGTAGACCCTATAATAGCAATGAAAGTGAACAAAGTTCAAACAGAGCAGAGGGAATGACAGAGGAATAGACCTCAAAGCAGAGAAGTTACATTAAACTTGGTTAGAACACACTTGAAGTGCTTCACAGAGTTCCAATCTCTAGATTATGGAAAGGATATAGAGGTACTGCAGAAAAGGTGTAAACGAGACTTATATGGGTGACATCAAAACTGAAAGATTAAACCATGAAAACAAGATTGCAGAGGTTACAGTTTTCTTCTCTTAAAAAGGGGACAGTGAAAGGTGACTTAACAGAAGTGTTTAAAATTATGAGTTGTTTGATAGGACAATTGGCAGAGGAGATCAATACGAGGGACCATTAATTAAGATAGCCATTACAAAAGAGGAAACCAAATAAGAACAGAGTGGGTTACACTGAGGTAGGTTGAAATGAGGTTCATGTAGAGTACCGATATGATATTGTGTAGATTTCAGACAAGCAGTGTAATTTTAAGGCAGTTACATGATACCACAACATGTATTGTTCTGATATAAAGGCTCCCCAGACACTGTCTTGATTTAATGGGATTCAGTGCAGTGTGTTCAGTCAGTAAGTTACATTAATGTAGTGTATAGTAATGTCAGTAAGCACAGAATCAAGACAATGTATAAGTCTATGATTTTATAGCTGTGTTAACAATCAGTGTCAATAAACTTCAAGATATCTGTCTAACAAAAATATGATCTGGTGTGATAAATGTAACAAGAGTTAACATATAGGTTAACATGCAGACCATACTGCACTGAAAGTGGTGTTTGATCTGTGACACTGTGGGAGATCATGATCAGATGTCAGGTAAGTACTAGTTGGGTCATATGATCTGTTTCTGTGTAACATCCACATAGTTCAATATAAAATGCAAGTATAGAAGGTGTTAGTTATACACCTCTCTCCCTTCATAACGCATGGGATTCTTTGCTAAATCAGTATGTTTTTAGGGAACGGAATGAACTGTATCTGACAGTCACGCTATAAGGTAAGAATCATTTGTTCCTTTGCCCTGTCATCACTCACAGATAGTTTTGGTAAATGAAACATGATGCTGGATTGAACTCACTTTTCTCTCCTTCCTAATTAGCTGCTCAACGTTAATTCACTTTGTGACTGTGATATCGTTAACCATCCTGTAAAAATTGTCCTGTTTAGTAGTTGATGGGCTTAAGCACAGACTATAATTAGAGTCTAATGGAAACTTGTGTGCTGTAGCGTAAGGCAGCATTAATTACAAAAAGTAATGTTAACCTCACGAGGATTCTTGTGCACTTCTCCTGATCATTAGTTATCTGCTTCTCAGAGTGACTGATTACAAAGAGAATAAGTAATTGCTTAGAACCTGTGTATGCAGCTGTTTTCTCGTCATATTGTTTAACTGAATGAGCTGCAGAATGTTTTACAGCCTCTCTGTAAATGAGATTAAATAGGTGCTCTTGTTCAAGAAATGACTCTTAAAATGAATAGGGTGCTTGGCAGTCACTGAAGGGATGGAAGCAGGGATATGTTAGACAATGAACATTTAGCAACTCTAGAACTTAAACCCTGGGTCCAACAGGGGAACCCATCATGCATGCTGAACATGGAGTCGGCTGCTTTAAGGTATTCATATGGTAAAATTCAAGCCTCAGGGTCAGATGGTTATGGTTTGAGTCTTTCTCCAGAGATCTGAGAACTAAATCAAGGCTGGCATTTATTTTATTCATTCACAGGATGAGGGCGTCGCTGGCTAGGTCAGCATTTGCTGCCCATCCCTGATTACACAGAGGGCAGTTGTGAGTCAACCACATCACTGTGGGTCTGGAGTCACATGTAGGCTAGACCAGGTAAGGATAGTAGTTTCCTTCTCCAAAGGACATTAGTGAACCAGATGTATTTTTCCTTACATTCAACAATTCTTTCATGGTCATCATTAAATACTTAATTCCAGATTTTGATTGAATTCAAATGTTACCATCTGCCAAGATGGTATGTATATGGAATGAGGTGCTAGAAGAAGTGGTAGACATGGGCAATTTTACAATATGCAAAAGTCATTTGGACAGGTACATGGATAGGAAAGGTTTGGAGGGATATGGTTCAAACACAGGCAAATGAGACTGGTTCAGTTTACAAAACCTGGTCAGTATGGTCGAGTTAGGCCGAAGGGTTAGGTTCCATCCTGTATGACTACGATTATATGAATCTACAACTCTAACATTATCTGAGTCTCCGGATTAATAGTCCAGCGATAATACCACTCGGTCATTGGATCCCGAACAATTTATAAATTAATATGACAGCAAAAAACTGTTGGAAGAGTGTGGCATAAAACTGTGGCCTTACCTGTTATTTCAGATAGTGGTAAAAGATCCAAGCACATGAGAAGGACAAGGAAATTCTCCCCAGTGTGCTGACAAATATTTATACCCTAAACCAATATCAATAAAAATAATATATCTTATCATTGGAAACATTGAAATACAGAAAATTAGAACAGAAGTAGGCCATTCAGCCCTTAAAGTCTGCTCCACGATCATGGATGATCATCTGACTTGTTTCCATGCTTTCCCTATACATTTGATTCCTTTTGTCTGAAAAACTATATCTGGCTCCTTCTTGAAAACATTCCATGTCTTGACCTCAAATGCTTTCTATCGTGAAGAATTCCTCAGGCTTCCCACTCTGTGGGTGAAGAAATTTCTCCTCATCCCAGTCCTAAATGGCCTACCCAACATCTTTAAACTCTGACCCATGATTCTGCTATCCCCAGTCAAGAGGAACATCCTTCCTCCATTTATCCTGTCTAATCCTGTTAGAATTCTATAGATTTCTACAAGATTCCTCCTTATTCTTCTAAAGTTCACAGAATCTAGCCTTAATTGGTCCAGAGATAGTAAGAACTACCGATGCTGGAGTCAGAGATAACACAGTGTGGAGCTGGAGAAACACAGCAGGCCTTTCTGAAGAAGGGTCCTGATCTGAAACGTCAACTTTCCTGCTCCTCTAATGCTGCCTGGCCTGCTGTGTTCCTCCAGCTCCACACTGTATTAACTGATCCAGTCTCTCTTCATACATCAGAATTGCCATTCCAGGAATCAGAGAGGCAAACATTTGTTGCATTTCCTCCAGAGCCAGAACATCCTTCCTCAGATCAGGAAAACAAAACTGTGCATAATACCCCACATGTTGTCTCATCAAGCATGTTCCTGTGCTCCAAGCATCACGTTGAGATTTATAGAAGCTTGATGCACTCAAATCAGCAGCTGCATTTCTGACATTCTCACAGTGATTCAAGTTGAAAAGCACTGCAATATAATTTTGTATAATGTTGTAAAAGATGCTTTATAGATGTAATAAAAGCAAAATTCTGCAGAAGCTGAAAATTAAGAGGAACAAAAAGTAGTGAAAATATCAATAGGTCAGGCAATGTAATAGATGGAGAAACTGTATTAACATTTCATGTCAATGACCTCTCATCACATCACATTAGATTTGAGTTACATAGCATGGTGGCTCAGTGGTTAGCACTGCTACCTCACAGTGCCAGGGATGCAGGTTCAATTCCACCCTCAGGTGACTGTGTGGAATTTGCACATTTTCCCCAATTCGATGCTCCAGTTTCCTCACATAGTCCAAAGGTAGGCAGGTTAGGTGAATTGGCCATGTTAAATTGCCTGTAGTGTCCAGGAAATGCAGGCTCAGTAGATTAGTCATGGGAAAAAGCAGGGACGGGGTAGTGGGATGGGCCTGGGTGGGATGTTCTTTGGAGGGTTGGTGTGGACTTGTTGGGCCAAATGGCCTGTTTCCACACTGTAGAGATTCTATGAAAAAAATTCTATATGGACCAAATACAGGAGTAGGCCATTCAGCCCCTCAAGACTGCACTGCCATTCTCAATTATGGCTGATCATTAACCTCAATATCATTTTCCCCCAGTATTCCCTTATCCCATGTTTGTACCTAAAAACTCCATTGATCTCAGTCTTCAGTGACAGAACCCTCATTGCTCACTGCAATAGATAATTCTGATGATTTATCAGCCTCTGAGTGAGGAAATTCCTCCTTAACTTAGTTCTAAGCACTTTGCTCCTTACAGAGAGGCAAGGGAAAAAACAACAGGAATTATGAGAGATAGTAGGAACTGCAGATGCTGGAAAATCTGAGATAACAAGGTGTAGAGCTGGATGAACACAGCAGGCCAAGCAGCATCATAGGAGGAAGGGTAGAAAGCTACAGCAATTAAATGAAAGGGGTGATGATATTAGTATCTAGCGGGGTTTTGCAGCAATGACTAAGTCCGAATGGAGCTAAGGAACAGTGGATAGTGACACATACTTTAAGTGATAACTGAATGAGATGTTGGCTGGATATATACAAAGGAACGTGGAATCAATTGTGCTAAAGTTTTGTCACTTGTAAATGGAAGTACAGAGCAGGCTCTTGGGGCTAAATGGCCTACACTTGATAAAATGTCCTCTGTTTCTGTACTTGGAGCATCTTTCCAACTTTATCTAGTTTGATGAGAGGTCATCTGATTGGAAAAGAATAGGCTTGGACTCTGTCTAAACAAACTTTAATGTTCAGTACTTATCAGATTGTGTAAGGCTAAAAAGGATGGAGCAAGGAATAAAACAAAAGATGGACCTGGAGGAGGGATAAATGATAATAGTGAAATCCTTTCATTCTTACATTCATGATACACTCACCAAGGACAAAAGTTAGACACAAGGGTTGCTGGAAGCCAGAAAATCCTGGAATTCGCTCAGAGGCCTGGCAGGATTTGTGGGGACAGATGATGCGACTTTTGATCAGAACTTGGAGCAGTTAGAAATACAGCAGGTTTTGAGCAAGTCCAAAATCCAAAGTCCAAATTTCTGTTACAAAAGCGGAGTTACAAAAGAGAATATCTGAGATAGACTGAAGGGCAGATTACGGTGATGACACAAGCTCTAAAGACATGGAGAAAGCACAAGTTAAGAAACAAAACAAGCATCTGAAGAAGATTAAATAATAATGGCAAAATGGAGGCCAGTTTCAGAATATTGTGTACAATTCTGATCTCCCTGCTATAGGAAAGATAGAACATACAACAAAGAACATAGAACAGTACAGCACAGTACAGGCCCTTCAGCCCGCGCTGTTGTGCCTATCTATTATCCTGCTAAGATCAATCTACCCTGCATACCCTGCATTTTACTATCCTCCATGTGCCTATCCAAGAGTCGCTTAAAAGTCCCTAAAGTATCTGACTCCACTACCACTGCCGGCAGCGCATTCCACATGCCCACCACTCTCACCTCTGACATCTCCCCTATACCTTCCTCTAATCACCTTAAAATTATGCCCCTTCATAATAGTCATTTACGCCCTGGGAAAAAGTCTCTGACTATCTACTCTATCTATCCCTCTCATCATCTTGTATACCTCTATCAAGTCACCCCTCATCCTTCTTCACTCCAATGAGAAAGGCCCTAGCTCCCTCAACCATTCCTCATTAGACCTGCCTTCCAGTCCAGGCAGCATCCTGGTAAATCTCCTCTACACCCTCTCTAAAGCTTCCACATGTTTCCTGTAATGGGGTGACCAGAACTGAACACAATATTCCAAGTGTGTTCTAACCAGAGTTTTATAGAGCTGCAGCATAACCTCGCAGCTCTTTAACTCAATTCCCCTGCCAATGAAAGCCAATACACCATACGCTTCTTTGCAACCCTATCAACTTGGGTCGCAACTTTGAGGGGGCTATGGACATGGACCCCAAGATCCCTCTGTTCCTCCACACTGCCAAGAATCCTGCCATTAACCCTGTATTCTGCATTCAAATTCAACCTACCAAAATGAATCACTTCGCACTTTTCTGGGTTGAATTCCATCTGTCACTTCTTTGCCCAGCTCTGCATCCTGTCAATGTCCCATTGCAACGTACAACATCCCTCCACACTTTCCACAACTCCACCAACCTTCTTTGTCATAGGCAAACTTACTAACCCACCCTTCCACTTCCTCATCCAAGTCATTTATAAAGATCAGAAAGAGCAGTGGTCCCAGAACAGATCCTTGTGGCACACGACTGGTCACCGAGCTCCAGGCTAAATACTTTCCATCTACTACCATCCTCTGTCTTCTATTGGACAGCCAATTTTGTATCCAGACAGCCAAATTTCCCCGAATCCCATGTCTCTTTACTTTCTGAATGAGCCTGCCATGTGGAACCTTATCAAGTGCATTTCTAAAATCCATATAAACCACATCCACTGCTCTACCTTCATTGATGTCACATCCTCAAAGAATTCAATAAAGCATGTGAGGCATGACCTGCCCCTCACAAAGCCATGCTGACTATTTCTAATCAAACTGTGCTTTTCCAAATAATCATAAATACTATCTCTCAGAATCCTCTCCAATAATTTGCCCACCACAGAAGTAAGACTGGTCGGTCTGTAATTTCCAGGATTATTCCTCTTCCCTTTCTTGAACAAGGGAATGACATCTGCCACCCTCCAATCTTCTGGTACTACTCCAGTGGACAGTCAGGACGCAAAGACCATTGCCAAAGGGGTAGCAATCTCTTCCCTCGCTTCCCGTACTAACCTTGGGTATATCCCATCTGGCCCAGGAGACTTATCTATCCTCATGTTTTTCAAAACTTCTAGCACATCCTCCTTCCTAACATCAACCTGTTTGAACCTATCTGCCTGTTTCATGCTGTCCTCACAAACGTCCCTCTCACTGGTGAATACTGAAGCAAAGTATTCATTAAGGACCTCCCCTACCTCCTCTGACTCCACGCACAAGTTCCCTCCACTTTCCCTGATTGGCCCTACCCTCACTCTGGCCATCCTCTTGTTCTTCACATAAGTATAGAAAGCCTTGGGGTTTTCCTTAATCCTACCTGCCAAGGTTTTCTCATACCCACTTCTAGCTCTCCTAAGTCCCTTCTTCAGTTCCTTCTTGGCTATCTTGTAGACCCCCAGAGCCATGTCCGATCCTTGCTTCCTCAACCTTAAGTAAGTTTCCTTCTTCCTCTTGACTAGGTATTCAACATGTCTTGCCATCTAAGATTCCTTCACCTAACCATCCTTTTCTTGCCTCAGTGGGACAAACCTATCCAGTATTTGTAGCAACTGCTCCCTAAACAACCTCCACACTTCTGTCGTGCATTTCCCTGAGAACATCTGATCCCAAAGATGTTTTCAAACTTCAAAGGGTGCAGAAAAGGTTTATAAGGATGTTGGAAGGGTTGGAGGGTTTGAGTTATTGCGAGAGGCTGAATAGGCTGGGACTATTTTCCTTGGAGCTTCGTAGATCTTATGAAGGTTTATCAAATCAAGAGGGACATAGATGCGGTGAGTAGCCAAGGTCTTTTTCGCAGGGTAAGGGAGTCCAAAACTAGACAGCATAGGTTCAAGGTGAGAGGAGGTAGATTTAAAAGGTTCCTGAGGGGCAACTATTTCATGCAGAGGGTCATTTGTATATGGAATGAGCTGACAGGGGAAGTGTTGGAGGCTGATACAATAATAACATTTAAAAGGCATCTGGATGGGTGTATGAATAGGAAGCGTTTGGAGGGCCAAATGCTGGCAAATGGGATTAGGTTAATTTAGGATATCTGATTGGCACAGACAAAGGGTATATTACCATGCCATATATCTCTATGACTCTATGACAGCTAGTCACTCTCTGAAAAGCTGAGTCAGTGAAGCTAGTTGACTCAGTCGAATCCAGAAGGCCATGGAATCAAGAACGACAGGCTGTTCCATGCCTTATTGGAATAATATGGGAGGCATGTGACACAGAGATCTGAATAGAAGTATATGGGCAATGGGAATCCAGGCAACCAGAAGTGACAGAGCTCATGACATTTTTGTTCCCGTCCATTCCTCAGATTTCCAAATTTCTGATATGACACAAGCCAATTTCTTCCTCATCTCTGTGCATTTTGAAAGGATTCGGTATGTTAAAATTTTCATTAACATGTAACTGGGACAGTTTAGCTGCTGTTGAAGCACTCAAAGCAACCACTTTCATGAAAAAATGCAATCTTTGAAGTTTGATTTATGCCCATTAATGATGTTTTTCCAACAATTTGCAGGAACATTAATTCTTAATATTGGCTTTAATTATGGAGACTTTGAATGACGGTCATTATTAGAATTTCAGATATCCTTCATACATTTTAAGTCAGTACTGATATAACTGAAAAAAAATTAACACTGCTTAAATATTACCTTTTCCTCCCCACAGTGTAAGCAGGAGATTTGGACCTTTTTTTTTCATTTTTCTGTCGACTTAAATATTAATTGATTTCTGTCCTAATTGAGTGAAATGTTCAGTGCTTGCATTTTATGACCTAAACACTAGATGGCCAGACTCCTGATGAGCATAAGCAAATTGTCAAGATGGCCCTTTCTCTGAGTTCTTTTCTCTACACATTGATGGAAATTTTACAGAGGGATCATAAATAAATGCAGGTTTGATAATATCATACCAATATGAGTTGCTCATTGAATATCCCATGAATAAAGTTTGTTTTTAATTTTCGGCAAAACATTGCATTTGCAATAATGTAAGGAACATGGGAACATTGGAATAGAAGTAGGCCATTCAGCCCATTAAACCTGCTCTGCCATTCAGCACAATATCAGTTTCCGACTGAACACTTCCATGCCTTCTATCCACCACACTCCAATAACCTTTTACATGATTGGTAATCAAAACTTTATCAACGTCTACTTTAAACATACTCAGAGATTAAGTTTCCTCAGCCCTCTGGGGTAGATGGTGCCAAAGATTCACAACTCTCTGTGGAAAATAATTTTCCTCATCTTAGTCCTAAATGGCAAGCCTTACTTTTAAATTTTGTTCTGTGCTTCCAGACACACCAACCAGGGGAATCATCTTACCTGCATGCACCCTGTGTATCCCTTTAAGTATTTTGTGACTTCCAATAAAATTGCCTCTTATTTGTCGATACTCCAGGGAATACAGGCTCATTTTGCCTAATTTCTCCTCAAAGGACAGTCTCGTCATCCCAAAAAAAAGACATTTGGTAAACTTTCATTGTACTCACTTTGTGGAAATAAAATCTTTCCTGAGGTGAGGTGACCAAAACTGTGCACAGTAAACCAGATGCAGTCTAACCAATCTCCTGTGCAATTGAAGTAAGTGTTCACTATTTCTGTACTCAAATCCTCTTGTGATAAAGGCTAACATTCAATTAGTCTTCCTAATACCTTGCTGCACCTGCATGTTAGCCTTCAGTGAGTTATTGACACCCAGATTCCATTGTGCATCTACACTTCCCAACCTCTTACTGTTTAAGAAATATTTCTATTCCTTCAACCAACTTGGATAGTCTCACATGTTTTTCCACATTATATTCCATCCGCCCATTCACTAAGCCCGTGAGAAACTTCTGAAAATATTTCACACCTTTGTCACAGCAAACATTCCTTCCTGCTTCGTAACATTGGAAAACTTAGAAATATTCTGTATCCAAATCATTGATATATATTGCAAATGGCTAGGGCTTAAGTAGTGGTACCCCACCAGTCACAGTCTGCTCATACAAGGTTTATTCCAACACTCTGTTTTCTATCTGTTAGCCAATCATTAATCTATGCTAGTATGTTACCTTCTATAACATAAGATTTAATTTTACGAACATGCCTGTGAGTCATAAAGATCTACAACACAGGTAGATCAACTCTTCAACTCTTAACTCTGTGATGGTCAAAAACTACAACCTAACTATTCTAATCCCATTTTCCAACACTTGGCCCATGTCCTTGTATGCCTTGGTGTCACAAGTGCACATCCTAACACTCCTTCAATATTACGAGGGTTTCTGCTTCTACTACCCTTACAGGCAGTAAGTTCCAGATTCCCACCTGGTTGAAAATAAATTCTTCACATCTCCTTGAAACCTTCTGCCCCTTACTTTAGATCTTGATCGTCAATCTCTCCATCAAAAGGAACCCTATCTATGTCACTCATCACTTTATACATCTCAATCATGTGCCCCTTCAGTTTCCTCAGCTCCAAGGAAAACAACCCTGATCGTAAATAAAACTCTCTAGCCCAAGCAAACATCATGATGAATCTCCATTGCACCCTCTCCAGTGCTATGACATCCCTCCTGTAATGTGGATTCCAGAACAGCACACAATACTCGAGCTGAGGCCTCACATTTTATACAATTCCAGCATTACCTCCCTGCTCTTAAACTATAAGCCTTGGCTAAGAAAGGTGTGTCCAAAATGCCTTCTTAACCACTTTATCTCCCTGTCCTTCTATCTTTAGAGACCTGTGGTCATGAACTTCGGTCCCCCTCACGTTCCTACCATTTATCCTGTAATCTCCAGCCTTGTTTGTTCTGCCCAAGTCCATCACCTCTCAATAATCTGGATTAAATTTCATTTGTCTCTGATCAAGCCAACTGACCAGCCTTCTATATCCTTCTATAATTTAAGGCAATCCTCATCACTTTATGACACCATTTATGACATAAGTTTTTGTGTAATCTATAAACTCACTGATCAACCTTCTCACATTTAAGTCAAAATCATTTATATATAACACAAAACCAAGTGGCCCAACACTGACCCTAGTGGGGTCCCACTGAACACAGGCTTCCAGTCGCAAAATCAGCCCTCGACCATCACTCTCTGCTTCCTGTCATTCAGTTAATTGTGGAATCAATTAGCCAAACTTCCTTGGAGCTCATGGACTCTTACCTTGCTGTCAGTCCCCCATGTTAGACCTCATCAAAACCCTTGCTGAAGCCCAAGTAGATGATGTCAAATTCATTGCCTTCATCTGCACATATCTTTGAAAAATTCAAATAAATTAGTCAGATGTTTCCTCCCCACAACAAAACAACACTGACTATTCTTGATTAATGCCTGCCTCTCCAAATCCAGATTAATGCTGTCCCTCCTGTCCCCCATTAACCTGCCTGTAGTTTTCTGGTTCATCCTCTCCTCCCTTCTTATATAATAGTACCACATTGGCTGTTTTCCTGTGCTCTGGCACATCTCCTGTGGCTGGAGAGGAATTGAAAATTATTACCACTCTCCCGGCTATTTCTTTTTTGCTCCAACAGTCTGGGATACATTTGGTCTGACCCTGGTGATTTATCTACTTAGAATCATAGAATTCCTATAACGTGGAAGTAGGTCATTTGGCCCATTTGGCCATCGAGTACACACTGACCCTCCAAAGAGCATCCATCTGGACCCACATCCCTCCCCTATCCTGTAACCCTGCATTTACCATGGCTAATCCACCTAACCTACACACACCTGGACACTATGGGCAATTTTGCATCGCTAACCCAGCTTAGCCTACAAATATTTGGTCTGTGGGAGGAAACCAGAGCACCAGGGGAAATATTCACAGACACAGGAAGAACATGCAAACATCCCACAGACAGTCACCCCACAACTGGAATCAAACCTTGATTTAGGTACTTTCATTTGAGGAGTCTTCTAAGAGGCCATCCTTCCTTACTGCTGCAGTAGATTCCTGATTAATTTTGCTAAATTCTGTCCTCTTTTACCTCCTTCCCTGCCTTGACTGAAGGCCCTTTCTCCAGGAATATTGAGTTGCCAATCCTGTTCCTCTCTCAGTCATGTCTCAGTGACAGCCATGACATTATACTCCCATGTGTTCATTTGTGCTCTCAATACACCTGCCTGCTCATTAGACTCCTTGCATTAAAACAAACCCATCCAACATTGCTAAACTTCCTTGTGCCTTAACTGGCCTATATTTCCTATGGCTTCCTGACTTGCTGTCTCTTCTAGTCCTGGCTGTGTATCTCCCCCTGTTGAAACTCCTTTCAGGATCCTCCCCACCCCCCACTCTGGCAAGTTAATTTAAACCCTCCCCAGCTGTAAACGTCCCCACAAGGATGCTGGTCCCATTCCTGTTGAGGTATAACTCATGCCGAGAACCGGTCCCAATATTCCAGAAGCCTAAAGTCCTCCTTCCTACACCATCTCGCCAGCCACACATTCATCTGGACTAATCTCCTATTACACCACGCATTAGCATATCGCACCAGAAGCAATCTAGAGATTACAACATTATAAATCCTGTTCTTTAATCTTTGCGAATTCTGTAAATTCTGCTTGCATTTCCTCATCCCTTTTTCTACCTATGTCCTTTGTGCCAAATTTTATAACCCTGCCATTCTTCTTCATCTCCGCTAATGCAGCAAACCTACCAATGTTACCATGAAGTTGTCTCCCATTGCTTATTCCTATCTGGTCATCTCTCCCAACAGTATTCAAAACAGTCTATCTGTTAGAAAGGGAGATGCACACAGAGGACTGCATTGCCTGCCTTCTTCTACACTGCCTGGTGGTCATTCATGACCTTTTGCTTGTTCAGTCTTCATTTGAGAATGGCATGGTGCCTCAGTGATTAGCACTGCTGCCTCACAGCACCAAGGACATGGGTTTGATTCCACCCTTGGGCGACTGTCTGTGTGGAGTGTGTACATTCTCCCTGTGTCCGCGTGGGTTTCCTCCAGGTGCTCCAGTTTCCTCCCAGTCCAAAGGTGTGCAGGCTAGGTGGATTGGCCATGCTAAATTGCCCGTAGTGTTCAGGGGTGTGTAGGCTAGTTGGATTAGCCATGGAAAATGCAGGGTTACAGGGATAGGGTAGGAGGGTGTGTCTGGGTGGGATGCTCTTCAGAGGGTCAGTGTGGACTTGATGAACTGAATGGTCTGCATCCACACTGTAGGGAATCTATGATCTGTGGGGTAACCACCTCACTGTATGTACTATCCATGACATATGCAGTGTCACAGATGTCCTAAAGTGTATCTATCCGCAAGTCCAGTCCGAAATGCATTCAGCCAGCCTGTGTGGCTGGACACATTTTCTGCATGCGTGGTCCCCAGGAACAACAGCAGCTTCCATGATTTACTACATAACACAGGAATAGAATAGAATAGAATGTCCTTCACTGTCACACATACTCCAATACAGAAGTACAGGAGTACAGTGAAAAATTTTGACGATACTACCTTTAATGGTGCCATCTAAGGTACAATTACCTAGGTACAAATCTTACAGGGTAAAACATATACTGTTGTTACAGAGCAACAAAAAAATAGATTAGCATGAAACAGTGAAAAAGTCCAGAATGATAATAAGTGACCATAAGTACTTAAATCCCAGTCCATGCCTGTAGGGTCCAGAGCATGAGGCCAGCTACCTCCACATGAAGGCCTCCATCTAGGACTCGCTCCACCGCTGCTCTGGGAATTGCCCATTAACTCTGCAGTGGGATTGGGCCCATGCTTACTCTGCCGGGGGATTGGGCCCATGATCACTGTGCAGTGGGATTGGGACTGTACCCACTGTGCTGTGGGATTGGGACCGTGCTCACTGTGCTGTGGGATTGGGACCGTACCCACTGTGCTGTGGGATTGGGCCCGTGCTCTCTGTGCTGTGGGGTTGGGCCCGTGCTCACTGTGCTGTGGGATTGGGACCGTACCCACTGTGCTGTGGGATTGGG
>NC_063346.1:8955374-8955797 GCF_021869965.1 Rhincodon typus
ACTGTGCTGTGGGATTGGGACCGTACCCACTGTGCTGTGGGATTGGGCCCGTGCTCACTGTGCTGTGGGATTGGGCCCGTGCTCACTGTGCCGTGGGATTGGGGCCATGCTCACTGTGCTGTGGGTTTGGTCCTGTGCTCACTGTGCCGTGGGATTTGGCCCATTCTCGCTGTGCCGTGGGATTGGGCCCATTCTCACTGTGCCGTGGGATTGGGCCCCTGCTCACTGTGCTGTGGGTTTGGTCCTGTGCTCATTGTGCCGTGGGATTGGGCCCATTCTCACTGTGCCGTGGGATTGGGCCCAAACTCACTGTGCTGTGGGATTGGGCCCGTGCTCACTATGTCGTCGGATTGGGCCCGTGCTCACTGTGTCGTCAGATTGGGCCCATGCTCACCGTGCCGTGGGATTGGGCCCTTTCTCACT
>NC_063346.1:8955807-8956441 GCF_021869965.1 Rhincodon typus
GTGGGATTGGGCCTGCGCTCACTTTGCTGTGGGATTGGGCCCGTGCTGTCTCTGCAGTGGGATTGGGCCTGTGCTCACTCAGCCGTGGGATTGAGCCCTTTCTCACTGTGCCGTGGGATTGGGCCCGTGCTCACTGTGTCATCGGATTGGGCCCATGCTCACCGTGCCGTGGGATTGGGCCCTTTCTCACTGTGCCATAGGATTGGGCCCGTGCTCATACTGCCATGCAATTGGGCCCATGCTCACTGTGCCGTGTGTTTGGGCCCATTTTCACTCTGCCATGGGATTGGGCCCATTCTCACTGTGCCGTGGGATTGGGCCCATGCTCCCTGTGACGTGGGATTGGGCCTGCGCTCACTTTGCTGTGGGATTGGGCCCATGCTGTCTCTGCAGTGGGATTGGGCCTGTGCTCACTCAGCCGTGGGATTGAGCCTGTGCTCTCTGTACTGTGGGATTGGGCCCGAGCTCACTGAGCTGTTGGATTGAGCCTGTGCTCACTGTGCCGTGCGAATGGGTCTGTGCTCACTGTGCCGTGCGAATGGGTCCCTGCTCACTGTGCCGTGGGATTGGGCCCTGTACTCACTGTGCCGTGGGATTGGGCCCATGCTCACTGTGCCGTGGGATTGGGCCCTGT
>NC_063346.1:8956451-8956879 GCF_021869965.1 Rhincodon typus
CTCACTGTGCCGTGGGATTGGGCCCTGTGCTCACTGTGCCGTGGGATTGGTCCCTGTACTCACTGTGCCGTGGGATTGGGCCCGTTCTCACTTTGCCGTTGGATTGGGCCCGTGCTCACTCTGCCATGCGATTGGGCCCATGCTCACTGTGCCGTGGGTTTGGGCCCACGCTCACTGTGCCGTGCGAATGGGTCCGTGCTCACTGTGCCATGGGATTGGTCCCTGTACTCACTGTGCCGTGAGATTGGCCCCGTGCTCACTGTGCTGTAGGATTGGGCCCGTGCTCACTATGTCGTCGGATTCGGCCCATGCTCACTCTGCTGTGGGATTGTGCCCTTTCTCACTGTGCCGTGGGATTGGACCCGTGCTCACTGTTTCGTCGGATTGGGCCCATGCTCACTGCGCCGTGGGATTGGGCCCATGCTCAC
>NC_063346.1:8956889-8957775 GCF_021869965.1 Rhincodon typus
GATTGGGCCCATGCTCACTGCGCCGTGGGATTGGGCCCATGCTCACTACGCCGTAGGATTGGGCCCGTGTTAACTCTGCTATGGGATTGGGCCCGTTCTCACTGTGCCATGGGATTGGGCACGTGCTCACACTGCTGTGGGATTGGGCGCATGATCACTGTGTCGTGGGATTGGGCCCGTGCTCATACTGCCGTGGGATTGGGCCCGTGATCACTGTGTCATGGGATTGGGCCCATGCTCACTGTGCTGTGGGATTGGCCCAGTGCTCACTGTTCCATGGGACTGGGCCCGTGCTCACTGTGCCATGGGATTGGGCCCGTGTTCACTCTACCGTCGGATTGGGCCCATTCTCACTGTGCCGTGGGATTTGGCCCCGTGCTCACTGTGTCGTGGAATTGGGCCCATGCACCCTGTGACGTGGGATTGGGCCTGTGCTCTCTGTACTGTGGGATTGAGCCCTTGCTCACTGTGCCGTGGGATTGGGCCCGTCCTCACCGCGCCGTGGGATTGGGCCCTTTCTCACTGTGCCGTGTGCTTGGTCCGTGCTCACTGTGCCATGCGATTGGACCCATACTCACTGTGCCATGGGATTGGGTCCATGCTCACTGTGCCGTGAGATTGGGCCCATGCTGACTGTGCCATGGGATTGGGTCCATGCTCACTGAGTGGTGGGATTGGGCCATTTCTCACTCTGCCGTGGGATTGGGCCCATTCTCACTGTGCCGTGGGATTGGGCCCATGCTCCCTGTGACGTGGGATTGGGCCTGCGCTCACTGTGCTATGGGAATGGGTCTGTGCTCACTGTGCTGTGGGATTGGGCCCGTGCTCACTGTACGAGCGGATTGGGCCCGTGCTCACTGTGCTGTGGGATTGGGCCCGTGCTCAC
>NC_063346.1:8958175-8972344 GCF_021869965.1 Rhincodon typus
TCTAGGCCCGAAACGTTAGCCTCTCTGCTCCTATGATGCTGCTTGGCCTGCTGTGTTCATCCAGCCCTGCACCTTGTTGTCTCGGATTCTCCAGCATCTGCAGTTCCTACTATCTCTGATTCAACCTTATAAACATTTCCAGGTTTGTAATCTGCAGGAATCTATGGAAGATGTTTATCAATGCATTAACTATCTCAATGCCGCCTGCTTCAACTTTCTGGGCTGTAGGTTATCAGATCCTGGAGATTTATTTACTTTCAGTCCCATTAATTTCTCCAGTACAACCTTCTTACGAATAATGATTTACTTCAATTTTTTTATTCAGCCTAGTTACTTTGACATCTAATTCTAAGAGAGTTCTTTGATTGCAGATTTTCATTGAAAGCAGACACAAAGTAATCACCTAGCTTCTCTGCCATTTCTCTATTCCCTATTGAAAGATTTTCTGCTTTTAATAGAACTGTATTTATCTTAGACAAATGTCACCTTTTGATGTGCCAGGAGAAACATTTTCAGTCCATTTTTATGATTTTTTTGCTAGATTGCTTTGGTATTCTGTTCACCTTTCTTTATCAGTTTCTTGGCCCCCTTTTTCTATATTTTGTAAATCCCAGTCTTCTGATTTATTCCTATTTCTGGCCATTTCATAAGTCAATTCTTTCAATCGTATTAGCTTCTTCACTTCTTTTGTCAGGTACAGCTGTCTGCTCTTTTATGAGTTGTGAAATCATAAGACGTAGGAGCAGAAGTAGATTATTCAGCTCATTGAGACTGCTCCTCTATTCAATAAGATCATGGTTGATCTGATAATCCTCAACTCCATTTTCCTGCCTTTTCCCCATAACCTCGAATCACTTACAGATTAACAAGCTATCTATCTCAGCCTTAATGACCCAACCTCAGCAGCATTCTATGGAAAAGGGTTCCACAGGTTTGCAACCCTCCGAGAGAAAGAAATTTCTCCTCTTCTCGGTCTCTTAGTCTGAGATTATGCATTCCAATCCTGGACTCTTTTACATGGGAAAGACTGGTAAGACATATAAAAGTTTTTTAGTAGACTTTCCAGTGATCTACAGTCATGCCATTTAATGTAATTTCCCAAACAAATGCAAACACCTTGTACCTCACAATTTCACAATTTCTCTGGCTGAAATGTAACAACTTTGCTTCAGATTGAACAACCTCACTTTTTAACATAATGTAAAATTCTATCATGTGGTCGCTCATCTCTAAAGGTTCTCTTACACCAGGATTATGAATCAACCCACGTTTTATTTCATAATATCAAATCCAACTCCCCTGTCTCCTAATCAGCTCTTCAAACACTGCTCTAGAAAATCACCCTCACCACACTCCATAACATTGTGCTCCATAGCTTTAGTACTCAATTGATTTACCCAGTCCATATGCAGATTGAAGCTGCTCTGGTTTCTGTGTTACCCATACTATCAAACCTGGAACATGCCCTCAGATGTTGTTACCCAGTGTCCAACATGGAAGTCCTTTGGAACAAGCAGTGAGCTGAAGTCACCAGGTCCCCGGTTTGAATTCTACGTTGAGAATTCTCAGTGTCTAGTTTACTTGCAGTGCGTGGTAGGATAGGAAGCTGCATATTAATGAGCTGAGATCTGCAGTTAATCAGGTCGTTAAGAAGCAAGAATCCCCCTTGACAGGCTAATTGTCATGACCATGTCAGAATTTTCCTTCACTTCCTGGATTTTATTTAAAAGCTGCAGCGAGTTGTTCCCAATGTCGAAATAGGACTCGCTGAACTTCTCACGTGATTCTGCCACATTTCTCTCCACAACCCATACAGTTAAGATCTTTTAAGATTCTACTCTATAAAACTGGTTCTCTAGTTCTCAACCCTTTTACAAGGAGGAACAGTTTCTGCCTAACTACACTGTCTAGAGTCCTATTTTGTCATCTACTATCAAATTTTCACATACAGCCACCTCTCCAAGGAAGGAAGAAACAACTTCTCCAATCTAACTTGCTATGGACCAGACCAAAATCCTCAAAATATATTCAGAAGATAGCCTAGCCCCTAACCTTTTCTTATTTTAAAGGCACATGCCAGGCGTTGCTTTCCAGATGCAACTCGATTTGTCAAACTACCGGTCTTGAAGAAAAACATTCTTTATTCATACACTATACTTAAAATACAACAAAAGAAAGAAGAAATTGGAATAACAACTCTATTTGAAAACTTGATCGAACAATAGATTATGTAACTACTAAACAGTAGCTTTTACAATACAGTAGCATCCCATAAACACACGCTTGGCAAAGGTAGAATCTGTAAAATATATTGCCTCAAGGCAATTCTCCAGTCCAGAAGGAAAAAAACCTTCAAGAGAAAACCCTGAGAGACAGAGTAGCAGGCAGAGATGTACTGCAGCTTCCAAACCCAGCTTCAAGATCCCAGGATCTGCTACTGAAAAACTAAAACTAAAAACCCTGGTTCTGTGGGAGCTTGATTCAGGCTGCTTCTATTGTTCTGAATTTAGGAAAGAAACTCAAGGCCTCACAAGCTGTTTACTTTATGGGCTTTGAAACAGATTGTTCTCCACCTCCGTCTCAACTATTCTTCATAAAAAAGGGACCAAATACACCTCTTACTCCTATAATGTCGTCACAATCCTATTAGTTGAAGTGCTTCATCCCAGGAACCATCTCATAATCCTCCTGCACTCTCTCCAAAGCATTCACGTCCTCCCCAGAATTGTAACAATACTACAGCTGAGGTCTAACTAGTGTTCTACATTAGTTTATCATGGCTTCTCTGCTCTTGTACTCATTTGCCTCTGTTAATCGGCATAAGGAGAAATTTATACATTTGTTAATCATCTTCACTGGTGTCAGAACATGTTTGATGCAACATTTACTGCCCTACTTAATGCTCATTAACAGGTACATAGACACAAATATTGTCTGCAATTTATCGTGTTGGAAAATGTCGGGATTCCACGTTTATTTGCCTCAGACACACCCTGCACCCTGACATTTAGGAACATGAATTTCATATTCAAAACCACCAATGCCAAAACATTGAGACAACTCTGGTCCTGGTATTGGCACCAGTTTCACAGTCCCTATGTGCTGTACAAGTAGTGGTGGAGACAAAACTGGAAACGACACATTACTGACCTACAGCAATGCTAGCAGCACTAGGATGAGCACTGACCCTTTTGCATCCCTTTCAAGATCATCAAGATCAATTCGATCATCGTTACTACCCTCTAGCCCTGTCAGCTTGTCAATGGGAGGAGAGGGGAAAAGCATGCACTATTGGCAAATGAGAAATTCTATATGCTAGAATTCCTTTTCAAAGATATTTATAGAAACGAAAGAGAAAACATAAGGTACAACAGCTTTCTCAATAGTAGACTGTAGAACTGTAACACAGGGCTACTTCTTAATATTGAATTGGCCACATTATTATCCAAGGAAAGCAAAGATTAACAATTCCAACAAAAAGGTTGTGATTGATGCACATCATGGCTGACATCACATAAGAAGTCCAAAATGTACAGAGATGTTTAAATGATTTCTTCAAATGCAACATTATAATACATTAATTCATTTCTCTCCCTGATGCCACACTGGACAGCTTTTACAGGCACTGTAAAATTGAAAGCAGTTAAAAGCTATTCTAGTACCATTGTAGGATTACTCACGTCCCTATTTTTCCTTGTCATCATCAATAATAATGATCCATGATGACTTTTGGATGTCTCAAATGCTTTTAACCCAGAAAACATTCCATGCACTCAACAGTTCTATTCTGCGCAGTTTATAGTAAGGTTATGTTTTGTTAATGTATAAATGTTCAAAATATTGCCATTAATAATCTGCGCAAGATCAACAAGCACCTGAGATAAAGAAAAGTTGGCTTTAGCACATATTAACTCATATTGCTGATAATAGATGCGGTGATAACCTCAAAATGGGATCAGTCATCTCTTCTTTTACTCCCTCATGGGATCAGAGGATCACTAGCAAGCACAGTATTTAATCTTCACTTCTATTTGCCCTGGAGAAGGTGGTGGTGAACTGCATCCTTGAACCTGATGTGTTAGAATGAGAGGTTGGACAGACTGGGACTTTTTTCCTTGGAGTGTAGGTGACTGAGGGGTGACCTTATAGAGGTCTATAAAATCATGGGAGGCATAGATAAGGTCAATAGACAACAGCTTTTCCCCATGGTAGGGAAGTCTAAAACTACAGGGCATAGGTTTGAGGTGCAAGAGGAGAGATACAAAAGGGACAATTTTTTCACACAGAGGGTGGGTGAGCATCTGGAATGGACTGCCAGAGGTAGTGTCAATACAGTGTGGAGCTGGAAGAATATGACAGGTCAGGCAGCATCAGAGGATCAGGAGAGTCGATGTTTTAGGCCTAGACTCTTCATCAGTCTTGATGAAGGGTCTTGGACCACAACATCGACTTTCCTGTCCCTCTGATGCTGCCTGACCTGCTATGTTCCTCCAGATCCACACTGTGTTGACTCTGACTCCAGCATCTACAATTCTTGCTATCTCTGCCAGACATAGTGATGGAAACAAGTATAATTTCATCATTTAAGAATCATTTAGACAGGTACGTGGATGGGATAGGTATAGAAGGATATGGACCAAATGCAGGCAAATGGGACTAGTTTAAATTGTGAAAACTGGTTGGTATGGGCAAGTTGGGCTGAAGAGCCTGTTTCCATGCTGCAGACCTTTATGACTCTAACCTCTGCAGTCCATGGTGGGGGAAGGAACACCAAGAATGCTGTCAGGAAGGGAGTTCCAACATTTTGACACAGTGATCTGAACAAATGGCGATATAGTTCCAAACCAGGATTGGAGAAGAGGTTGCATGTGGTAATAATTCCTTGAGTCTTCTGCCCTTCGTCTTGTATGTGGCAGAGGTCATGGGTCTTAAAGGGGCTGTTGAAGAAAGCATGAGAATTGCTGCAGCTGCATCAAGTAGATGGTACACACTGCTGTCCCTGGGCATCAGTATTGGAGGAGGAAGTGAATGTTGAAGGTAATAAATGGGGTTCCAATCAAGTGAGCTGTTATGTCCTGGATGGTGAGGTACATTTTGATTGTTGTTAGAGCTCCAAATCGAGGGAAGTTAGGAGAACTCTATTATGATTCTGAGCTGTATCTCATTCAAAAATGTTTGAGGAATCAGGTGAATCAGTCATGACACAATTGCCAACCTTGAACTTGCTATAATAGCCAAAGAATTTATACAAGTGGGTAATTTAAGCTTCTGCACAATGGGAGCTCTTAGGACATAGATGGCAGGGATTCAGCAATGGTATAACTTCAAAACACAATGGTTTGATTCTCTCCTATGATCATTGACTGGCACTTAATGTTACTTACCACTTCTATTAGACCCAACAATGAACCTGGCACCATTTTGAAACAGTTTGAGCAAACAAATGTGTATTTTTAATTAGTTAATTCATGGAGTTTGTGCATCACTAGCTGGACTAGCATGTATTGTCCATCCTGCCTTGTCTTTGAGAAAGTGGCAAACTGTGCCCTTGAACCACAGCAGCCTATTTGTTCCAGGTACACCCACAATGCTGTTATGGAAGGAGTCCCAGGATATCGACACTGTGAGAATGAAGGAACGATAATATATTTCTAAGACATCTCCAAGATTTTGGAGGGGAAATCTCATGTGCTGGTATTCCCAAGTGTATTCTGTCCTTGTCCTTCTAATTGGAAATGATCCAGGGTTAGAAGGTGCTATCTTAATGAGTCCTGGTGAATTTCTGCAGTGCATCCAGTTCGTACACATTGCTGCAACTGAGTGTTTTTGGTGGAGGGAGTGGATTCTTGTGGAAGTGGTGCTAGTCAAATGGGCAGATTTGTCCTAGATAGCTTCTTGAGTGTTGTTGGAGCTGCATGTATCCATGCAATTTGGGAGTATTTCGTCACACTCCTGACTTGTGCCTTGTAGATGGAGAGTGAGCTTTGGAGAGTCAGGAGGCAAATTATTCTCTGTAGTATTCCAAGCCTTTGACCTGCTCTCATCGCCACTGTTTTTGTGTAGCAAGTCCAGTTGCATTTCTGGCCAATGGTAGCCTTCAGGACTTTAATTGTGAAGGATTCAGTGATGGTAACGTCATTGGATGTCAAAGGATAATGGTTAGACTCTTGTTGGAAATAGTCATTTCCTGGCACTCGTGTGGTTTGAATATTAATTGCAAGTTGTCAACTCAAGCCTAGATATTGTCCAGATCGCACTGCATTTGGGGCATGGGCAGCTTCAGTGTCTGAGGACTTGTAGTAAGTGCCGAACATTGTGCAGTTATCAGCAAACATTCCCAATCCTGTGATCTTACGGCAGCCCCTGTAAGAATGCAAATAAATAATGCCATTTTCAAATAATCATAGAACCCCTACAGTGTGGAAGCAGGTCATTTGGCCCTTCAAGTCCACACCAACCCCTCCGAAGATTATTCCACCCAGACCCACTCCCTTACCCTAACCCTACGTTTCCCATGGCCAATCCACCTAACCTGCACATCTTTGGACTGTGGGAGGAACCCAGGGCATTGGAACGAAACCCACGCAGATATGGAGAGAATGTGCAAGCCCCACACAGACAGTCACAGGTGGTATCAAACCTGTGTCCTGGCGCTGTGAGGCAGTAGTGCTAGCATCTGATTGCAGAATTTGCAGAATGCGCTATGCGTGTTCCACACTTTTTACCAAGTCATTCCGTACCAACTGTCAAACCAAGGGAAAAGTTTGATTTTACATGAGCTGCATGAGAATAAAAACAGAAAGGGCTGGAGAAGCTCAGCAGGTCAGGCAGAATATGTGGAGGGAGAAACACAGTTAACATTTCAAGCCTAGGGACCCTTCTGCAGAACTGGTATACAAGAACACTGTTTAGTGACTGCAGGTCATCTGGCCTTTGGCCAGGGCTTCCTCCTTTATCACAGATATGGTCTGTATATTCTATGTCAAAATCAGTTGGTGAAAAAGCAAAAAATTGACAGTGGTGCACGTTAACATGAAGCATTTTTCAAGTTTCTTTGATATACAAAACGAATTAAATCCTGTCACCCTCTTACTGCTCTGTCAAAGTCTGCAAAAAAACTTGTTCAATTCCAGCAACATCAATTTGTGCCTGAACTCTGTTTGATTGGAGCTGTGACAGGCAGTTAGTGGTGGAATGACAGCTCTAAATAGATAGAAAGGAAGTCTTAAATGTCATGGTTTTGAGAATGGAATGGAAGGAGGTTTGACGATTAAAGAACAGTTATTTATTCTTTTGAACAACAACAATTGCTAACGTTTGCATAGCATCTTTGAAACTGAAAAGTCATGAAGTCCTCCACAGGAGCTTGATCAGATGAAATTTGACACAGAGCCACATGGAGAGTGTATTTAGGCAGCTGACCAACGATGTAGGTATTAAGTGTCTTATAAAGAAAAGAATGAAGTTGTGAGGTAGAGATATTTGAGGAGGGAATTCCAGACCCGAGAGCCTCAGCAGTTAATGACACAAGTATCAATCATAGAACAAATACAAAGAATGTAGAGAAACTCAGCAGGTCTGGCAGTATCAGTGGTGAGAGAAACAGAGTCAAATTTGTGTCTGTTATGACTCGTCTACGGAACGGAAAGGTGTTGGAAAATAGTTGAATAGAAACAGCAAGTATAAAAAAGAATCTTTGTTTCAGATATCCGGCATCTGCAATATTTTGCTTTCATAAAACAATTACAGTTGGTGATGTGCAAGAAACCTAAACTGGAAACCACGGAGGAGTTGCTAAACAAGAATGAGAATTTTATTATCCAGGTAAACACGCCTGAGGGCCAGCTTCTCAGAGACTGTCCAATCATTTTCTCAAGATTGTAATGGTTGTGAGACTTCAGAGATGATAATGTTTTTTGGATTGTCTTTTTACTTCAAGGTGATGTTGAGGAATAAAGAGGGTCACAAGATTGGCTTCAATTTCTGCCAGATGCCCCTGTTTGTATTAACGGTGCCGAGTTGAAGCTGTTTGAGAGCTTCAAGTTCCAAGGTGTAAATATCACCAATGATCCATCCTAGTCCATCCATGTTGGATCCAGTCAAGAAAGCTCGCCAGCACCTCTCCTTCCTCAGGAGGCTAAGGAAATTTGGCATATCCACAAAGACTTAACAATTTTTATAGATGCACTATAGAAAGCATCCTATCTGGCTGCATCATAGTTTGGTATGGCATCTGCTCTGCTAAGATAACAGGAAACTACAAAGAGTTGTGAAAGCAGCCCAGTCCATCACAAAAACCAACCTTCCTTCCATTGACTTCATCTGCACTTCTTGCTGCCTCAGGAAAGCAACCAACATAATCAAAGACCCGCCCCACCCAGTTTATATTATCTTCCACTCTCTTCCATTGGGCAGAAGATACAAAAGTTTGAAAACACATACTAACAGATTTAAAGTCCTCTCTGCTCCTATGATGCTGCTTGGCCTGCTGTGTTCATCCAGCCCTGCACCTTGTTGTTTCTAACAGATTTAAAAACAGCTTCTTCACTGCTGTTACCAGACTTATAAATGGACCTCTCATAAATTAGAGTTGATCTTTCTCTGTAGCTGTCACACTATATTCTGCATTCCATTCAATTACCTTGATGTAATAATGTAAGATATGATTTGTCTGGTTTGCATGCAATACAATACTTTTCACTGTATCTTGGTACATGTGACAATAATAAATCAAATCGAGTCAAAGCAAAAACAAAGATAACAAGGTGTAGAGCTGGATGATCACAGCAGGCCAAGCAGCATCAGAGGAGCAGGAAAGCTGATGTTTTGGGTCTGGACCCTTCTGCAGAAATGGGGGAGGGGAAGGGGTTTCTGAAATAAATAGGAAGAGAGGGGTAGGCGGATAGAAGATAGATAAAGGAGAAGATAGGGTTAAGGTTAGACACTTATTACTGCTTGAGACAGGGGGAACCAGGTTGAGATTTCACGGGAGCACAGTGCAAAATTAGTTCTGAGGAAGAGTCATAATGGATTTGAAACATTGGTTCTGTTTCCCTTTCCTCAAATGCTGCCAGATCTGTTGAGATTATCCACCATTCTTTGTTTTCACTGCAAAATGTTCGCACAAAGGCAGAAGCAGGGAGGCTAACTGCAGACAGACTTTCCAGGCAGACAGTCTCTGAGACTTTGGATGGAAAGGAAAAGAAATCAGACAGACAATAAACTGCAGCTAGTATGATCAGCACAATAGAGAAGGCTTGCAGGTTCTTTGTGAGCTATTTGGCAGAATGTGATGGGAAGATGGTGTCTAGTTATAGAGACACATTCCATGGAAACCTAAACATCATGGATAAATTACCTTAGTGGGGTAGTGAGGTGTAATCATGGGATTGGATCCTACTGATTTTAAACGGTTTGGAAATTCACCAAACATTTGAGGCACACTTTTCAATATTTATTTGGCAATAAGACTCAGAGAAATAAGGAGACAGGAATCCATTGAAGGCCCAGAGCAGCTATGGACTGAACAGTCCTGTAAAGTCAGTAATCCTGTGGAAATCATGCGATGGGGTATTGGTCATGTTACAAAGTCAGTCAGGGAGAGCTTTTCTGTACCTAGGAGTGTTAGTACTTCATAAAGTCTAGTCTTTTTTTAATTTATTTGTTACAGTAAAAAATTCAAAATTAAAATCTTTCTGCGTGATTCCTTTAAATTGGTCATCGGGAATTCAAATCATTTTTCAGAAATTATTGACCATGACCGAGATCATAACAAATTGCCACTGCTAATGAAGCTTTGATTGAGAACTGTTTCAGATCAATTGTTTTTGGTCCTCATGGTAGTCTCTTTATATTTTATTGGAGGAGTCCACTTAAAATATTGAGAGTTAATTAAAACAGGGCTTCTGAGAGGAGCCTGGAACTGGAGACAGACAGTTAGTTGTGAAATAGCTTTAATCTTTTGTTCATCTGAAAGTGGAGAGAGGTGGGGAGCAGGTAGAGCAGTTACCAGGAATCCTTCACTCGTTAAAATTTATTGGCTGATGCAGGATTTGTGGAAACATGACGCTGCGCTGTTGGAGGAGTTCCTGCAAGTTTGTGGATTAAGAAGGTGCAGGGCATCTTTTTCTTCGTTATTTCATGGGCCTCTTTGGTTTTGGCCAGCATTGTTGGCCACCCTTATTGCAACCTCCCTTACCCAATCTGGTCTACATGCAACCACAGTAATGTCGTTGACTCTTAACTGACTTTGGAAATAGCTGAGTAAGCCATTTAGTTCAATGGCAAATTAACTGGTGCTTAATTATCAAACTATAAATTACCCAATCAATAAGAGATACAGCTAAGACAGGACTTACAAATGGGTTCAACAGTCTATAACACTTATATCATCAAACTCACTCACAAAGTTTGATTAAACTCTGTCTTCCTTATGAAAAGGTTCAGCTCCTCTCCTTTTAGGAGTTAGTCTGAATCTCAGCTGACTGCAACATGGAACCAGATGCTTGGTCTTCAGCAAAAATGTCATGCATTTGAATGTTGTCAACTTGATCTGTTTGGCAGAGATTCTTTAACGTTATCTTCAAGTGACAGAAACTGCTGCACCATCTCTGGATTTGCATATCTTCATTTGCTGCACCTGCCTGTACTACACCATTGGAATCATCACTGCTACTGCAGAGGTTAGATGGTTCTGCATCCTTTTAGATAGCTTCAGACAGTTTTTTAGGTTCCAATCTCAGCTTCAAGGCTTGTTTCCTTAGAAACTAAGAGGGTCAGTTTCCTTTCATGGTTTCCTTTCTCGTGGCTGTTCACTGTTTCTATTTTCCCTCAGGTCTACCTCAAAAATATAGGCTTTGAAATGAATTGATTCCACAACAACATGCAATACCGAATGCAATACTTCACTCAAGTGTATTCTCTTTATATCTATCTTGCGGAAATCATTGACTGCTCTTGTGCTGCCACCCAGCGTTATATGAGTGGTTATAGTGTGGCTGGTGGATGGCTACCATCTTTCAGGAGGAGAGTTTGGGTTTTCCCTCGAGTAGTTCTGGGTCTTGAGGGATCAGCTTTGAAAGACATTACCTTGAGATGGGCAGGAGTAATCTGGACTGATTTACGGGCACCAGCAAGGGTATGGTTGGAGTGTCAACCATGGGTACACGAGTGCTGCCTTCCTGAGAGAGAGAACAGTGAGTTACCATTCAACGAAACGACTGACATGCCTTTGGCAAAGTGCTTCATTAATTCGAGAAATCCGGTGCTGCATAGTTGTGGGGAGAGCCCTCATGTCCCTTTCAAGACTGATACCTGCTGCCTGGGTGGCATCAAGACAGTATCAGACTTAAAAACATCAGTCTGAGCTTTCCATGTTACACTGAGACATTAGGCAACTTCTGCCGGTGTTGTGATGGAAACTGAGAAATTGACCACCAAACACAGCATGGCTGTGCAAGATTCTCTCCCAAACTCGCATAACTATTTCCATGTTCTGGAATCCACTTTATAACTCTGGAGAGTGTGCAGAGGAAATTTATCGCGATCTTGCCTGGGCTGGAGAGTTTAAATTATGAAGAGAGATTGGACTGACTGTTTTCTTTGAAACAGAGGGGATTGAGCGGGGACATGATTGAGATGTATAAAGTTTTGAAACGTATAAATATTGTAGACAGGAAGAAGCTGTTCCCTTTGATGGAGGAGTCAATGACCAGCGGGCATACATTTAAGGCAAGGGGCAGAAAGTTTAGAGGAGATGTGAGGAAAACCTGTTCACCCAGAGGGTGGTGGGAGTCTGGAACCCTTTGCCTGTAAGGGTGGTACAAGCAGAAACCCTCATAACATTGAAGAAGTATCTAGATATGCACTTGTGATGCCAACGCACATATGGCCATGGACTAAGTACTGGTAAATGGGATTGGAATAGTCAGGTGCCTGGCATGGATGCAATTGGTTGAAGGGCCTTTGTGACACTATGACTCTATATCAGGAAGGATGAGTTCTAAGTGAAACCCTGTGCAGGACTTGTTACAGAGGAACCAACTACTATGTCCTCAGTCACAGCTGCTTCAGTTACCCTGAGCAACTTGTGTTCTATGGAGATACGGAGCTTGCTGCTGGTTGTGTGACCTTGACATGGAAGACAGAGGGGGGCATGTCAGTAGGTGTGTTGCAATGTGTATGTGGCTGATGTTCCTTTCACAGTTGATTAGTTTGATGGATGTGAATGCTACAAGATGTGGGGTTGAGGCTTGCTACAATGGTAAAGCATGTGAGAGTAATGTGGAGCATCTATAGTTTAGGTGCGAGTCCTAATTGTTGATGAGCACACTATAGGAATGTGAACATCAAACAGTGTGTGAGGTTGATGCAGCAGCTGGTGACTGATGGCGTTTGAAGATGGATTCAGTGAACTTCACCCAATGTGATGGTCAAAACTTCAGGCACTATGGCCTGGTCCTCGGTGCCAAACTCCTTATGGTGACCATTAAGGCTACCTGTTCCCATTCCCTTCATCATATATGGCCCACTGTAGAAAGATGGCTCTCCTTCTAGCCATCTCCTGGATTAAGGCTGTCAGTGCTGTACCTGAGAACATGAGAATCATCTCTCTGGCTTCCTGTTCCATAGGCAACCCGTGAAGAAATACCTTTTGAAACAGTTTCAACACTAGTAGCTACTCAAATGCACCTATCCTTTAAGATGCACAGTTTGGATGTGACTTTTCCTGGAATTGTAATCAGCCCAGTCCTGAGCAGGCAGCGAGGTAAATGATGCTGTGCTCTTTCAGTCAAGTTCCAGCAGAAAGTATTCAATAAGTGAAGTTCAGCCACCTGTGTGGGTCTCTGTTTAAGGAAGAAGCTGGAAGTCCTCCGGCCATTGTTGTCAGGAGTGGATGTGTCCTTTATCTTGTGTCACTTCTGCCAAATAAATTTTAGTGCCATAGGTAGCTGAATTGATCTTATTTATACCTGTGTCTTTGTAAGTTTGTAGAATGTTCCTTCTTCCAGTCTTACATCTGCATCAGTATCATTTCATTATACCGCCCAGAACCAGGAAAGGTAATGAACTTTTCTTTCGATCTCCCTGCCCATCTCCCACCTTCACCTGGTCTAGCTTGTTTGATTGAGCAAAAATCCTCATATTCTGAAATATCGGACCAAAATCCTGGACTTGTCAAATAACTTTTAAAAGTTAACTAAAAGGAAGCTGGGCTATGCGCTGGGAAAATTACACAGACACAGAGATAGTTGCTTGGAACCATCGTTCAGCCCAAAAATCCAATTCACACCTCAAATCTAACAGAACAATTCATCAGACTTAACACTCTATATTGAAACTAACTTTTACCCTTCAGGCTACCCCAACCCAGACATGATGGAGCCTATAGATATAGCAAGACATTCAACTTTAACCAATATTCATTCAGAGAAATATCAGGCATTCAACTTCGATCAAAGTACATTCACACATTGTCTTAACTGCCAGGAAGCCAACTGACCTCAAAAGGAATGCCAAAAACACAATGGTAAGCACAGATTTGGCACGGAGATAAGAGGCCTGCAATTAATATAATTACAAGCCCCGACCTCACCTGAGAGAGCTACAGTCCGAGAACGATCCCCACAGCCATCTCCAAAAGAGGGATCGCAAACAGCTATCTCCCCAAGAGCTATCTGCACCACTCCCTCCAGAAAAGGGACCCCAACAGCAATCCCAAAACCGACACAGGCCTATTCGATACCAAGGAAACCATGGTAACCAACCACGACCAGCAGATCTAAAACCAACAACTTCTGAAAACCACTGACCCAACCGACACCACAAGGCCTCAGACACATGCTGGGGTGAAAACCGGCTCGCATAAACCACTGCAAAGTAAGGAAAACCAAGTACTCACCTGATAAATCCACAATGCGTCCTACCGCATCAGCGGATTCAACCCGTGCTGAAGGCCCATACCGTTCAAAGTCTTCATCAAGGCATCGGGAATGGTCAGCTGTATTTCAAAATCATGTCTTCCTCAGTGGTGAGCTAAAAATCTCACGATGCCAAAGTATCCAACCTAGCTAGCATGGAGTGGAAGGGAGGTGGTGACAGTGCAGGGAACCCCAAGAGTAGGAAGAGATAGTAGGAACTGCAGATGCTGGAGAATCTGAGATAACAAGG
>NC_063346.1:8972744-9000574 GCF_021869965.1 Rhincodon typus
CTACTCCTTGTTATCCCAAGAGTAGGAAGCCTGATTAAAGTTTCTGTGAATAAAACTACAGTTTTGCTTCTAATAGTGTTTAACCTGTGTTTAATTTAATTCTGTATTTAATTATTGTCCTCTGTACAGTTGATTTGTCAATGTCACTCTTTATTATATTTGTCTTTATTTCTTGTATTATACTTATCTTTTATATTTAAACAAATGCAAAGATTCTTTTGCCCTGAAACACCTGTCTACAGCCTTCTTCATTTCTCATTTCTAAATAAGTCCAGTGTCAGAATTGGGGATCTGGGAGTGATTCAAACCACCTAAAGATTAACAAATTACTGATCGCAAACCAAAACCTTACAATCTCCAACAGTGCCCTTCCCTTTCTTGACTACTCTACATCTATTCATTGCTATTGGCTGTCTACTAATATTTCTTATCAGCCTACTGAACCCCACAGTAGGAGCAGCTATTTTTCTTCAAACTCTGCTTTCTGGAACGACTCCATTCCATTTCCTCAGTTTCTCCACCTCCATTGCATCTGTTCGAATTAAGCTTTCTTCAAGAACAATGTTTCCTTTTTCTTCATCTGAGTATTCTTTACCACCAGAAAGGGTGCTCAAGTGTGTCTGACCCAGTGCCTACATTCCTTATCTCACTCCTTCCTCTCCCTCTCCGAACCGTAAAAGGGTCCCCCTTGTCCTCATTTTCCCAAAAGACCAAAAGATCACCCTCCTCCATTTCAACCACCTCCAGCATGATCCCAACAATAGACGCACCTTCCTTTCTCCTTCCATTTCCTGTCAGTCTTCTGAAGGTACCATTCCCTCTGCAATGCCCTCAATCAATGCAAACTCTTGTTCCCTTCCTGTATCAGTGTGAAATTCAATCATAGAAGTTGTAATACTTGCCCTTTTACCTCACTGTCTAATGACCCAAAAACTACTTCCAGGCGAAACAACAGCAATTGACTTGTACTTCTTTTAATTTCCTGTATTGTGTTTGTTTGGGAGATAGTAGGAACTGCAGATGCTGGAGAATCTGAGGTAACAAGGTGTAGAGCTGGATGAATACAGCAGGCCAAGCAACATCAGCTTGGCCTGCTGTGTTCATCCACCTCTAGACCCTGTTATCTGTGTTTGTTTGGGGTTGGTTAGCTCTGTTGGCTGGGTGGCTGATTTGTGTTGATGCTAATGGATAGGTTCAATTCTCATGCCACATGACATTACCATGACCACCCTACTTTCTCAACTATGCAGCTTGCCTAAGGTGTGGTGACCCTCATTAAAAACTCACCATCAGTTGTCTTTCTCTAATGAGAGAGCAGGGACGATGACAAATTTACCTTTGCTGTCTTCAATGCTCACTGTGCAGTCTCCTCTGCAGTGGGGAAATCCAATACAGATTGAGACACTGCTTTATGAAAGACTGTTCAGTATGTAGCTTGACCTCCAGAATCCAGTGGATTACTGTTTCAATTCACCACCATGCCCTCATTCTCCCATTTCTGTCTTTAGCCAAATACAGCATTCCAGTGAGGCTTAACCTAATCTCCAGGAACAGACCTCATTCTCCAATTAGATACTTCTCTGGATTAAAACTGCATGCAACAATTTCAGTCCGCGCTATCGGTTTCCTATTTTGATTTCAATGTGAGTCTTGTTTCTTATGTTTTGGTGTTGGACAAACATGATTCTGCCATTCGCACTCACTTTCAGCATATGTTTTGTCTCTTGGCAACAGACTTAACACTCTCTTTGCTTTTTGTTCCATGTCATTTTTGTCATTTAATGCCTGGTGTCCTCTACCTTATCTCACACCTCCCGTATTCTCCTCTCCACTTTCCCATCTTAAAACCATTAAACCTATCACATTTCTACAGTATATCACTCCTGAAGAAGGGTCATACCAGATTAGGACTAGTAACCCTGTTCTTCTTTCTCCTGAGATGTTGCCTGACCTGCTGAGTCTCTCTAACACATTCTCTTTGTAATCCCGATCTCCAGCATCCACAGTTCTTTATTTTTATTAAGAACTTCATTGTTATAAGCACGTTTTCAAGCCTTTTTTTTAGAAACTCAGACATGAAGCCTATTTACTCACTAGTCAATCCATCCCTGTCTCTGGCCACTGTCTTGGCATTCCTGGTTTTATTTCTGTTTGACTTCATAGAATTCCTATTGCATGGCCAGAGGCCATTCAGCCTGTTGAGTCCACACAAAATCTCTGAAGAGCCTTCCACCCAGACTCATTCCACCCCCCCTCCCCCCCACCTCCTCCCAACCTGTCCCTGCATTTCTCTTGGCTAATCCACCTAAGCCACACATCATGGGTAATCAGCCTAACCTGCATAATCCTTAGACTGTGGAAGGAAACCCACCCAGACAGGAGGAAGATGTGCAAACTTCACACAAATAGCCGCCCGAGGCTGGAATCAAACTCGGGTCACTGATACTGTGCGACAACAGTGCTAAATACTGTGCCACCCAATTTGAATTGACTGAATCTGGCCATCAAACGCACTTTGCTTATCCGTTCTGAAGTTACAGCCGTGCAGAAAACATCTCCTACACCAGTGCAATCTAATGGATGCTTGTATTTTGTGATTAAAATGTCAAAAATTGAACATACCATAATGCTGAAAAGATATCTGAGTCAGCTTCTGACAGAAGGTAGAGGAGAGGCCATCTACACAGCTAAAGGAGAGTATGTATAGCTTTACTGTGTGGTAACAGGATGCTCAATATCAATACATTCTTCCTCAGAGAGTGAGAGCAATGGTAATTGCATTCCCTGAGGAAGGCATCAATATCCATTATTGAAAAAATAGATTCTGCTCTGTAGACAGCATTTGTAAAATTCCCTAAATATATTGTTAATATCCTTTGCATTTCCTGAAATTGATCCTTCATGTTTGCTTATTTCAGCTGCTATGTTATCCATTACTATTCTTCAGACTTCATGGAAAAGTCGCCATATCAGATCATCAGTGTAAAAAGAAAGCTGTTCTGAAGGTGAGTGATCTCAGCCAATATATAGGTGAGACAGCCCAGAAATGCTCAAAATCTGACTAACTAGCTCATAGCTAGCCTATGTAGAGTTTACTGGCCCCATCAAGTTTAGTGCTAGGTGCATACCTATTGACCAGTGAACCTACTGAGCTCAGGAAACAATGGATGGAGACAAATGATTAGGGTGCTCATCCAGTTCACAGTTCCACATTTATAACAGAAAGAATGGGTGGATTCACAGCCTCAGAATATCCTCAAGCATTTCACAGCTGATGAAGTGCAGTCACTTTGGCAAGGTCAAAGGCACAGCAAGCTCCCACGAACAACAATAAAACAATGACCAGATGATCTGTTTTAATAATGTTCTTTGTGGGATAAAAATTGGCCGGTACACGACAGGCCCGTGTTGGACTGTGGTGGATAAAGTTAGAAGTCACACCACAGCAGCTTATAGTCCAATAGGTTTATCTGAACTCACAAGCTTTCAGAGTGGTGCTCCTTTGTCAGGTACAGTGAGAGAGAAGAGCACACAGACACAGAGTTTATAGGCAGTGAGATCAAGAAAACATACAACCAATGTGAATGGAATATTTTATTTTCTTACTCATGGGATGAAGGTGTTGCTGGCTAAGCAACACTTATTGCCCAGAGTCAACCACATTGCTGTCGGTCTGGAGTCACACATAGGCCAGACCAGGTAAGGATGGCAATTTCCTTCCTTAAAGGACATTTGTGGCTTTCCCAACAATCAACAATGGATTCACAGCCATCGTTAGACTCTTAATTCCAGGTATTTATTGAATTCCAATTCCACATCTGCCATGGGGGGGATTTGAACCCAGGTACCCAGAACACTATCTGGGTATCTGGATTAACAGTCCAGTGACAATACCACTAGGCCATCACCTTCCCTCAGCATTATCAGCATTATCAGATGATAAGTCTCTGCACGTGCCCAAGAGTATTAGACAGTGAGTAAAGTATCAACAGCTGAATAACCAGCGAAGGGATGACCTATAATCTGATTAATTGAAGCAGAGAGATAATTACATAAAATTAAAAATAAGGTGGTGCTGAAGACAAATTAAATGACTAGAATAACATGGTAAGTATAAGAGCCGCAAGCTGAGGGTCTAACCAAAGTAATAAGTAATTCAAAACTGTATAAACTAATTAAGGTATCGAGATCATAACAATTTATCAAGGTGATAGGACAGTAAGGAAGATTTTACAGATACAGAACAGTGGGGTGGGGTCACCTGTAGCGCGACATGAATCCAAGATCACGGTTGAGACTGTCTTCATGGGTACGGAACTTAACTATCAGTCTGTGGCAATCCTGCGTTGTTGTGTATCTCGAAGTCCACCTTGGAGGACACTTACCTGAAGATCAGAGAGTAAATGCCCTTGACCGCTGAGACATTCCCCAACAGGGAGGGAACATCCCTGCTTGGCGATTGTTGCATGGTGTCCATTCCTCCATTGTCATACTCCCTGCATGGTCTCACCAATATACCATGCCTCGGGGCATCCTTGCCTGCAGAACATGAGATAGATAATGTTGGCCGAGTCACATGAATATCTGCCGTGTACATGGTGGGTGGTGTTCCTACGTGTGATGGTAGTATCCATGTCAATGATCTGACGTGTCACGTAAAGGTTGCTATGGCAGGGTTGTATAGTGTTGTGGTCTATGTTGTCCTGAAGGCTGGGTAGTTTGCTACGAACAATGGTCTGTTTTAAGGTTTGGCGGTTGTTTGAAGTCGAGAAGTAGAGATGTAGGGAAGATCTTGGCGAGATGCTCATTGTTATTGATGACATGTTGAAGGCTGCAAAGAACATGGCATATATGTGCATATACAGACATCACATTGTGGAGATGGAGGAACACAGCAGACCAGGCAGCATCAGAGGAGCAGGAAAGTTGACGTTTCCTGTCGGGACCCTTCTTCAGGAATGGAGAGGGGGAAGAGAGCTGGGAAATAAATATAGAGAGGAGGGGTGGGGCTGGGGAAGGTAGGTGGGATGATGCTATGTAAGTGCAGGTAGGGAGTGGTGGGGATGGGTCAGTGGTTGGGTGGGGTGGATATGTGGAAGAGAAGATGGATAGGTTGTGTCAGGTCAAGGAGGCGGGGATGAGAGGGAAGCTTGGACATGGGTTGAGGCCAGGGGTGGGGACATTTTAAAACTTCTGAATCCTATGTTTAGGCCATCGGGCTGTAGGGTCCCGAGGCAGAATATGAGGTGTTGCTCCTCCAGTTAGCGAGTGGTGTCATTGTGACACTGGGGGAGGCCCAGGATGGACATGTCGCCCAGGGAGTGGAAGGGGCAGTTAAAATGGTTGGCAATTGGAAGTGAATGTTTAAATTCCACAAAGTCTTTAGTCAGAATGAGTTTGACACAGCTGATGGCTAGCCACACTTACAATCAGTTCAAGCAAAGAAATGAAACATTAAGCTCACACACAAAATCCAAAAGAGATCACGAGCCGTGTGACTAAAGTGAGACAACATGTCTTCTCTGCTAGGTCTAAAATTCATACATCCAGGTTATCCAGCATCTCGTTCCTCCCATGCAATAACAAGACTTTCTGGTGGGTTGACTGTGTGCCTATCATGATTTACACTGCATCACAATAGTGTGGGACATGCTGAATGGGTTTGAGTATCTTTCCTTGTTTGTATTTAGAACTAGGCTAGAACTGGTTGCTGCACAGATACCCATGTAAGGTAGCTCTATCTGTAGATGTTATGTATCCTTTTTGCTAGTGTTAAACTTTCTTATTTTTGGTGCTATCTTAGTTTGTATTTGTCTCTGATAGAAAAATAATAGATTGGTTATAAAATGTCCATAATGTTTAATGTATTCAATCACAAAATGAATCTTCCTAAAGCTATATTCATAAACCTTTCCTTGATGTCAGCTCTCAATTGTCTAAGTCTATCAATTGTCCCCGCGACCATTAGCATTTCATTTTATGATGATACAATTAGATGGGATAAAATGAGCCTGCTATCAGAAGATAAGATGAATGATGAATTCTGTGTTTAATCCAAAAGCAATTTAACTTCAAGCAGGCATATATAAATTAAATGAGGCATTGAATTTGCTGTAAAACTGAGCATAAATCTCATCAAGCAATGAATAGTTGAACCTCTACATCACCAAATGACCCAGTAACTTCAAAGTCTTGCAGTGGATTATTTAATGCTTGTATTACAGTATATTAAAATGCTTCAGTCTCACTCACTGTAATTTTCTTGCAAAGCACATTGAACAACATAGTAATCCACTATATGCTTGCATTTATAAGTAACAATTACTAATCAGGTGCACAGACTGAAGATTTCTAGTCTTCATAAATAAAAGAAGCTGCAATTTGGTTTAAAAAGGCCATTAGCAGAGTAGCTGAGCACGATGGTGATCTCTTCACAAAAAGCTTAAATTGATTGTAAGTGTGGTTAGCTATCAGCTGTGTCAAACTCATTCTGACTAAAGATTTTGTGGAATTTAAACAATTTGTGTTGCATAGAAAACCCATCACCCTCCTGTAGCAGTTATCGAAGAATTTGTCAGGTTTGAGGCATTGTCGGGTTGCCTGCCATTTTGAGTGGATGTGCAATCAGAACGGTGCAATGCCACACGCTTCTTGCTGGAATTGTGAATGGAATATCTTGCTTCTGTGGTTGCAAAGGTGGGTAAGGAATGACAAATTATCTGATCACTTTTCTTTCAGCTTTCTGGAATCCAAAGGCAGATGTGTGAATGATTGGCTGTAGCCAATTCTTCAGTCACAACTTTGCGATGATTTTTGTCAATTCAGCAATCCTGTGTTGCCTTGCTGAAGTCACACTTTCAAGGAACATGGGTTAATGAAGTAGAATTATAGCTCTACCACCTCCACTATACCTTCTAATGTCAGCTGTGGTTCAGTAGATAGCATTCTCATCTCTGCTCCAGAAGGTTCTTGGTTCAAACACTATTAGAGTTATCAGTAAGGATATTGTGATTGTGGAAGGAATGCAATGAAGATTTACCCGATTGATTCCTGGGATGGCAGGATTTACACATGAAGAGAGACTGGATCAGTTAAGACTACGTTCATTGAGTTAGAAGGATTAAGGGGATTTCATGGATACCTATAAAATTCTGAACAGGACCTGGCAGGATAAATGTAGGAAAGATATTCCTGATGACTAGGGAGTCCAGAACCAGGCATCACAGTTTAAGGATATGAAGTAGGCTATTTAGGACTGAGATGAAAAGAAATGTCTTCCCCTAGAGAACGTTGAGCCTGTGGGGATGGAGGAATACAGCAGACCAGGCAGCATCAGAGGACCAGGAAAGTTGACGTTTCCGGTCGGGACTATAGAAAGCGGTTGAGGCCTTAACGTTGAATGTTGTCAAGAATGAGTTAGATATAGTTCTAAGGGCTAAAGGAATTAAAGGGTTACGGGAGAAAACAGAGACAGAATTTTCAGTTAGATGAGCACCCACAATAATGTTGAATGGTGGGAACAGATTTGAAGGGCTGAATAAAACTTTAATCATTTCACTGTTTAAGGAATCCCATTGACTCAGATTTTTCCCTTCATTATCCTGAAGATAATGACTCACACTGGATTAGTATGCTGTGAAAAGGGCTCGAAATTAATTGTTCTTAACTTCCAACCAGTGCTGAACCTAAACTGTTAGTCCTGGGACCTGTAAGATTAAGTCTCTCTCTCTCTTGCAAATGCTGCTTCACCCGCTGAGTGTTTCCAGCACCTTTTTTTTAATTCTCTTTCAGTTTTGCAACATCCACTACATTTTACTTTTGTGGAGTTATGCATTTCACTAGGAGGAACGGGGAGAGACAATATGAACTAAGTGTATTATTTTGACGATGATGCATAACAGGAAGACCCAAGGTACATGTATGTGCACTTAAGGAAGAGTAGGCCAATTTGACAAGGTTGTTTAAAATAACATAGATAGGATTCTTGGCTTTTGTGGAATAGAATCCAAAGGCAACGAGGTTTGACAAAACACCAGCATGGTTTTATCTGAAGTATTGTGTCCAATTCTGAATGTTATACTTCAGGATGAGTGTCAAGTCCTGGAAGGTGGGCAGAAGTGATATGTTCGAATGGGTCCAGGGATACGGAAGAAAATAAAGTTAACCAAAGATTTAAAAACTGCTCAAAGGTGTAATGAACTGTTTCGAAAAAGAGAATAAGAGATTTTGAAAGGGGGAGTGTTTCTACCGTTTGAAGATCTGGTAACCAAGGATACAAATGTACAATGATTGGTTCAAGAAGACATGAGGAAACATTCTTTTATGAAGCAGAATGTTCCACTTTGGAATGCACTGCCCGAAAAGATGACAGGAGCAAATTCAATAGTCACTTTCAAAGGAAATTTAATGAAGGGAAAATAACCATCGTCCCATAGGACTGCTCTCCCATTAGAGAGGGAGAATTGGTGCTGGTTTAATGTGAGAGTCCCCATGCCTCAAGATAAGAAAATGTGAGAAGGAGTCTTTTGTGGTAACCCCAGCCATTGTGGGAATCAAATAGATGCTGTTGGTACCATTCTGCATGCAAAGGAGCTATCCAGCCAACTGAGCTAACTGAGCTCCCCCCACCCCAACCCCAACCCCAACCCCAACCCCAACCCTAACCCTCACTCTCATCCCTCATAATCTTATAAATACAATGGGGAAAATAAAGAAAAACAGAATTACCTTCACCAATGTGAGGCCTAATGCTTCCTTCGATGATGAATCGTTCTCTAAATCCATGAACAGATCATTGAAATCATTGAAAGATTGTTAATAATACAATGGTTGGTGCTTACCAGAGTCAGGGTCACAAGGGCAAGGCTCAGCACTTTGAAGGAAAAGCAACGACATCAGAGGAGGTAACTGCAATGTGTCAATACAATGTACTGAGTAAATTAATTCACATCAACAGTCCATACAGGTTCACAGACCTTCTAGCTGAGAGCTTAGATCAGCTGTCACTTTGTCAGGTCTGTCCCTGCATCACTTAAAGGTATCAATTGTGGGATTCTGCTTTGCTCATTATTAGAATAAAGAAGAGTTCAGAAATGAGAGGAATCTAACATGGTTAGGGACAGGTGGGACAGATTAGATGGATTTAGAGTGCACGTAGAAACACATTCACAATACTGACTTCACGACTATCAGGACAATTAGGGATGGGGAGTGAATGCTGGTCTTGCTAGGATTGTTCACATCAGATGAATGATATTCTCTAAAAGTTTGGCTTGTAGTAAATTTATAAAGGTTTATAAAATCATAAGGGGTATAGATAAGGTGAATAATAAAGGTCTTTCCCATAAATTGGGGGAGATTAAAACTAGGGGATGTATTTTTAAGGTGAGAGGAGAAAGACTTAAAAAGGACATGGAGGAGCAACCTTTTTACACAGATAGGTGTTAGTGTGTGGAATGAACTGCCAGTGGAAGTGATGGATGCAGGTACTGTTATAATATCTAAAAGACATTTGAATAAGTACATGAATAAGAAAGTTTTGAAGGGATATGGACCAAATGCAGGCAGGTGGGACCAGTTTAGTTTGGGAACATGGTCGGTGTAGACTGGTTGGACTGAAGGGTCTGTTTCCATGCTGTATGACTCTATGGCTCTGTATAAGTAACCACATCAAATTAGAAATAGGGACAGACTGTGTTCTGGTGTCATTGTCACTAGACTGAGTAATCCAAGGGCTCAGATAGTGGTCTTGGGACATGAGTTCACCATAACTGGCGATGAAATTTGAATTTAATAAAAAGATGGAACCAAAAGTCTAGTGATGACTACGTAGCCATGATCATAAAAACCCATCAAGCTTACAAGTGTCCTTTATGGAAGTAAATCTGTTGCCCTTTGCTGTCTTTGTTTCATATTAATCTGTTGTCCTTACCTGGTTCTGGCCTATGTGTGACTACAGATATATAGTAATGTGGTTGACCCTTAACTGCCCTCTGAAATAGGTTAGCTGAAGAAGAGTCATATCTGATTCAAGATGTTAACTCTGTCCATGTCTCTCTCTCCCTGTACTCCCACACTTTCTGAGTTTCTCCAGCATTCACTGTGTTTGTAGCAAGGCACTCAACATCCCAATGTAATAAGATATGAGCAGTAAATGTTATTGCAGGATATGATGGCAAAAATGGAGACCTGGTTCAAACAAGAGTGCTGCCTATTACTCATTCAGGGAAGGAAATAAAGGAAGAGAATGGTTGACAGTGTTGTAGATATTTCTACAGCATTAGAGAGGAATAATGTACCTGAGGATACAAAACCAGAATCTATTTGATTACAATACAGGTCCTGTTACAAGGCTGGCTGTGTACTAATGGCCACCAAATGATGGGAAGTAGATGGGGGAGCAAATCTGTAGGTAAATTGCAGGAAGATGTAAGACCTTAGAGTGATAATGATGGGAGAATTCAATTATCCCAAAATATTCAGTGAAAAATAGCAGTGTAAAGAAGAAAAAAAAAGAGAAGTGGTTCATGAAAAGAAAAAATTCCATTTAAGTCAGAGATAAAAGAGGAATTACTTCCCTCAGAGGTTAACCAATATGTGGAATTATCCACTACAGGTACCTGTTGATGCTGAGTCATAAAGAATATTCAAAGCTATTAGAGACAGATTTTTAATCAGTAAGGGAATGTATGGGGAAAAGGCAGGAAAGTGGAGTTGAGGACTATCAGATCAGGCATGATCTCATCAAATGCTGGAGCAGATACAATGGGCTGAATAGTCTACTTCTGTGGTTGTTGACTTGCAAGTCAACAACCTCAGATCTTTGCCAAAACTTTAAAGTATACTTCTGCTTCAAGATCTTATGGTTTAATGAGAGGGGACCTCATTGAAATGGATAGATTGGATGTGGGGTGATGTATCCCCTGACTCAGTGTGGGCAGGTGTTGATGGGGTGAGGGGGGAGGTTGAGATCATGGGGAGGAGTCCAGAACAAAGCGTCAGGGTCTCAGGATAGAGAGTTAAAGGATGTGTTTCACGCTGAGATGAGGAGAAATTACATCCAATCAGAGTGTGCTGAACACATGGAACTCTCTCACACAAAAACTTGTGGAAGATAAGCCACTGAATATGTTTAAGAAAGAAATAGATCTCTAGAGGCAGAAAATGTTAAGGGGTATGCAGAAAGAGTGGGAGCATGATGTTGAAATAGAAGGTCAGTTATGAACATGTTAAATAATGAAGCAATGGGACAAATGCCTACCCCTGTCCCTGTTCTCAACAATGTGGAGATGCCAGTGTTGGACTGTGGTGGACAAGGTCAGAAATCACATGGTGAAGGAGCAGCGCTCTGAAAGCTTGTGATTCCAAATAAACCAACCTTTTGGACTATAACCTGGTGTCGTGTGACTTCTGACTCTGTTTTCAATGTTGAGAGGAAAAAGAGGTACTACAGGTATATGGTAAATGTTGGGTTCATAACTCACTAGGGAGTCAAGCTGAATGCAAAAAGAGTAGAGAGAGAAATAAACAACAAAACTAAAATATGTAAAGAGAGACTGTGAAAATAGATTAGTGGCTCAAGAGAACTCACCCGTGAGATCTGAGCACATTGTTATGATCCCTGTAAATACAGCTACATTTTAAAACAAGAAATTCAAACGTCCAGACACCAGCTGAAAGAAATAACATCTGAAGCTTTCATGTTTTAAAACTTTTATTGTAGCAAATAATTCAAAGCACTACTGACAAGGCATTATTTTCTTTTGGTAAGCAACTTAAGCCATAAATTCAGAGAAGGTTTATCTTTTATACATACCATTCATTGCATTGTGGATGGAATTACTCAAACCATCTCTTCTTAAACCATCCAGATTTACATCTGGTTTCCCATATCCCTAATTTAATTTGTTTTATTGATTCATGGGAGGTAAATGTTGTTAGCTAGGCCAGGATTTATTGCTTATCCCTAATTGTCCAGAGGGCAGTTAAGAGCCAATCACATTGCTATGCATTTGGAGTTACATGTAGACCAGACCAGGTAAGGATGGTATTTTCCTTCCCTAAAAGACATTAGTGAACCAAGTTCCTTTTTTATCACATAACAATGGTTGCATAGTTACCGTTAGACGTCTCATTCCAGGTTTTTAGTGAATTCACATTCCACCTTCTGCCATGGCAGGATTTGAAACTGGTTTGCAAAACATTACATGGGTCTCTGAGTTAACAGTCTAGCAATCATACTGTAAGACCATAAGATATAGGAACAAAATTAGACCATTTGGCCTATCAAGTCTGCTCCTCCATTTGATCATGGCTAATATGTTTCTTAACAATGTTCCCCTGCCTTCTCACTATAACCTTTGATTCCCTTACGAATCAAGAACCTATCTATTTCTGTCTTAAATACACTCAATGACTTGGTCTCTGCAGCCCTCTGTGGCAATGAATTCCAAAGATTCACTACCCTTTTGCTAAAGAAATTCCTCCCCATTTCAGTTCTACAGAGTCGTCCCTTCACTTTGAAGCTGTGCTATAACAATAAAACAATAAAATGAAGCTAGATTACAAGAGCAGGGATGTACTGCTGACTCTGTACAATGCTCTGGTCAAACTGCATTTGGCGTTTTAGGCTCTGTATCTAGTACTAAGCCATTGCCTTCCCCTTTGTTCAGTTATAACTGTGTGGCTATCCCCAGCCATTTTACTCAGTATTCAAGGAATTCTTAAAACTTACTACCAGCAATCAAGATTCTTCTAGGATGATTCTCTCAGAATTGTAAATTCATAGGATGCATCATTTTGATTAGACATTGTCTCCCTCCCACATCTGGTTGTGTATCTTGTAAAGCCAACTAGTTTTTTTTTTCTCTGCCTGCAGGCCACACAGAATTGTTTTTTATCAGTAACATTCAATGGACTTATAGGGAAGCTTGACTTCAATAAAATGGCTTATTCCACTCTGTTCACTACGTTGACTTGATACACATTATCCTTGTATCTAAGTTCCTTGTATCTAAGTATATACACTAATTAGCTTCTTCAAAATCAAACTATCGTTTACCTCCAAAATAAATGGTCAGTTTACAAACATAACTGTTTAAGCTATTTAATGCCTTTGTGGGATTATTCATTGCAAACCCCTCTCTCTACAGCAAGGGTTAACTTGTGGTTCGGTGGAAGTATTTCTGAGTCAGGTGTCTGTGGGTTCATATATCATTCCAAAAACTTGACGTCAAAGTCAAAACTGACAATGTCAGATGACCTGATGTTTGCCCTCTCAGTAAATGGAAAAGACACCTTGCAATATTTTAAAGCAGGGTATCCTGTACAATAGTTATTTCCCAAATATCATCACTGACATTGTCACATTGCTGCATGTTGGGACTTACTATCTGCAAATTCATTGTAATGTTTCTTGCTTTGCAAAACATGTAGGAACCTGGGCCCGCACAAAGAGAGACATTGAATACAATTGCAGGGACATTTACTAAGCCTTTATAAAGCTCTGGTTAGGCCACAATTCAGAGTTTGAGTTTTATTTTTTCACCAAGCTTCAGAAAGCTCTGAGGGTCCTTAAGATGGTGGCTCAGTGGTTAGCACTACTGCTTCACAGGGTCAGGCACAAGGTACTTGTGGCCTTCCAAGAGAAAGCATTTTTTTTGCTATTTCAGCACTTCTGTCAAAGTTATGATAGAATTCCTACAGTATGGAAAGAGGAAATTGAGCCCATCAAGTCTACACCTACCCTCCAAAGATCATCCTAACCAGACTCAGCCCCTGATCCTACCCCTGTAAACCCACTGTTACTTTGGCTAACACACCTAGCCTGCACACCACAGGGAAATTTATCATGGCCACTTCACCTAACCTGCACAGTTTTAGACTGCGGGAGATGGGTTTAATCCCAACCTCAGGTGACTGTCTGTATGGAGTTTGCATGTTGTCCCAGTTTCTGCCACCTGCTCCCGTTTCCTCCCACGGACCAAATATGTTCATGTTAGGTGGATTGGCCACGCTCCAGCAGCAAATGCATCTTGTGAGTGGTGGTGTTGTGTGTGTGTGTTTGTGTGTGTGGTGGGGGGGGGAGGTGTGAAATGGTGATGGGTGGGTGGTGGGGTGGGAAGACCTGTACAGCATCTGTCTCTTTATTCATCTGCTCCATAATCCCAGATGTGCGCAGATGTTAAAAGTTACAGTCTGCGCAAATAATAAAAGAAAGAAAGCTTTAGTGTCAACAGCGATGTATATTAATGTCAATCAGCAGAAACTTTTGTACAAATCTAAATATAGAGTGGCACCAGAGGAAGAGACTGGCTAAGTGTTCAGTAAATATTCACATGTACTCGAATAGCAACTCAGTTCGTTAATGTCTAATGAGCAACTATAATTAATAATCAACTCGAGGGGGATAAGAATTTGCACATACGAACCACAAATCAAATAACATGATGTCAGGATGCATTGAGTAAACAAGCTGATTACACAATATAACCTTTTAATGGTGTGTAGCCCTCCACTTAGCTTTTCTATAATTACATACAAAGCACTGAATTTTTTTTTGTGTGAATCAGACTCCATGCATAATCAAATCTGTTCCTCAAACCAAAATTACCACATAATATTCAAAAAAAATCATATTGCCCACTGCCAATGTGATTTGTTGTTGAATATGATGATAAATGCCATATACATGCATTTGAAAGTTGGGTTTTTGAGTCCACATTTGTCAGCAAAAGGGTGGGGGCAGGGGATTGGTTGGGATTTTGTCAACTTAAACACAAGTACCATTTTCAGGGAGTTAAAATCCATGTTGGATCGTCGGAACTGCAGATGGTGCCATTGGCTCTGTGAGTGCTGGCCATGGTCCTGAATTCAGCAGGGAGCTGCTATTCCAGGCAGATTATATTTCTGAGTTAGTCGGAACTGCCGATGCTGGAGAATCTGAGATAACAAGGTGTAGAGCAGGATGAACACAGCAGGCCAAGCAGCATCAGAGGAGCAGGAATGCTGACGTTTTCGGCCTAGACCCTTCTTCAGAAATTATATTTCTGAAGGTTTTAATGAGAAAAGAGCAATTGTGAAATTGTATTCCTGGACTGTTCAAATCCAGTCTGAAAACCAGCATGAGCTTCATGAGAAAATAAGGATTTTTGGGCCAAGTGTTGGTGGCTAACTTAGGCATGGGATGTTTGAAAAACTAAGAATATTTTTGGCCAAAATGTTGGTGTTTACTTTAGACAAAGTCAACTATTACTCAAGTCTGCCTGGTATTTTATGTTGAGTAATTCCTTTTCTCAAGTAGATAACTGCCTTTGTCAAACTGATTTATGAAATATATATCTGTTACACATGAGTTACAAGCTCAGTACTAGTCTTTCCATTTTATTTCCATTGTTCGTTGGTTATGAGAATGGAACCACAGCTGACACATAAAAGACATTGTTGAATTGTAGCATTGAAATGAAAAATATGTCTGTGATTTTGTTTAGTTAATTTCCAGTCTCATCCTTCCTTGATTTCATGTGGACGTTCTAAATGTGTGAGGCTTGGTATTAACCATTCTAAAGGTTTTTGATTATAGGGGGAATGATTATCAGAAAGTCTAATCCTGGCCTTCATGGTCCTTCAAGCAGGAGAATAAAGAGGTGTAATCATTGGTTACACAGTAGCGTTCAGGAGTGCAAATCCAAGCTGCTTTATCCCTGGTTTAATTAACAACAGTGCTCTCAATTGAGTCAGAGAATGAGCTGCTTTCTAAATATGTGCTTCAATGCTCAATGTAAGCAATAAAGGTACTTGTGGCCTTCCCAGAGAAAGAGTTTTTTTTATATTTTACCACTACTGTCAAAGTTATCATAGAATTCCTACAGTGCAGAAAGAGGCAATTCAGACCATCCAAGTCTACACCAATCCTCCAAAGATTATCCTATCCAGACTCAGACTTTATCCCATCCCTATAAAGCCACATTTATCTTGGCTAACACATCAAGCCTGAACATTACGGAGAAATTTAGCATGGCCAATTCACCTAACCTGTACATTTTTGGACTGTGGGAGGAAACCCACGTGAGCAAGAGGAGAATGTACAAACTCCAGTCAACCAAGTTTGGAATCAAACCCAGGTCCTTAGTGCTGTGCGGCAGCAATGCTAACCATTGAGTCACTGTGCCACCCCAGCCCAAGTTATGGCAGGTCAAAGTGGCAAAAACTCTGTAGAAGCTCCCCCCAGTCAAGAATGAATTATTTAACCAATTGAGTGTAGCCATGTAGCCATCCTTAGAATATGCTGCATTCATTGTGTATCAGAGAGGAAGGGTGGGATCAGAGAACTTCATTTGGTGGTAATGGTTTTGAACATAAGTGGCAGCTTGGGGGCAGATTAGGGACTATTGGAATATTTGAAAGAGCAAGATGGTGAAAACAAATCTGCCCCTGGCACTGACAGTACCTCCTTAAACTACACATATGCGCGCACACACACATGCGTACACACACATGCGTGCACACACACATACACACACAATCACACACACACACATACACGTGTGTGCACACGTATACACACACACACACACACAAACAGTGTCTGTCCAGGAAACCCACAAATCATCCCATACCTATGCTTGACATCCCACCTCATTGGAGATGCTGGAATCAGTGGGATACTGCCACAGCTGCATCCATTCCTGAGGTGGTTTTGGCAGCCTATTAGTTCTGGGCACACGTATTTTAAGAAAGGGAAAACATCTTCAAAAAGGCACTTTCTAAAATCAGTGGTTGGAATGTGGGCCAGCTCGGCCAGAATTTATTGGCCATATCTAATTGCCCAGTGGGCAGTTAAGAGTCAACAAAATTGTTATTGGTTAGCGTGACATATAGGTGAGGACAGCAGATTTCCTTCCCTAAAAGGAAATTAATGAACCATTTGCTTTTTTAAAACAATCAACAGTGATCTCGTGGTTGCCATTAGGCTAGCTTTTTGTTTCATATTTTTATTGACTTCAAATTTCACCATCTGCTATGGTAGGATTTGAACCCATATGCCCAGAAAATTAACTTAGGTTTAAGAGGCTGCCAATTGGGACAATATGTCCTGTAAAATTGTGCTGGTGGATGCATTGCTAACAAGTGTGGGAAAATAACCAAGAAATGGTCTTGACAACTGATTACTTTTAAAGTGTGTTATCTTCGGCTTTCACTGTGTCTTTAATGTTACAGGAGGATTATTTTGACCAAAGGCAGTGAACTCTTTAGCTACTTGGAGGTGTTAGATTTCCATTTTCCAGTTTATGTCTAAAAGGAAAGAAAAATGTGGACATTACAAATGCATAAATGCATATTATTCCTTTGGTTTAGGTTACCTCTTTTGGAAGTGGTTCAGTGTGGATATCAATCAAAAGTAGTGTACACTTCCACTGGATTATCTTCAGAATCATATACACTTTAATGAATGTCTGTGCCAACACACAAAGTGTTTCACAGATACTTAAAAATAAGAATTATTTTCTGCAAAATCTATGGTTTAGCTTGAAGCAGATAAACAAATCTTGATCTCACACTCGCAATCATGATTCAAGATAAAAGTTCCTCTGTGCACCACAAGCTTTAGATTGCAAAAAAACATACAAAGTACAAAACATGGGCAGCATGTTTTTGCTGAATGCACAAAGTTGAAGCTAAAAACTTATTATCCTCCTTTTAGAAGTGAGATGGATGAAGATTTGATACAGATGAAACATTATGAAGGCCCATGGGCCTTCATTCAGATCCCAAGAATGTCCTGACCCAATAAATCATCAGTGACAGAGTTGAGATTGAGTTATGGTCAGCACGATGAGTGGGACATTAATCACATCCCATGGGTCTTGCAAATGCAGTTCGCTGATATCATGCATTAAAATTTTGGTAGGGAAAGAATTAGGTATAGTTAATGAGGTAACAGAGACAGGTGTAACTATGCATTCTGTTCCTTTGTGGTTTGATCACAAAGCAGTTGGAGAGACTGTTCAGTCACTGGCTGGTGCAGACTTAGAATATTTATAATGTTAGCACAGGAACCTAGGAAAACCTAGGAGGCTTGAATTTGGGACCTAAACCCAATGGGTTACCACCATATTAAAAAGATGGAGTGAAAAGGTACTTGGATAACAGGCTTTTTTCCTGTCTGCACTCCCCCCCACCCCCCATATAACAGTGTCACTTTTTATGGGTGCAGCATTTAATGTTTCTACGAGAAGTTCGCATAGAATCATAGACCCGTAAGCGTACAAAATAAGAGGAGGAGCAGGCCATTCAGCCCTTCAAGTCTCTTGGCCATTCAATGTGATCGTGGCTGATCATCCATCTCTGTGCCTCAAACTCTCAATCTCCCCTGTACCTTTTGATCCCTTTAGTCTTAAGAACTATGTCTAATTCTTTCTTGAAAACATTCAATGTTTTGGCCTTAGCCGTTTTCTGCAGAAGATAGTTCAGCAAGCTCCCCACTCTCTGACAGAAGAAATTTCTCCTCATTTAAGTCCTAACTCTCCTGTTCTGCATCCTTAGGCTGTGATCCTTTCCCCTGGGCTCTCTGGTCATTGGGAATATCCTTCCTGTGTTTACCAAAAACTTCCCAGAATTTTATGGTTGACTTCAACGGCAGCCAAGCAAGTTTATGGACTAACCAGCTCTGAGAGCTTTGACTGGTCATTCTACTTTAGGTCTGAACCACCCACAAATTCTACCTCTTTAACTGAGGAATGACTTTCAAAGATTACATAGACTCAGCAAGGTCCCCCAAAACAGTAAACAAATCATTCACTAATGTGGACAAGTTCAACCTCTCTTCTCTGAAGAGTACCAAAGGATTTTTTAGGCTCACCAGAGCAAACTTGTAGACTTTGGAAAGACAGCACCTCTGACAATGTAAAGTAATACCACAAAATCGACAGTTGTCCTTATTCCACAGAAAAATAGTAGCATTATTTTCAAGTAAACGCCAGGGCATTCTTTTGTTTGAAATGGAAAATTGGGGTTCCTGTTTTTAAAAGACGGTGCTTTGTGAAATAAACATATTAATGTTTAGTTAGAGCTGGTGCTTGACTAAACTGTGAGCCTGATTCCCTGTTTACACGACTTGGTCTAGTTCCAAGACAAGTAGTCCAGGAAGGTGTTAGGTTCCCACTATATCAATGCTGTATTCCATCGGGCTGACAGTCAACATGTCATGTTTCTAAGTGTGTGCAAGTTACAGAATCCATCAGTATTACCTGTTTACAGTGACCGAGTGGGCAAGTGCAAAAAGTCTGTTGAAATTGCCCTGCTCCACCTTCATCCTAGATGCTGATGTGCATTGACCAGATTAACATGTGAAGAATGTATTTCTTTCTAGTAATTTTATTCTTAATGTGTCTCCATTACCCCATCTTCACTGACTACAAATATAAGAAATGGAGTCAAGCAAATTCATTACGAAGACTCACTTAGTGTGATTAATGCCCCAAATGGAATGTTGGCCATAACTCTGTGTCAACTCTGTTGCTGAGTTAGGACACTCTTGGGGAGAAGAGGAGGTCTTTACTATGCAGGAGCCTGCTGAGAGTTCTATTAATGTAGTCATAATTTTTAGAAGGAAATAAAATGTATGTATTAAAAAAAATCATAATAAATATCCTCCCAGAGGTCTTCTTGTTAGCTAAGCTATTATTAAACTAAAACAAAGAATTGTAGATGTTGGAGATCTAAAACAAACAAAAATAGAAAGTGATGCAGAAACTCAGCAGGTCTGGCAGCATCAGTGGACAAAAAGCAGTTAAAGAAGTCCAGTGACCAGTCTTCAGAACCAGAAGCAGCGAGGAAAAGTGATATTTATGCTGATGATCAGGAAAGGCATGAGTGGATCGAGATGGAGCCCAGAGAATGAAAGAGAGAAAAGGTATAGGGAGACAAAGGGATTGTTGACAGTAAGCCAGGGAGGAAAAGAGTGCGGGAAGCAGAACTGATCATGTTATTGATATACTGGAGAATAGAGTAGAATAGAATATCCTTTACTGTCACATGTACAGAAGTACGAGAATAAAGTGAAAAGTTTTTACAATGGCTGCCTCTAATGGCGCCACCTTAGGTACAAATGCCTAGGTACAAATCTTGGATACAAAAGAGGAATAAAAGGAAAACTAGTAGCATTACTTACAGTGTCTAAAAAAAAAGTTAGAAATAAGATTGTTCTGGATGAGGATGCTAGTAGGATTGAAACAAGGAATGTTCCATGTACTCCACAAGGAGATAGGCATAACTGGGGCCCATACAGGTACCCTCTGTCACACTTTTGAGCTGAAGAAAGTGAGAGGAGTTAAAGGAGAAGTTGTTCAAAGTGAGTACACGTTTGGCCAAGTGGAGGCAGGTGATGGTGGATGGGGACAGTTCAGGTTCTCAGTTTCCACTTAGGTACCTTCCAACCTTCAGGACTCAATCCGGAGTTTAACAAGTCCAGAGAACGAACATCTTCTTCCATGTCTGTCAACTACCACCATAACCCAGGTACTGTTCTGAAGAACAGTCACTGGACCTGAAATGTTAAATCTGCTATCACTCCACAGATGCTGTAAGACCTGCTGTGTTTCCCCAGTAATTTCTGTTTTTGTTTCTTGTTTCCAGTATTCACAGTTTTCTGGTTTTCTTGTTCATTGTCATGCAATGGACAACTCATTTTCACCCACTCATCGTCCCCATTATTACCTATCTTGCTTCTCTTTTTCCCTAGCTTGCTGTCAATAATCTCTTTCTCTCTCTCTCTCTCTCTCTCTCACACACTCTCTCTCTCTTCTCCTCTCTCTGGGCTCTGCCTCTACCTATCCTTTGACTTTTTACCCTCCTACCCCCGCACACCCTCACACATATTGTCATCAACATTAATACCTTTTCCTGGTTGCTTACGGTTCTGAAGAAAGTTCACTAGATTTGAAACGTTAAATCTGTTTTCTTTCCACAAGTGCAACCAGAACTTTTAGGTGTTACACTGGATTACAAAATAGATTTGAATTTCAAAAGATCCCAAAGTCCAGGGAAGACAGAGCCAGCCACCATAAAGTGTAATTGAATCCAAATTAAGTGGGGATTGTAAGATCAACCTAAATCCCATCAGGCAGACACAAGAATGAAGAATTAGGAGTTGACCATGTAATGCTCTCAAGCTTGCTCCTCCATTCGATCAACTCGCTGCAGCAGTATGCTTACATCTGGCTAGTCATATGCCTATAGGGACTTCTTTCATTGTATCCCCATTCCCCAGTTCACTTTCCACCAACTGGACCTGTCAGTCTATGTGATGCATGTAATGTTGCAGTTTTGACTGAACAAATTCCTGACAACCTGTCACAGGCACAGCAGTAGGCCATTCAGCCCCTTGAGCTCGTTCAACCATTTAATGAGATCATGGCCTTACTCTGTACACACCTGCCTTTGGCCCATATCCCTTCATACATAACATCATAAAATCCCTACAGTGCGGAAGCAGCTCACTGAGTCCACAGGGACCCTCTGAACAGCATCCAACCCAGGCCCAGGCCCAGGCCCAGCCCCAGCCCCAGCCCCAGCCCCCTATCCTATCCATATAACCCCACAATTCCCATGGCTAATTGAACTAGCTTGCACATCCCTGGGCACTATGGGCATTTTAACATGGCCAATACACCCAACTTGCACATCTTTGGACTAGGGAAGGAAACCCACACAGACACAGGGATAATGAAAAAATAGAGACAGTCATCCAGGGGTAGAATTGAACCTGGGTCCCTGATCCTGTGAGGCAGCAGTGCAAACCACTGAGCCACAGTTCCACCCCCTTTGCAAATTTAAAATTAACAACTGATCTCACATCAACTGCCATTTGTGGAAGAGATTTCCAAATATCGACCACCCTTTGTATGTAGGAGTGCTTCCCAATATCTCTCCTAAACAGCTGGGCCCTAATTCTCAGACTTTGTCCCCAAGGTATAGAATCTTCAATCAGTGGAAACAGTTAGTCTTCATCTACCCAAACTTTTTCTGTTAATATCTTGAAGACTTCAATCTGCTGAATCCTAAACTTTAGGGAGTTAAGAGATGAGATTCCTAATTTGTATAATCCTCATAACTTGAAGTCCAGATATTATTCTTGATTTACAGCATCTGCAGTTCTTTCGGTTTTTATCATTCTTGTAAAACTATTTTGTACTCTGACTGCTCAAACAGCTATTTATCTCCATCTACAATACATTTAAGCACAAACAAAATGAAAATGTGTCGAAAAGGTGTAAAAATGTACAATTATTCTCTTGCCCTGTCATTTTTTTTTTCTTTCACTTCTTGCAGCAATGTCCAGAAGCTGAACTCCTGGAGAGTATACAGCAACCCTGGATATTTGGCAATCCTATCACGTATTATTAGCCCACCATCAAACTAGGACCAATGTCACCATGAGTTGACGACTGGAACACACTCAGAAGTTGGACGTAGAAGAGTTCATTCCTCTGAGTATTTTCAGGCCAAACATGCTTCACCAGCTCATTTTCAGCACTTTGATCTTTCCAAAGTTCTGTAACACACAAGGGAAAATCAAGCCTATTATTCACAATCATTAAGGACATCAAAGAACACAACGCAGTACAAAGGAAAGAAATGTCGTCTGAAGTCCAATATCCAGTTAACAAAGCCAAGTGAATGCCTTCCGTCATCAAAGAGAGACAGATTGCCTACTGTCTGGCATTGCCATGTAATTGGCTCCAACCTGAGAGACTAATTATAGTTTGTCATTCCTAATAAATACATTTGAATTCAAGCAAAACAAATCAGTGTCAGAGATTCTCCTTCTTTTGACTATTCTGCATATTATTTTTACAATCAACTCAGAGGATATGAAAAAATATTGTAGAAGAAAGAATTGAATTAGCAACTGCAATGACTGCTCACAGATATGTGCATTATTTTGTTTTTGCAGACAGAAAGCCATACTCAACGCCCTTAACATATTTTTCAAAGCTATATTTGCAAAGGTGCCCTTATTCATTTGTTACATTCTTAGGTAGTCCACTGTATCTGGCTATTTTGAGACACCTCCGCAATACATCATGACGTTCCTTATACATTCTCCTATACACTGAATCACACAGAATCGCAGAATTGTTAGAATGTAGAAGGTCATTCAGGTCATCAGTCTATCCTTACTGCGAGTGACTTGATTATTTTTATTCATTCACAGGGTGTTGGCATTGCTAGTGAGGCCAACATTTAATGCCATGTGATTTACTCTTGAGAAGGTGGTCATCCCACTATGCTGTGAGAGAGGGTGAGGGGTGCAAGGATTTTGACCCAGTGAAAGTGCAGGAACAGCAATACTTTTCAAGCCCGTGTGATGAGTAGCATGGAGGGAAACTTTTGGTGGTAGTGTTCCATTATATTTAGATACTATAGGTTGCAAGTTCGGAATGGATGACTGTGATAACATCTACAAAGCCCATGGGGAATCATTAATCAATCACCTTGTGGAATTTGTTGGGTATGATTTCCCTTGGTAACAGCCCAGCTGGTAATCATCACCTCGCCACTTTGTAAAGGACAGATAGGGATGGGTTTGCAGAACTGTCTGTCCTGGGTTTGGACTAGCCTATGTATGTGACAAGTAATAGGTCTATTTTGGTATTCAATGATAAATAGATGTTCCTTTCTAGTTGGGCTTTGTCAGTAATTACAGCAACTTACAAGGTTGGGGAATAATGCAACTTAATGGAGGATAATGTCTCTATCGCACATTTGAGCATCTTGTGAGCATAATTTTACGGCTGGGAAGAAGGAAGATATCTGTTCCAATCTGTTTTAAACTTAAGAAAGATGATGTTAGGTCAGGTTCCTATTGCCTGACATAAATATTATGGAAAGCGAATGGGATCAAATGTTTGCAGCGCAATTGTATTCCAAATAAGGCCAACAGGAGATCATTGTTACAATGAACTTGCTAACTCAAAGATATTTTTGGGACCCCTGTGATTTTTATTTGATCAAAGTGCAGGGTTGACCAAAGTACAGCAGGACAGTTTAAGAGGGATCAAGAAAGTTTCCAGCTGAGGGTTTGGAAGTTGTGCTTGAGATTGTCAGAGAGGTAAGTCAAGGTGTGTTCAGAACTCTTTGAGCAGATATCCAATGAAAGGTTCAGCTTTCAGTGACTGACCCGGAAGTGGGACTTCAGTTGAAGAGGAATTATCACAATGCAGACTCTATATCCCAATGTCAAATTCAGATCTGTGCATCAGTCCACTGCATGTCCAAAATAATCAGAGCCTCAGAATGGTTAGAGTATAGAAGATCATTCAGCTTATTTTCTATGTTTCTATGTTCCTGAATTGTCTGTGCTGACTCCATGCTGCAATTCATTAATACCACTCTTTACTGCACTCCTTGGTATATTGCACACTTGTATTTTTGATCAGGTAATGATCTAAACCCCTTTTGAAAGCCTCAATTGAATCTGCCTCCACCACACTTTTAGGCAGCACATTCCAGATCCCAACCTTTCGATGCATGAAAATTATTTTTCTCAAACTGTCGTTTGTCTCTTTTGTCAAATAGCTTAAACGTATGCATTCTTAGTGTTACTCCTTTCTCCTTCACCAACGGTAGAACCATACAGGCAGAGCTGCTGCAGATAAGAGAAAGAGACGATGCCTCAAGATGGAAGTGCCCTCTCTGCGTATCCAAAACATTTAATTGTTAAAATGCCTGCAGCTATCAGACAGCTGTGACCCAGGGGTGGATGTCATGCACAGAGAAGGCTGGAGCTGAGAGGGCAAAGAAATGATTCTGGAACATTGCCCACCACAGATTTCCTCTCTCCCCTCCACCTCCTGGTGCAGAAATCCCTTATTTAGTTTTATCGGCTGCCTGCTGTTTGCATTTTGAATCACAGAATGATCTGCACACAGAAAGAGGCCATTCAAACTGTCATAGTAACATAAGAATTAGGAACAGGAGGCGGCAATTCAGCCCTCAAGCCTGTTCCATTATTAAATTTGTGGCTGATATCATCTCAGCCTCAACTCCACTTTGCTGCCCGCTCTCCATGACCCTTTAACACATTACTAATTATAATTCTAACTATCGCCTCCTCAAATTGTTCCAGTATCCATCTCAGTCTGGGGGAGTGAATTCCATGGATTCACAACACTTTCAAAGAAATAATTTCTCCTCATCTCTGTTTTAAATCTGCCATCATTTATTCAAAAGCTACGACCTCTTGTTGTTAATTATTCCACATGAGGAACATCCTCTCTAAGTCTACTTTATCAATCCTCTTTAGCAACTCCTCATCTCTGAAATCAATTGAGTGAACTGCCTCTGGATTGGGTCCAATGTAACTATGTCTCTTCTCAAGTAAGGGGACCAAATATGTACACACTACTCCATATGTCGTCTCACTAGTGCCTTGCATAGATGCACCAACACTTCACTACACATACTTTATTTCTTTTCAATAAATACCACAATTCCTTTCCTCTTCCTTTTTACCTGCTGTACATACGGAGTAGTCATGCTGAGAATATGTTGGCTCTCTGATGGAGATGGTCTCAACTTAACCCCTGACCCAACCTATTTAAAAATGGGAAAATGAAATGGGATCGTGGGAATTCTAGGCCCATACAAGTCCAATCCCACACAGCCAATCACTGAAAATTCAGTCCAATACCTTGGCATCTTCTGCTGCACGAACACATTATGAAGAAAGATGTAATTGACGTAAATATGACAGAATAGTTAATAAAATAATCCATTAACATCTCTTTGATATTCTCATTTGTTTCATGGCCATAACTTATATTAATCGTGATTTATGATTTTTTGTAAGGCATATCACAAATCCCTTTGTTAATATTTTTAATGATATTTGCTGCATCCACAATGACTTTTATTTTTAATTAACTCGATTACTGATGTGGGAAAATAAAGACATGAGAGCTAACATCACTTTCGTTTCTGTTTAGAATTTACATCTGACTGCTAAGTGAATAGTTGAGGTGGATTTATTATCGGTGTCTTTTTTTCACCTTTCAACTCAACAATTCTAATACTAAACAGGCTACTACCAGCCCTCAATTTGCACCCAACATAAAATTAAGTCTGTACAATATGTTTCAGAGATAGTAGGAACTGCAAATGCTGAAGAAGGGTCTAGGCCCGAAACGTCAGTCTTCCTGCTTCTCTTATGCTGCTTGGCCTGCTGTGTTCATCCAGCTCTACACCTTGTTATCTCTGTACAATATGTTGCTGGTCATATCCAAGCCATTATTAAGTCCCATCTACCTGTAGTTGCTGTCCAGCAACACCTCCATTTTATAATTCTCCTCTGAGTTTTCAAATCCCTCCATGGCCTAGCTCTTTGCCTAACTTTGTAAACTCCTTTGAGTCATACACTCCCTTGTGAGGCTTCCAATTATGGTTCCTTCAACTATTTAGATTTCTATCATTCCACCTCATGATCCTGCCTTTAGCTGCCTCAGACTAAAGCTCTTGAACCCTCTGCACACAACTTTCTTCCCCTCCTTCCCTTAAGATGCTCCTTCAGATTCTTTGAATCTGCTTTTGGTCGCCTGCCCAATACCATTATATGCATCAGATTCTGTTTGATAATCTCACTGTGCAGTTCTTGGGATGTTTTACAACATTGAACAATGCTACATAAAAGCAGAAAGAACTGCAGAAGCAGTAAATCAGAAATGAAAACAGGAATTGCTGGAAAAGCTCAGCAGGTTTGGCAGCATCTTCACAGGGTAATCAGAGTTAACATTTTAGGCTGAGTAACCCTTTCTCAGAACTTCTCTGAGGAAGAGTCATTTGACCCAACACGTTTACTCTGATTTCTCTCCACAGATGCTACCAGACCTGCTAAGTTTTTCCAGCAATTCCTGTATTCATTTCCACATAAAAGCAGGTTGTTATTGTTGGGCCATAGGTGCCTCTATGCCAATAATTTATGCATTCTCACTTTAGACAATCTCTTGGGATTGAGGATGACAGTTTGTTCAATATAGAGCTGGCTGATAAATCCCATTGCACAAACTGTAGACTCTGCCACATGCTGGGCAGGTGGTGCCTGAGAGGTACGATGAGTTATCTGGAGATTTGTGCACTCCCTCTGTCACCTTGACTCAACAACTGCTCATTTTCATGTGCTTGGTGTCTTCTTATTTGAGGTCTTTTTCATTTTAATGAAGACAAGCTCTTTTGGACTCTTGCTCTCCAACTTCTTCTTCTCTGTCATTAAGGTGCAGTTATAGAGTCATATATAGCATGGAAACAGATGCTTCATCCCAACTATCCCATGCTGACCTTGTTCCCAAACCAAACTATTCCTACTTGCCTGCATTTGGCCCATATCCCTCCAAACCCTTCATATTCATGTAATTATCCAAATATCTTTTAAATGTTGCAACTTAACCTGCATCCACCACTTCCTCTGACAGCTCATTCCACACACAAACCACTCTCTGTGTAAAAAATTCACCCCTCGTGTCCTTTCTAACTCTTTCTCCTCTCACCTTAAAAATATGCCACCTAGTTTTGAACTCTACCATCCTATAGAAAAGACCCTTGCTGTTCATCTTATCTGTGCCCCTCATAGTTTTACAAATGGACATAAGGTCACCCCTCAACCCTGTATTGTAAAAAACGTTCCAGCTTATTCAGCCCATTTTTATATCTCAAACCTTCCAAACCTGGCAACATCCTGATAAATCTTTTTCGAACCCTCTCCAATTTAATAATATGCTTCCTATAGTAGGGTGACCAGAACTGTACACAGTACTCCAGAAGTACTGAGATAACAC
>NC_063346.1:9000974-9044554 GCF_021869965.1 Rhincodon typus
CAATTTTAACTCCAGAAGTACTCCTGTGCATCTCAACATGACGTCCCAACTCCTACGCTCATAGGTCTGTGCAATGAAGGCAAGTGTCTTAGCCATCCAGTCTACATGCTGGGCACACGTGATCCCTCCTTCACCAATGATCATTCTTCATCTCTGAAGCTTGGTGATGGGTGTCAGCTTAGATTTTATCACTGTTGGCATCAATCTGCATTGAGAAATGCAAGCTTTTCAGTGGGTTCATTTCACAGTGATTGGGATTGGGAATACTGGCTAATATCAACCATTTCTCAAAACTTCTCTCAAATTTACTATTAGACCAAGACTGATATTTATTGCCCATTGGAGATTACCCATTTAACAATGTTTAACCATTTTAGATAGAGCTTCAGAGTTAACATGTTTCTGTTAGACTGAATTTATGCTGGCCAGGCTGAGCAGGGTTGTTATGTTTTCTTTTCTCAAGTGCATTACTGATTCATTTAATTTTCAAGACAATCAACTGATTTTGTGGTCACTTTTGTTTGTTAGAATTTGTTTTTATTTAAATTCAACTTTTCAAGTAATCCTGTTGGGATTTGAATTCACATCCTCTGGATTACTCATTCAGTTAAATACAACCACAGAATGCAGACTGGGCACTGAGCCCAACAATTTTCTGGCTCCTGCCTGATTGATTGAGCCATTGGGAAAATGTTATCAGACTAAATCTTATAGGACCACAACACCTTCCAGTTAGGAAGGAATGCATTAAGTCCACAAGGATTGTTCATGCTGTACACCAAACTAATTATTTTTGTATGGTTTGTCTATGATTTTGTACCTTCTTGACCAAGGATCAATTAATCTGATTCCTATATTATTTATCCAATTCACCAAAGCTTTTCCACTTCTGGAAATATTTACTAAGCTAAAAAACATTTCTTTCCTGCTGGCTAACCAACAATTGATTCTGACTGAAATTCTTTCACATTGAGCTTTCTGTGTGACACCTGATTTCAGGAACAAGGATATCTTGCTGCAATTGTAAAGGGCATTATTGAGAACACATCAGAGACAAAAAAAAACTGCAGATGCTGGAATCTAAGGTAGACAAACAGGAGGCTGGAAGGACACAGCAAGCTAGGCAGCATCTGGAGGAAAAGATGACTCAACATTTCTACTTTTACCCCTCTTCAGGACTGAAGAAGGGTAATACCAGAAATGTTGACTTCTTCTTTCCTCCAGGTGCTGCCTGGCTTGCTGTGTTCTTCCAGCTTCCTGTTTGTCTACCTTAATGACACCACACCTGGAATATTGTGTGCAGTTTTGGTCTCCTTATTTGAGGAAGGATATTCTTGCTATAGAGGGAATGCAGTGAATGTTTACCAAATTGATTCCTGGGATGGCAGGATTGCTGTATCAGGAGAGATTGAATTGATCAGGATTGCATTCATTTGAGTTGAGAAGAATGAGGGGATCTCATAGAAACCCAGAAAATTCTAGCAGGACTAGACAGGTTCGATACAGAAAGGATGTTCCTAATGGTGAGGGAGTTCAGGACCAAGGGTCGTAGTTCAAGAATGAGGGCAAACCTTTTAGGACCGAGATGAGGAGAAATTTCTCCACTGAGAGAGTGTGAGCTGTGGAATTCATGGCCACAGAAAGTGGTTGCAACTAAAACATTCACGTGTTTTCACGAAAGAGGTTGATATAGCTGTTGTGGCTAAATGGAACAAGGGATATTGGGGCTAAATGGGATGAGGCTATTGAGCTTGATGATCAGCCATGATCATATTGAATGGGAAAGGGCTGAATGTCTGAATCCTGCACCTATTTTCTATGTTTCTATGTTTAACCATCTTATGCTACTTTTATTTTATTTCTACAATCCTTCCAATTATCTTCTGTAAAATTAAGCTGTAATCTATTAAGAACAAGTTTGCAAAAGGTAAAGTGAACCGAAACATCTCATTCCATTGGATGTCATTACTTGTTTATGACCAGACCTTGAGTGATGTTCACTAATTCATGACCATTCCAGACAGGATACCCCAAAACTGTTAAGCTCCTGGGTGAGGAGGGAAAAGCTAGCTCCCCTTCTTTAATCACCCAGGCCCCTCATTTGGTTGCAATAAGGTCAATCTCAAAAGGATCCTCTCCTTGTGGATGCATTTCTTCTGAACCCAAAGGAACTTATGTTTTAAGAGGATCCAATTTCACCTGACTTTCTCGTTAACAAAAACCATGATGTTATTAATTACTGCTTGCAAGAAGAAATACTAATGCAACAGACATGCATACAGATTTGACATCTATCACTGGGATAGTGTGCTGAAAATCATGCCCTATTATTCCCAGAATTGTCACAAAAGTTAAAAATGTCCAAGTATAAAAGTTCACAATTTACTTGTTGGGTAGATCCAGGTTAACAGAAAACGTATACCAGGTTTCTGCTGCAAACAAGAGATATAATTTATTACAAACAAACAGATATTTTAAAATATCCAACACATAACGTAGCCACAGTTTAACCAAATCACAGGTCTGTTCTCTCTGCAGAGAGAGAGAGAGAGGCAGCAGATGAAGGTTTAACCTGAGGTTTACCACACTTCAGGTAAGGGGAGAGATTGAGAAGGAGAGTCCTTCAAAGTAACCTTAGCCAGTGTGGAATTGGACCCATGCTGTAGGTGTTACTTTGCATTGCAAACCAGCTGTCCAGCCAATTGAGTTAACTAACTGATTAGAAATAATAGGTGAGTCCAACAAGTCAAAGTTTAAAAAAATAAGAGATATGTGGTTCAGTCATTTCATTGAGCACGGTGTGGATAGTTGAATAAAAGCAAAACGCTATGGATGCTGGAAATCTGAAACAAACACAGAGAATTCTGGAGAAACTCTGGCAGCATCTTTGGAGTGAGACAGAGGGTTAATGTTTTGAGACTGGTATGACTCTTCTGCAGATGGTTGACCATTGTGTTCATTGCAGTGGAGGTTACTGGTAGCACTGATATTGGTAGTTGAACAATCAGTTTCATTATCTTTAATTTTGCTGAATGTTTGAAATTCTGTAGATCTATTTCTTTTCAAACGTGTTTGCAGTCAAGCACTCAGGGTCAGAGGTTCTGAGGAAGGGTCACCGGACCCGAAACGTTAACTCTGTGTTCTCCTTCACAGATGCTGCCCGACCTGCTGAGCTTTTCCAGCAACTTTGTTTTTGTTCAGGGTCAGAGAGAGTCCTTTTGCTTCCTGGTTTTCTTTTGACTGGCTTCTAATTGTCAACAATACAGGGGTAACCAGAGGATAGTTCTTTGAAACGCTCAGAACACTCTAATGCCTGAACCTAGACTGGTACGCATGAGAATTTTAAAGCTCACTAGACTTCTTGCAGGACAGCTGAAAGTGTTTTTTTAGCTCCTGTCCTTGTGTATTCTTAAAGGGATGAAAACAAAATCTGTCTGCAGTTTTGAGCAGAATCCACGGGGAGTGACCTGCCGTGGAGTAAATGGTGTCTGCCCCTCATTATCTTTGTAACTTTAAGAGATTACAACATAGCCTGTTTGAAGTTTCGATGAGAATTTTAAGCGTTGCATTCCAGTGTCCCTCTGCAGGCAACCACTTAATTTACACCCACAAACATTTCATCTGTAACAGTCTGCTTTTGAAAAATACACTTTAGAACTACCAAGTTAGAACTGCCCACAGTACTTTGGGGCTCTGACAATGTCATCGTAACAATAACTAATTAAAGATACATTTGAATCTACTTCGACTAGTCTTTCGGTGCATTCCAGATTGTAAAACCTGCTGTGCTTAGAAAAATATATATAAATTCACCTAATTTCTCAACTTTCGGTTGCCTGATCAGCCATTGGAATGCTAAAGATAAAGATGATTACTTGTTGCAATTGCAAATGTTTCAATTAGTCATTTTTATGACCTCTCAAACCAAAGCAAATAATTGAGTAATGTTTAATCTGCTCGTGGTAGTGATCAAAAACTCCTTTTCCAGCCATAAATGTTCACATCAACTTATACACATTGATTAAATGCCGAAAAATCCTATGAATGAAAGGACAACAAATTTGATCTGGCAATTTCTTGGTAACAGGGCACAATTATTTTCTTGCAGGAAAACAAAATATTCAGTGATCCTCTTAGTGCAAGAGTTAGACAGCTGCAGACTTGAGCTGTAGGCAAAATACTCAATGGCTTAGAGGTTTTACAAGTGCAATTTGTCTGAAATCAGTTAAACCAATGTTAAAGATCGAGGAATTTTTAGCACAAGTTACATGCAGTGTAAATACAGTATCCATCATCTTTAACAATGTTTCAAGAGGGTTGCATTTGCTGACCACCATGCATGAACAGTTGCACATGTCCATTCAGCACCTAATCCATCTGCTAATGATCTTTTCCACTGCTAGCATCATTGCTGGCAATACGTCTGTCAGCCCCCACACCCCTGACTGCCTCTAGCTCTCCTGACCTGACACACCAATGAGAGCCTGTGAGAGCCGCATAGGAAAGGGGGTGACAAGGAATATGGAGGCATTTAATGAAAATGGACAATGGCACACACTAATGACATCACCCATGTGGTAAACCAAGCGCGCGTCAGCAGAGAGAGGTTATGTTGGGTAAGCGTGACAACTGTTCATAATAATAGTAATAATACTCGATTGTTGCATGTATTTATGAAAATACAGTAAAATGTCTACAAGTCATCGTAAGCCAGTTCCATTTGAATGACATAAAAGAAATAAATCATACAAAGTTAGAACAAATTTCATTTTTGGTCTACCCACGGTCCCTTGATTTCCTAAGTGGCTGTGGGACATCACTGCCACACTCCACAGCTGCCAAAACATTCCCTGAGGCTACAACAAGAAGGAGGAAGAACACTACCTCGCCACCACGAGTGGACTCAGAACGTCACCTCTGCCAAAGCCGCCTCATCACTGTCGACACTCCAGCCACAACCATAGCCAGGAGATTGTCCCAACTCTCGAGGATCGAGGACCATTTCAATCTCCAAGGACCAACAGACCTTCCAAATTAACTCCCGAGGATCGAGGGATCATTCATTCGAGAGGCCATTCACTCTGGCAACACATCAGTGGACTCCAATTCATTGACGCTGGAATAGTTGCCCAAGCCACGACCACCATGGCCACGAGGAATGGACCAGATCCGCTGCTCAACAGCTCCCTGCAATGTCTCCCCACCACTGCAGCCGCAGAAAGAAGAAAATATTAATTTGATTCAAAAGTTAAATGAAGAAAACAAAACTAAAAAAGAAAGAAGGACATGGGTGGTCATGCGAGAGGGACCGAACAGGCCAGGAGTGCTAGCAACCTCCTACCCTGCTGCCTCCGCCATCTGCAGAACATCTGAACTTACATCGCAAAAGGAAACACTCTGAAATCTGGCCTGGCCCAATAAAACTGAAACCATCCCCAGATGAAATTATTCACTTTGCAAATCTCAAACAATGGCTGTCATTTCTGACTCTTCGAGGGGCTCTTCAAAGAAACTTTCTACAGAAGCTTTGCAATTTAGGACTTGTGTTGGCCTGGTGATATTATTGCTGAACTATTAACCCAATAACCCAAACACTGGTCTGGGCCCCTGGGCCGAAATCCTTCCAAGGTAGATGGTGGAATTTGAATTTAATTTTTTTTAAAATCTGGGATTAAGAGTTTAATGATGACTGCGAAACCATTGTTGATTGTTGCTAAAAACCCATCAGGTTTACAAATGACCTTTTGGTAAAGAAACCTGTTGTCCTCACTTGATCTGGCCTACATGTGACTCCAGACACAAAGCAATGTCTTTGACTCTTAACTTCCTTCTGAGCAGTTACAGATGGGCAATAAATTTTGGCCTGGCCAGTGATGTCTACATCCAGGCAATAATTTAAAAAATAATTGGTACAAGGGTGCTTTTGGACACTTTTCCAAATTGTTAAAATTCATTTAATAAATAATTTATTAAAATAACTGACATATGTACACCGATGATATTCGTAAATTTTTCTGTAAATGCAATTTCTAAAATGTAATTTCTAATGACTAAAAATCAGTTTACTTTTTGTGGCGGAATATACACTCTTTATAAGAATCCTTTCTTTTCTGTGATTATCCCATTTTCCACTTTAATAACAAAATTGCACTAGATCGCAAACTTAAATACATGAAATGCTATTTTATAAATGCAAGGGAAAATAATGAAATGACTGTGTTTGGTTGTACTGCTCAATTGTCCTGGTTCATAGAAGATTTTATGTGAAAAATATCGTTGCACAGAAACATCAATCAGAGATTCTCAGTTTTAAAAAATATGCCAAACTAAAAGCAATTGACACCCATCAGTGCCTAAAGTGGAAGCTCTCTCCAGTACCCTTAATTGATTAATCTATAAGATGTAAAGATTTTGGGAACTGTAAAAGCAGAGGCAAAATCTAAAACAAATGAAATCAATTTTCAGCATTCTTACACAAAGGACTGTGACTCACAATACTGCACTATCTCTTCACAAAAATGTAAGAGCGCAGACCAATACCGAAGAAAATGTGACCAGGCTGGGACACCAATCCTAAAATTACTAGGTGATAATTCCATTAATTTATGGAATCAATTGTCTTATGTCTCTACCTCAGGACCATTCATATGACAGGGGTGTGTCCTCCACTCTGCTTCCTGAAGTCAATAGCCAGCTCCTTTGTTTTGCTGACATTAAGGGAGAGATTACTGTCTTTACACCATGCTGCTAATCTACTTATCTCTTTCCTGTACTCTATCTTGTCATTGTTTGAGATCTGATCCACTATGGTGGTGTCATCAGAAAATTTACCAATGGATTTAGAGCTGAATGTGGCCACGTGGTCATGAGTTTATAAGGAATACAGTAAGAGGTTAAGTTTGCAGTCTTGCAGGGTACCAGTCTTGAGAATTTTCATGGAGGATGTGTTGCCACCTATCCTTATTAATTACAGCCCCTGGATCAGTAAGTACAAGATCCAGTTGCAGAGTCAGGAGTAGAGTCTTAGGTCTTGAAGTTTGGAGCTGAATTTGGTTGCAATTATGGTGTTGAAGGCAAAGCTAAAATCAATAAATGAGTGTCTGACGTAGGCATCTTTATTATCCAGAATTTCCAGGAATGAGTGAAGGTTCCTGGGAGATGGTGTCTGCCGTGGACCTATTTTGATGGTAGGCAAATTGTAGTTGGTCAAGGCAATCTGGGAGGCTGGAGTTGACGTATACCATTACTAACTTCTCAAAGCACATCGTTGCTGCATTTTTGCCAGTGATTCTACTCAACTTTGCTTTGTAGCCCGCATTACTGAACTTAGAATTTCTCAGCATCAAATAAACCCCCCAGGGTTTCAACTAAACACGTCTGGTCTGGAACTTTGAAGTTAAATTCCTTACAGTGTGGTCACTTACTTTTAACAATTCTAAACTATCTTCTCCCTTTACTTCAGCAAGGGATCCTGCAGAGCTGGCCAAATTGATGCTAGAAAGCTGCTTTCAAAAATGTGTTTCCCCAAAATCCAAACACAATTCCAGAATCTTCTATCTGAAAGCTTAATGCACTACACCGTTTACTTTGTTTGCTCATAAACTACCTAAATGTTAACAAATTCCCCTTAGCCTCCAAATCTATCTCTCAGACTGTGTTTTTTACGTTACATTACCATGGCTGCAGAATTACTTTCAAGTTAATCAGTAAACCCCTTCAGACATATAGTAAACCCAGACATCACTAGTCCAAATGCAAAGATATATACTCAAGAACAAATTATATTAAAATTATAAATTGTAATATAAAAAGTATATATAATTCATATCCCTTATCACACAAGAAAATCTTCAACCTTTCTTAAACAGTGATGTGTTTCCATTTGATGTTGTCTGGAAAGAGCAGAGGGTAAAAAAAAATACAAGGCAATGATACTTTGCATTGCTATTGCTATATATCAGTCTGTATATCCGGTATAAATCAACTTTCCACTAAACCTGAGCAGGACCTGAAAAGATTTACAAGGATGTTGCCTGTACTGGAGGGTTTGAGCTATAGGGAGAGGCTGAATAAGGTGGGGCTTTTTTCCCTTGAGCAACAGAGATGAAAGATGACCATATAAGGGTTTATAAAATCATGAGGGACATGGATAGTGTGCATAACCAAGGTCTTATTCCTGGGATGTCCGAAACTAGAGGACATAGGTTTAAGGTGAAAGAGGAAAGATTTAAAAAGGGGCAACTTTTTTTACACAGAGGGTGGTGTGTGTATGGAACAAGCTTCCAGAGGAATTAGTCGGGGTGGGTAAAATTACAACATTTCAAAGGCACTTGAATGAGTATATGAATAGCAAGGGTTTAGAGGGATATGGGCCAAATACTGGCAACATCGGTTCAAGAAGACAGCTCACCAGCACCTTCTGAAGGGCAATTAGGAATGGGAAATAAATGCTGACACAGCTGGTGACACCAATGTCCCATGAATGAATGTAGAGAAAAGGTAAGTGGTTTAAGAGTCAAAAAAAGCCAGTTGTGTACAGATTCCATAGATTTATGCTTGGATGTTTCAGACTGGTTTCAATGGACTTTCTCAATTCTGCTTCAAGACATTATAACGATGTTGATGGACATTTGATCTCCTGGAGTTAGCAGCTGATAGGTTGATTTTTTTAGATGCTGCTTGAACAACAGGAAGAACTCAAGCTTCGTTGGTGGATGGAGCGAGAAGGAGTGGCCTCCCAAGATACCTTATCAGCTGCATTTTTTCTACTTCTCTTCAGACTAGCCCAAAGAAAAATAGTGTCATAAAACACACAAAAAAGTTAGTTGACTCATCACATGATCCCCTGTCAAAAAAACCCCTCCTCACTAACATCTGGGGTCCAGTGCCAAAATTGGGAGAGCTGTCTCACAGACTAGTTAAGCAACAGCCTGAAATGGTCATACTCACAGAATCAGACCTTACAGACAATGTCCCAGACACCATCATCACCATCCTTGGATATGTCCTGTCCCACCGGCAGGACAGACCCAGCAGATGTGGAGGCACAGTGGTATACATTTGGGAGAAAGTCGCTCTCAGAGTCCTCAATATTGACGCCAGACCTCATTAAGTCTTGTGACTGCAGGTTAAAAATGGCCAAGGAAACCTCCTGCTGATTGCCACATACCATCCCCCCTCAGCTGATGAATCGGTACTGCTCCATGTTCAACACTTGGAGGAAGCACTGAGGTTGGCAAGGGCACATAATGTACACTGGGTGGGGGTTTCAATGTCCACCACTAAGAGTAGCTCAGCAGCAGGACTACTGATCGAGCTGGTTGGGTCCTAAAGGACATAACTGTTAGACTGGGTCTGCGGCAGGTGGTGAGGGAACCAACAAGAGGGATAAACATACTTGACCTCATCCTTACCAATCTGCCAGCTGCAGTTGCATGTGTCCATGACAGTATCGGTAAGGGTGACCATTGCACAGTCCTTGTGGAGACAAAGTCCCGCCTTCACATTGAGAATAACCTCCATCGTGTTGTGTGGCACTATCACCGTGCTAAATAGGATGGACTTTGCGTAGATCTAGCAACTCAAGACTGGGCATCTATGAGGCACTGTGGGCCATCAGGAGCAGCAGTATTTTGCTCCTGTACAATCTGTAACCTCATGGCCCAGTATATCCCCCACTCATAAAAGCCAGGGGATCAACCCTAATTCAATGGAGACTGCAGGAGGGTATGCCAGGAGCAGCACCAGGATTACCTGAAAATGAGGTGTCAACCTGGTGAAGCCACCAAACAGGATTATTTGCACGCCAAACAGCAAAAGCAGCACGTGATAGACAGAGCTAAGCGATCCCACAACCAACGGATCAGATCTAAGCTCTGCAGTCCTGCCACATCCAGTCGTGAATGGTGGTGGACAATTAAACAACTTACTGGAGGAAGAGGCTGCACAAATATCCCCATCCCCAATGATGAAAGTGTCCAGCACATCAGTGCAAAAGATAAGGACTGAAGCATTCGCAGCAATCTTCAGCCAGAAGTGCTGAGTGGATGATCCATTTTGGCCTCCTCTAGTGGTCCCCAGCATTATAGACACCAGTCTTCAGCCAATTCAATTCACTCCACGTGATATCAAGAAATGGTTGGAGACACTAGATACTGCAAAGGCTACAGGTCCCGACAACTATCCAGCAATAGTACTAAAGACTTGTGCTCTAGAACTTGCCGCTCCCATAGCCAAGCTATTCCAGTACAGTTGCAAAACTGGTATCTACCTGACAATGTGGAAATTTGCCCAAGTATTTACTGTACATAAAAAGCAGGAAAAACCAAACTTGGCCAATTACCACCCCATCAGTCTACTGTTGATCATCAGTAAAGTGATTGAAGGTATCATCAACAGTGCCATGAAGCAGCACCAGCTCAGCAATAACCTGTTCAGTGATGCCGAATTTGGGTTCCGCCAGGGCCACTCAGCTCCTGACCTCATTACAGCCTTGGTCAAATGTGGACAAAAGAGCTGAATTCCAGAGATGAGGTGAGAGTGACAGCCCTTGATATTAAGGCTGTATTCAACCAAGTGTGGCATCAAGGACCCCCAGCAAAACCCCAGGTAATGTCCTCAGCCCAACCATCTTTAGCTGCTTCATCATTGATCTTCCCACCATCACAACGTCAGAAGTGGGAATGTTCGCCGATGATTGCACAATGTTCAGCACCATTCACGATTCCTCAGACACTGAAGCAGTCTGTGTCCAAATGCAACAAGATTTTGACAATATCCAGGCTTGGGCTGAAAAATGGCAAGTAACGTTCATGCCACGCAAATGCCAGGCTATGACCATCACCAATAAAAGACAATCTAACCACTGACCCTTGACATTCAATGGTGTTACTATCACTGAATCCCCCACTGCCAACATCTTGGGGGGTTATCATTGACCAGAAACTCAACTGGACTCACCACATAAACACTGTGCCTACGAAAGCAGGCCAGAAGCTAGGAATATTATGTATTGTAACTCACCTCCTGAATCCTCAAAGCCTGTCCACCATCTACAAGGCACAAGTCAGGAGTGTGATAGAGTACTCCCCATTTGCCTGGATGAGTACAGCCCCAACAACACTCAAGAAGCTTGACACCATCCAGGACAAAGCAGCCCGCTTGATTGGCACTACATCCACAAGCATCCATTCCTTCCACCACCCACGCTCAGTAGCAGCAGTGTGTACTATCTACAAGATGCACTACAGATATTCACCAAAGATCCTCAGATAGCACCTTCCAGACTTATGACCATTTCCATCTAGAAGAACAAGGACAGCAGATACATGGGAACACCACCACCTGCAAATTCCCCTCCAAGCCACTCACCATCCTGACTTGGAAATAGATCACCGTTCCTTCACTGTCAATGGGTCAAAATCCTGGAATTCCCTCCCTAATAGCATTTTGGGTCAACAGCAGGTGGACTGCAGTGGTTCAAGAAGGAAGCTCACCACCACCTTCTCAAGGGCAAGCAGAGATGGGCAAGTAATGCTGGACCCAGCCTGCAATGCCCACATCCCACAAAATGAATTAAAATAAACTGACCAGTTACCCAAACATAGTCATAGAGAGTTGATTCTAGGTACATGATTTTGATTATGGCTTGAGGAATTTCCTTCTCAGCCAAGGTCCATTGTCCTGCAAGAGTGTATCTAATGGCTTGGTTCACATCTAATTGAATGCATAAGTTATCTGGATATTTTGTGAATTGTTCAGCAGATTGGTCACTTCCATTGTCTGCAGTGATTGTCACCATTTGGCTAATTCCAGACAGGTTCAAACCATTCTAGTGTCTTTAGAATCTGTATGGAACAGCAATGCAAATTTCCACCATTTAAAAGATATTTTTTAAGTCATTTTATCAGAATTGCTGCTGTTCAGTCTTTTATAATTCAAACAATGGTTTCAACTCCCACTGAGAAAATTATTGCCTCAATCCAGAAAAATGCATTCATCATCACATGCTATAAATGTCAATAGAAATGGTTACAGAAGTTCCAGGCAGTAAACAACAAACGTTAGAGGCCAGGGAAAGTTCCACAAAGTTTGCTTTATGAAATATTCAGCCTAGACATAAAACTGTGCAGTCTATATAAAGGAAATAACATTCATATAACACTTTTTACAATGTCGCTGTGGCATAAAACACATTGCAGCAATTAAAAAAAACTTTTTTTGGAATGCAGTCCCTGCAATTATGGTGCAAATTTGGCAAACAGTGTATGTGCAGCAAGGTCACAAAAACAACAATCATGATGTTGGTTGGGCACAAGCAGTGGTCAGAAAAATGTGAAGAATTTCATTGGTTTTCTGCAAGGGAATATGTGTGAGGGAATATTCTATCCCAACCTTGTCTTGAAAAAGGTCAGAGATGGAAATGCTCATTGATTATCGCTCAATGTTCAGTAGAGTTGGCATCTTCTCAGATAATGAAATAGTCCACATCCATATGCCAAAAAAGACCAGGGCAATATCTAGCCTTGGGTTGAAAAGAGATGTGCCAAAATGCAGACAACAAAACTGCCTGTCAATGACCATCTCTGATGAGAGAGGATCCAGTCACTGCCCTTCAACATTTAATGCAATTGACATCGCTGAGTCTCCCACTATCAAAATCTTGCAGATTAGCCAGAAACTGAACTGAGCCAGCCATATAAATACCATGGTTGCAAGAGCAGGTCAGAGGCTAGGAATTTTGTAGCAAGTAATTTATCTCTTCAATCTCCAATGCCTTTCCACCATCTAACAATACAGGTCAGGAGTGTAATGGAATACTCTCCACTTGCCTGGGTGGGTGTAGCTCCAACAACATTAAAGATGTTCAAAAACATCCAAACAGTGTCCCATTAACACTCAAACATTCTATTGCACCACCATTGACACAAAATGACAGTGGTGTTTACCATCCACAAGGTGCACTGAAGTAACTCACCAACGCTCCAGGGACAGCACCTTCCAAACCCAAGACCTCTACCACCTCAAAGGACAAGGTTAGCAAATTCTCCTCTAAATCACACACTATCTCATTACAACTTTAACAGGAAGCGTGGATTGGGAGTCAAGCCTCTCGCTACATGACAAAAAGTACAAAAGTCTTACTTAATGACCAAGTGGTCAAACTGCTTTACTTTGTTACTGATATCTACAGCAATAGGACTTGCACCAGTTTTTTTTTCTCTATAGAAAAATATAAACTTGCTTATTAAGAGCAAAGTTATTGTTTTAAAAAAGTAGCAGAATGTGTTATTGCCTAAAATACTATGCAGACTTAAACAATATCCTCTTTAGTACACACACACACACACAAGCACACACATACATACAAATATAGAGACAAAGCAAGGCAAACTCTGCAGAGGCATTATAGGTGGGAAATAATTATCAATATAAATAGTGCCCCTGTAGATCAAGAGCACAAACAGAGAAAGGTAGAATGAGTTGAGTTCTCACAATTCCTTCAGTTTCCTGTCAAGGATATCAAGTTGCCATCAGTAAAAGGTCATTTAGATCTTGGTCTTAGACTGTGAAAAATGTTCAGCATTCAGAGCCTATGAGAAGATCTGATATGCTTATTTCAGGAATTTTCTCAGCTTCCCAGAAAATGCTTACCAAAGACACCTCTACAGCTCATTTTCTTTAAAAATTACCTTTCACTGAATGAGACAGAAGTATATATTTTTTTCCCCTCTTGCCTGCATTCTTTCAACTCCCACTTTTCAGGAGAGCCACTAATTTGAACATGGATGTATATTTTCCCAATTGTCTCTACAAACGTATATTTGAACATACAACAACTTCAGAGGCTATTGTTGGACAACATTCAGTACTAAGTCTCTTTCAAAACTCAACCTGTTTGGCAGGCAATTAAGGAATAGACCCATCCCTAACCTCATTTCAAAATCTTTGCAATGAATTGTTTTCCAACATTTCTTGCTTTTTTCAATAAACAATGGACAATTCAATGTTCTCTTTCACCTCTTGACTTTCAAGTTTCAACTATACATGTGGTAAACCCTCTGCAACTCAGCAATTATTCAAATCTTTTCACCTTCACATAGTCAATAAAATAAAATGTATTGCTACAAATCTTGATTTGCATGTGTTCCTTCATTGTCACATGTCAAAATCCTCTATCGCTTCCTCTGAATTCTCCACCTAAAAGTAATATGGGCGTACATATATTACATTAACTGTGGAAGATCAAGAAGGTGGCTCAACACCATCTTCAGGGACAGTTAAGGATGAGGAATAAATGCTAGCCTAGCCAGTGACGCTCTACATCCCCTGAACAAATGAAAAAAAAACAGCAGAGAAGAATAGGCTTCAGTTTGCTGTCTCATTCAAAATCTAGTCCCTATGACAATGCTGCATTCCTTCAATCCTGCACTGAATAATCATCCTGGATTTCATGTTCTAATGATAGGAATATACCCACAATATTTGACTTTGAGTCAAGAGGCTTTGTACACATGCAAGAGTGAGTTCCCATTTTTGTTAGAGGTCAGGTATCGGATAACTAATTGGAATGAGTGGCATTAAATCCAAAGTCACAAATCAGACGACACCAGGTTACAGTCCAACAGGTTTATTTGAAATCACAAGCTTTTGGATTGTTGCCCCTTCAGCAAGTGAAGTGACTTTACCTGACGAAGGAGCAACGCTTTGAAAGCTTGTGATTGCAAATAAACCTGTTGGACTATTACCTGGTGTCATCTGATTTGTGACTTTGGATTTAATGTCACTCATCCAACCTGGTGTCGTCTGATTTCTGATTTTGTCCACCTCAGTCCAATGTTGGCACCTCCAAATCATGGTTAAATCCAAACACAGACCAGTATACTATTCATGAAAAGGTTCAAGGGATGCAGAATTAGAGTTACAGATTAGAGGTGATGTGATTTCTTCCTTAAAGAAGAGAAGGTTGAGAGATTTGAGAGAGATATTCAAACCGATAAAGCATCTGGACAGAATGGAAAAAGTAAAACTGGATTCACTTATGGAACGGACTCAGATTTAATCGACAAAAGATGTAATGGTGACGTAAAGTTAAACATTTTCATACTGCAAGTGGTTAACATCTGTAATGTGATGCCTGAAATCATTAAAGACAAAGAACAGTTCAGCACAGGAACAGGCCTTTCAGCCCACCAAGAACTGTGCAATTTCTATTTTTGTTTCTGATTTACAGCATCTGCAGTCCTTTCCATTTTTGTGAAAGCAAGCCAAGTTTGTTCAATCTTCCTAACAGCTAATACCCTTCAAACCAGGCAACATCCTGGTCAACCATGGTGGTCATAGGTATATTTGAGACATTGAAGAGAGTATTGGGTTCTTATCTGTACAGAATAAGTTTGCAGAGATATGGGGAGAAGGTAGGAGAATGGAACTAGATCCATTTCTCATTGGGAGAACCAGCACAGACACGGCGGGCTGGAAGACATCCTTCTGAGCTGTAGCAATTCTCCAATCCTATGATCGCAGGTATTTACCTGGGATGTTGTTTAGTTCTTTTTTGCAAGGAGACCTCTAGAAACCCTGGTAAATCTAGAAACTAATTGAGCTCCATGAGGATTGGATGTAAACCAGATGCATTCTAGGTCTCAAATGCATGCCTCAACTGCATTGTCTTGTAATGCCATCTTAAATTTAGCTATCCAATTTGAGAAGGAATACGTAGGAAGACAGGACAAGGAGTAGGAGTAGGCCATTCAGCCCTTGAGCCTGTTCTGCCATTCAGTGAGATCATGGCTGGTAAGTGGCCTAATACCATATACCTGCCTTTGGCCAAGATCCCTTCATGCTTAAAAAAAAATATCTATTTCAGATTTAAAATTAAGAACTGCAACAAAAGGACGTAATGTAAGAAAATATTTTTCCAACATAGCAAGTAGTTAATCTGAAATGGACAGCCTGGAAGTATGGTGGAGGCTGGTTCAAGTGAGGAACTCAAAAGGGTATTGGATGATTATTTGGATAGAAGTAATGTGCAAAGTTATGGGAGATAACGGAAATTAACACTTGGTAATGATGGTCATTGAGAAGCTGATGTCGAAAGGCATCCTTCTGTGCTGTAACACAACCATTTGCGTTCACCAAACTGCCCTTTGAGTGTCCTATCACTACCATGGCCTAAACAATTAACAATCCTCTGAAGGAGCCATTCATTGGAGGTGAACAAATTCCCTAAGCCATCCCCTCACCAGCTCCTTGAAAATGTCAAACATTTCCAGAGATGATGCTCGGGATCACAACTTTCAAATATTAGAATCCCTACACTGTGGAAGCAGGCTATTCAGCACATCAAGACCACACTGACCCTCTGTAAAGCATTCCACACACACCTACACCGCACCCCCCATCCCTGTAACTCTGCATTTCCCATGGCTAACCCACACATCCCTGAACACTATGGGCAATTAATCATGACCAATCTACCTAACCTGCACATCTTTGGACTGTGGAAGGAAACCAGAGCACACAGAGGAAGCCCACATGGGGCAAATGTACAAACTCCACACAGGCAATTGCCCAAGGCTGAAAGTGAACCCGGTCTCCTGCTGCTGTGAGGCAACAGTGCTAACCATTGAGCCACTGTGTTGCCTCTCACAAATATATTAGGCATTGACCCTGCCAATGTTTCAAAATCCAGCCCTCAATTACCTCTGCTTGTCCTTCCACAGATGCCGCCTGACCTACTGATTATTTACAACCTTTCCTGTTTCAATTCTGGTCAACGTTCTTTGGTGTTCAATTTGACAATAAGTCAGGGTTTTATCTGAAAGAAAACAATCTTTGGAAAGGAAAACCAAAAGAACTGTGGATGCTGTAAATCAGGAACAAAAACAAAGTGGCTGGAAAAGCTCAGCAGGTCTGGCAGCATCTGTGAAGGAAGAAACAGAGTTAACTTTTCGGGTCTGGTGACAAGTTCTGTGGTAGGGTCACCGGACCCGAAACGTTAACTTTGGAAAGGAAACCGAGTATTAGCTGGCCATTATTGCTTTGCCCTATTCCCTTTTGTACTTAATGTACTTAATGCTGTCTTCACATCGTGATTACCCTCGCGGACTCACTTTAAGGAAACTCAGCAGGAGAAAACAATTGTGCAACTTTAATTTCCATTTACTGCAAAGTAAAAATATTGAAGGATTAGTTGAAAAGAATAGATTTTGGACGCAGCAAAGCTGATGGTGAAGGGCCACTGGACTTGAAACATTAACTGGATTTCTCTGCACGGATGCTGCCAGACCTGTTGACTTTCTCCAGCAATGTCTGTTTCTGTTCGATCGTGCATTAGTTAAAAAGTCAGATACACTGCCTCTCAGTTGAGATATCCAATTTTAGACTCCCCTAATCAATTAATTTCGCACTGATGAAAGCCTTGAAACAAATTCATTGTGTCCACTGACCCTAGATGTGACTAATAAAGCAGTGAAGTAATGTAGCCATTCTCACCATGTATAATTAATCTCCTACAAGAAGAAATCAAAGCCTTTCTGTGAAATTATATTAATGAGCTTTGACACCTGCACCAAGCCGAGGAACATGTAAAGTGCAGGAAAGAAGCCAGGCCAACGGGGCTCAGCAGGGCTGAAATCCTGAGGTTTGCTTATTGTCACTTAAAGTCAGCTTGCAAAACAATTGATTCACAGACACAAATGGCCTTGCACTTGTAAGTCTGGGCTTTGACAGTACGGTTCACAAATCAGAAAGATTAGAATGACTCTACCTGAAATTCATGACCAATATAGTGGACAACTGTAACACTTATAACAAAAGAACTTGACGTTTTTAAATCTCTGCAAGAGATTTTCAAACACTGGATAATATGATACTGTCCTCTTCTTTATCATCTTGGCCATGTTATCCTTATTCACCTTTAAACTTTGCAGTCAATCTGAGCAGATTGTCCAACTGCAGAGTGTGGAGAAGGGCATTAAAGCTGAGCTTGGTTCTGTCCTTGCGATATGCATATATATATATATATTTCTGCTGGTTTGTCTCGACTTGTCAGTGTTGCATGAGAGTTCTGATTGACTTTACATAGACACCAAGGGTTCAGAGTTTTAACATCCTTCTGGCTGAGAAAATGCCTGTTTCAGTGATCATTTGTGTTGTTTAACCTTTCACTCACTTCCCCAAAATGTGAGCCATCTATTACTGAAACAGCATGATAAAACTGCTCTTCAAACAGCCTCAAAATCAAACCTGCATTTTCACATTTTGAACTCTTCCAGGGAACCAAATGAAAGGTCTCTTTCTATTAAGTGATCACATCTGTGGTAATCCTACATAGCGTTTAATACAGGCTTGAATTCCAACTTCCATTTGGTGTGGTCACATAGCCCTTGCATGTCAAGATATAAAATCACTCACAGTTCCATTACCCAGTCGTGAAATGATGTCAGGCAGTAATGGCTTGCTCCATGTCAAAACCTAAACCTTCACTAAGTGAAATGTTACAGTACAAACTGAGAAAATTACTCTGTTGGTGTGATTGGTGACGCTGCATTGACACACTCTGTATCAAATCAGTGCAACACTCTGCAATGCAGAAAAATGTAAGCTTTTTAGCAATGATTGTTGTATAATGACATTCATTGGACTTGGTTAGATGCTTATTATTTTGGAGTTTCTTCTTCCTGAGGTTATTAGGCCCCTATCCATCCCTTAAGATGTTGAATGACTAAGCCCGAGAAGCGTTCAATTTATTCAATGTCTTGCTGCAAAACTGCAGGTTCACAGTCCAATAGAAAGCTTGCAACTAAATGATTAATCACCAGTGCCAACATCATGACTATCAAGCAATTGAGTAGCTGGTATACACTGCTCCCACAGTGCATTGATGGATGAGATGCTGACTGATTTGTCCTCAATGGCGTGGAGCTTCTTGAGTGTTAATGGAGCTGTTCTTATTCAGACAAGTGTGGCTATTCCACCACACATTGTGCCTTGCATTTGGTCAGATTGTTGGAGGCAGGTGGTGAGTTTTGCCATGGACCTCTTGCACATTGTTTTACCCACACTATTCAGAGGGCTGGCACAATTTAGTTTCTGAGCAATGGTACCCTCCAGAACATTAAGGTGATTGTAACGTTGTTGAATGCTGAGGGGAGATGGTTACTCTCTGGTTGTTGTTGCCTGGCACTGGTGTGGCCCAAAGATTGCTTGACGCTTAACAGGCTAAACCTGAACATTATGCAGTGGCCACAGACTGTTTCAATGTCTCAGGAGATGGCAATGCAGGTGAATACTGCAGTCCTCAGTGAAAATCTCCTTTTGTTTTTGATGGAAAGAAGGTCACTGATGAAGCAGTTAAAGATGCTTAGATTTCGTGCACTAGCCCAAAAAATAAATGAAATGAAAGCCGGGCCCAGAGATAACTGGTCGCTAAAAACCATTTCATAAAACAGTATAGGTTTATGGCACAGAAAGAGCCAAGCGATCCAATGCATCTCCACTAACCAGAACACAAGTCAATCAGCCATAATCCTAATTTCCAGCATTTGGCCTATAACCCTGCAGGCTATGATTCTTGAGGTACATACTCAGACACCTCTTAAATGAGTTGAGTGCATCTACATCTACTACCCTCAAGGTCCTGAGGTCCAGAGGCATTCCATCCTCTGGGTGAAAAAGGTTTTCTTCATCTGCCCTCTAATCTTTCTACAAATCACTTTATATCTATGCCCACTAGGCACTGATCTCTCTGCTGAGGCAAGTGGACAGTTCCAATCACCCTTGTAATAATGTGCGACTTAATCAAATCTCCCCTCAGACCTCACTGTTGCCAGGAGAATAATGCCTGCCCTATCCAAACTTTCTTCATTGCCGTATTTTCCATTCTGGGCACCATCCTTATAGAATTTGTTCATGTACTGTCTCTCCTGAAATTACATCCTTTCTGCAACAAGGTGTCTAGAACTATACAAGTAAATCACGTATGAATTACACACTTCCAGCATAGCGTCCTTGCTCTCATACTCTAGATCTTGGTTAATGAAGGGTAGAATGCCTTCTTAACCATCTTATCAACCTGTTCTGTGAACTTCAGGGATCTGTGGACATTTGCTCCATGGTCTGTCATTTCATCTACATCTGTCACTATCCTCCCATTTATTACATATTCACAACCTCTTTGACCTCACAAATGTACCACCTCACACTCCTCTAAATTGAATTCCATTTGCTTCTTTTCTGCCTGCCTGATACCAGTTATAATCTACAGCTCTCCACCTCACTGACAACCATGAAGCCATGTTTTGCGTTGTTTGCAAACTTCTTGATCACATCTAAATTGCATTCATCCAAATTGACAATATCTGCGCAAAATAACAGGGGAAGTAGTATTGAGCTTTGCAGAGTCCCACAAAAAACAGCTTTCCAGTCACAAAAACACACATCCACAATTATCCTTTTCTTGCTTATGAGTAAATTTTGTGCTTAGTTTGTTATATTCCAATGACCTTTTATTTCTTAAAACCATGCTGCCATGGGGTACCTTGTTTAAGTGGAGTCATAAAGTTTTACAGAGTGGAAAGAGAACACTTGGCCCGTTGTTTTGCGTTGTTAAAATTTTGTCTTGTTAAAATCTATTTAGACCATATCAATGGCATTAACTTTATCAATGCTCCTTATCACATCCTCAAAAAGTTCAATCAAATTAGTCAGACAAAATTTGTTCTCACTGATTGTCATTTTGATTAATCCATTCCAACCTAAGTGACTACTAATTCTGACTCTCAGAATTGATTCAAATGATTGCCTACAACTGTTTAGACTGACTGGCCTGTAATTATTCAGTCTATCCCTTCCTCCCTTTTAGCACAATGGTCCAACATCAGTCAGTCATCTGGCATCACAGCCGTAATTGGTGAGGAGTGAAAAATGATGGTGAGACATTCTGCTGTATCCCCCTGGCTTCTTTTAACAGATTAGTGTGCATATCATCAAGGACTGGTGATTCATCTAATCTCAAGATCTTAATCCTTTTAGTATTTTACTCACTTCCCACGTTTACCATACCTACTATTCCACACTCCTCCACTTTACAATGTCTACTTCGAAAAGGCAAGCTCTGAGAGAGATACAAACAGTTTACAGAGAGGTGTAGATGAGTTAAGTAAGTGAGCAAAATGTTGGCAAATGGAGTATAATGTGGGAAAATCTGAAGTTGTTCATTTTGGTAGGAAGAACAAAAGAATGGAGTATTATTTAATTGGAGAAAAGCTGCAGAAAGCTGCAACATAAAGTGACTAAGAGGTGCTTGTACATAAAATACAGAAAGCTAACACACAGGCACTGCAAGTAATCAGGAAGGCTAATAGAATGTTGGCCCTTATTACAAGGAGATTAGAGAATAAGAATAGGGAAGTCTTACTTCATCTGTACAATATCTCATGTATTGGATCTCTTAGGTAAGGAAATATATCATTTAACTGGGGACAGTTCAGTGAAGATAATTAGGTTGGCCCCTAGTATGAAGGGATTGTCTTTTGAGCAAAAGCTAAACAGGTTGGGACTCTGCTCGCTGCAGTTTCAAAGAATGAGTGGTGATGTCATCGAAGCTGATAGGATTCTTAAGGGAAAATTAAAAGAACTGCAAATCCTATAAATCAGAAACAAAATCAGAAGTTGCTGGATAAGCTCAGCAGGTCTGGCAGCATCTGTGGAATGAAATCAGAGTTAACGTTTCGGGTCGAGTGACACTTCCTCAGAGCAGGGTTCTTAAGGAGCTTGACAGGGTAAATGTTGAGAGGATGTTTCTTCTCATGGGAGAGCTGAGGACCAGAGGGCATATTCTCAGAATAAAGGAATGCCAACTTAAGACTGAGATGAGGAGGAATTTCTTCTCTTGGAAAGTTGTGAGTCTTTGGACCTCCTTGTTAGAGGGAGTTCTGGGAGCAGAGTCCTTGTATATGTTTAAGTCTGAGACATAAAGGTTCATGATCAGCAGGGAAATCAAGGGTTACAGGAAAAACACTGAAAAGTCTACGCGGACAATATTGAATTAGCCACGATCCTACTGAATGGCAGAGCAGGTTTGAGGGGCCTACTCTTATTCCTAATTCTTGTGATCTTACAATCCCCTGTTTTTCTTTTCAGAGAGCTCTGCAAACACTCAGCAGGTCAGGCAGTATCTGAGGAAACAAAGAAAAGGATTAATCTTTTGAAGTCCAGCATGGCTCTTCTTTGGAAAGCACACTTCCCAATGACTAGAAATTAGCTAGTGTTCCTTGATGCCAAATTTGATCAAATATTGCTGTGGTGTTCAGGGCAGTCCCTCTCACCTCACATCTCGAATTCAGTCATTCCATGTTTGAACCAAGGCTGTAATGAGGCCTGGAATCAAATAGTTCAGGTTGGTTTTTGTTGAGTTAATTGCATTATCAATGACCCTTCCATCACTTCACTGATCTTGAGAACATGTCCTTGTGCAGCTTGCCATTGGTCCAAGACAAGATAAATAAAAAGCAGGAATGTAAATAATTGTGCGTGAATGAGGTTTGAGTACGGTTGCTTTCTTTGTTTTACAACACATCTGAGATCTTTCACTTCTGGGATCTCTGGATTTTATAGCCTCTGGAACTTGAAATAGTGGTTCAGTGCCAAACTAATTTTTATTATTATTTAAAATAGAATTTAATTTGCCACAACCAGATATCACTTAATCACCAGCTTTGCAGCATTAAGAATTAGGCTGATTAAGCTGTAAATTGGGAACAAGGAAGACATTGAATTTTCAATTGACAGGAAAAAAAAGTACAGTCACATCAACATCTACAAAATAAAGGTAATCCATAACTGAAGGCTGCTGAAAGCTGGATGACTTGCAGAAAGTCAAATGATTGAGTTGTTTAAAGTGATGACAAAAGAATAAAAACAAATCCACAGGAAGAAATAATGGTAACAGGAGAAAAAAGATGAAGAGTTATGAAGCTTACCAGAGAAATAATGCGATAGAGCTGGGCGCACACACAAGCATGTACACACAGACACACACACAAATAGACTTTTTAGAAGTTTGAGTCCTTTAACAGGGGAAGAGAGATACACTCAAAGATTTAATGCTTTATGTCTGGAGGCACTGTGCTCATTGATCAGTGAGGCCCATTGCATAGATCCTGTGAGCTAGACAATGGAATATACCATTCCAATTTTCACGCTGAATGGGCAATAAATTCATTACAGAAGGCTTTTTACTCCATTCACTTTTATAAGTGCAGTGTGACATTGGAATTTCTCCCCTATTACAAACATCATTTCTCTGTAGCCAGGTTCATTCTAGGCAATTTGGCTTTGGCTGTCAATCTGTAAAAATGCCACTTTCATATTAGTCCTCAACACCGCTTCTCAAAGCATTGGTGAAAAATAAACTATCACTTTGGCCCATCAAATCAATGACATCTCTTTCTTACAACAGCACTTTGCTCAATATTCTTACCTGTTCCATTTGCTCCTAGAATGCAGATTGAGACGAAGCTTTCAAATCACTTGTGATGGCACTGATATTGGTTCTGCTCTTATCCATTCTGAGAACAAGAGCCTGCAACTACGGGATAAACGTAGTCAACTGGAAGAATAATTTACTGTGAATGGAGGTCCTTAACATGTTCGATTTGCAAAAGCCTAGATATAAGAAATTGAATCACATCTGATGTGCAGTACCTGCTTGATACAATTCAAATTGTTCAACATTCTGCTTAAAATGAATGGATGCTCTCTTCTAGATTTGTAATGTGAAAGATTTTCTTGGAACTTTTTATGTACTGTTATCTTACACTTTTACATCCAACAAAAAATCTTCGTGAAGATTGTTCTATGAAAGAATTCCAAGAACAGCAAATACTCTCTGGCAAGTTTAATAGATGCCAACAGGCAATGTATTTAAATAGTGTGGGAATGTCCTCAACTTTAATCAATGATGAAATTGTTCTTCCATTGATGAGGCAGGATGTTGTATGTGGTCAAGTAACGTACTGACCAAATGTCTCCATTCAAATCCAACGTAGACTGAATGCTTCCTCTTAATACATCCAGTTAGAGATTATTGATAGGTGGATGCAGTCTATCTGTCAAACAGCCTAAACTGTGTGTTAGTTCTTCATGGACCTTCCTTGTACTTACTCCAAAAGCAGAAGTGTAATGTAAACAATTCCCACAAGGAAACCATTGCCCTAGTATTGTGACTGTACAACAAATGAAAAAAATTGGGAGTGCTATGGCAAGAAAATGCAATTATATACAGAGGGTCCTTGATGTAGCTTGGGGTTATGGACCAGAAAAGTGCAACGTGTCATTGAATCACTACAATTCTCCACAGTATGGAAGCAGGCCATTTTTCCCGTTGAGTTCACACTGATCCGCCAAAGAGCACCCCACGTGGTTCCGTCCCCATAACTTTGCATATCCAGTAGCTAACTCACCTAACCTGCACATCCATGGACAAAATGGGCAATTTAGCACGGCCAAACCAACTAGCCTGCACACCTTTGGACTATGTGAGGTAACCGGAGCACCCAGAGGAAGCCCACACAGACACGGGAAGAATGTGCAAACTCCACACAGACAGTCGCCCGAGCATCCCTGGTGCTGTGATGCAGCAATGCTAAGCACTGAGCTATTGTGCCGCTCCAACCTTGTAAAGTATGTTAAGGAGTGCTCTTATATTGAAGTATTTTTCCCTATAGGAATAAAGAAACTAGCAGTGATTGGGAATATAAGAACACTAACATTGCCTATGCAACTCATATCAGGACATATTTCCCATAAGAAACAATGGATACAGCTGTAACTTAGAGAAATGTTGTGTTTCATATCTACTAAACAAAATACGTTCTATATATGTACTTTACTGTACAACACAATGTACACACACCCACTGCCATGAACAATGTGAGAGAACATAATGTGACTCAGAAGTGTCAGAAAGAGTGCTGGAAGTAGATGCTAAGGTGGTGATGTAAACGTGAATTATGTGTTGCAAGTTTTCGATACTGAGACTGAACTTAGTCAAAAACAATGCAACAATGTGAAAGTGAGGAAACGTTTTGTTTAGTTCCTCAAACAGTCACCAACAAATTGTGTCTCACTAATTTGATGAGTTTTTTGAAGAAGTAGTAATAGAGTTGTGCTTATAATATTTATTTGACCTGATTGGTGTTATTTAGATACTGGCCAGAATTTTATTAGTCCCTGAGAGATGGTATTAGATATGTGCAGCCAATAAAATCATGGGGAACTGTGTTGGCTTTGCTCCCTGACCATGTCCTGCCGGTGAGTAATTTTACTGATGGAAGGACTAGAATTGAGTAGGCAGAAAATACTGAAAGGTCCTGTTGACAGCTATTTTACCAGGATTGATGGTGTTTTTTCAAGGGTGGATCACTTCCCCACCACTTTGCAGAGATACTATCATCTATACAGAGGCATCTTCTCAGGGCCAGCCCGAGCAAGAAAGATTTTGTGAACAAAGGAGGGCCCTCAAACAGCATCTATAGCCTCAATCATTTCTTAATGCGGGTTTCATTCTCCAATACTTGGTTTCTCTTTTTTGTTGATGTATTCATTGGCTGTCTCAGACCTCCTGCCTTTCTCAGCAGTGGTCACCAGTTGTGTTGGAGCTGCTGAGGCAGCTGACCTCCTGGCCTTCTGATTGGCCCGTCAGCTCTTAGCGGTGGGTTGCCATAGTGAATAGAATGACAGCCCCTGGGGCAGCCACTTAATTGGCGGGAAGGCACATGGGCCTAGCACTTGGCAATACTCAGTTCTATCCAACATCAGGCCTTCCAGCTAACTGGTAAACCGTATTCCTGCATTTCCAAGCCTTATTACACAACCTTGTCGATTATCAATTGGAGCATGGCCTTGTCTGTACCTGGATTTCCAGTGGTTCTTTGTTTGTTGCTAAACACTTTGAAAAATATGAATTCACATGCAGAGTAAATATTTTCTATCATGGATGCGAACCAATCTTAGGGCCTCTCCTAAATCAGAAGCTTGGCAGAGTCATACCTTTGTTCTTCTCTATTAGAAAAATCTCTCAACAACTCCATTTACAACCTATACACCCTTACACTGAACCCTCATTTGTGCTACTGTTAATCCTGACCTCCATTGCTCCAATCCTCTCCTGGAAAGATTTTGTCATCTTCAGTTCCTACAATACCTCTTCTGCTATAATCTATCCCACATTAAGTCCTGATCTCTTTTTTCACAGAATATCATAGAATCCTTACAGTGTGGAAGCAGGCCCTTTGGCCCAACAAGTCCACACCAACCCTCAGAGAATCCCACCCAGACCCATCCCCCATAACCCACCTAATCTACACATCCCTGAACACTACGGGCAATGTCGCATGGCCAATCCATCTGCACATCTTTGGACTGTGGGAGGAAACCGGAGCACCTGGAGGAAACCCACGCAGACACAGGGAGAACGTGCAAACTCCACACAGACAGTCGCCCAAGGGTGGAATTGAACCCAGGTCCCTTGTGCTGTGAGGCAGCAGCGCTAACCACTGAGCCACCTGGCTGCTCAATTACCACACTGGCCTCACCTCATCCCATCTCTCTAATGTTTGTCACCCTTATGCCCTCATGACAACTACTCTGAATTCTACATTCTTCTCACAGTCCAGACTATTGTAAACTCCTTGAGCTCATAGTTGTGCCTTTAGCCGCCCATAGTTTTCAACTCTATATCTCCAAAATTAAAATAATTCAGATGCTACAAATCTGAAACTAAAACAGAAAATGCTGAGAGGTGATGACCTAGTGGACTGTTAACCCAAAGATCCAAACAATATTCTGGGGATCTGGGTTCAAATCCTGCCATGACAGATGGTGGAATTTGGCTTCAATAAAAAAATATCTACAATTAAATGTCTAATGATCACTGCAAATTTATTGTTGGAAAACTCATCGAGTTCACTCATGTTCTCTCGAGAAGGAAACTGCCATCCTTACCTGGTCAGGCCGACGTGTGGCTCCAGACCTACTGTAATGTGGTTGACTCATAACTGCCCCCTGGGCAATTAGGGATGGACAATAAATGCTGCCTGGCCAGTGACACCCTCTTCCCATGAATAAAAGGGTCAGGGAGTATTTTGGAGAGAGAAACTGAATCAACATTTCAGATCATATGATATTTCATCAGAACATCAGAACTGTGAAGTGTAACAGGTTTGAACCAGGGAAAGGGTGAGGCATGGCAGGAAGGGGAACAAAACAGAAGGTCTGCAACAGGGTGCAGGGCAGGACAGAATAAATGACAAATTTCATTAGAATTAGAATTTGATTTCATTGTCTACAAATAAAGGAGTACAGTGAAAAGTGTACAAAACCACCATTATCCAGCGCCATCTTGGTTACAAAACTAGAATTTCAGAAAAAAAACAGCAGTAACAAAAGAAAAGCGAAAGATAAGAAAACTGTCCAGGTCTCAAAGTCTAAGTCTTATCTCCATAAGGGTGTTTGGAACCAACGATGAAGGCACTTGGGCCTAGCCACAATCTGAAGTCTCGGTCAGCCTGTGAGTCTCGCATCGATTGCTGGGAGGAGTAAAGTTCTTGCTGCTACCGCTGCCTCCAATCACTGGAGGACTTTTGCCACCATTGTTGGCACCACCTTCCCTGCAGACCGGGAGGACGTCCTTGTCGCCACCTCCAGTTGCTGGGAGGAGTCACGGTCCGCCACCACCGCTGCCTCAGACTGCCCGCTCTCGCTGCCGTGCTAGTGCCACCAATTAACCCACCGCAAAAGGGCTTTAAAGAAAGAAAAAGCAAGGAAGAAATGGAAGAAAGGAAGAAAAAGAGCAGAAGTTAATGGAAGAAAAGAAAGCAGATGGGAGCGGATACGTCCTGAGCTCAGGAGCCTGCACACAGCACTGCTGCTCCAACCCCCTCTTGTTCAAAAGTTGCTGAATTGCCCTGAATTCATGGCACAAAAGCAAGTGCTATAGGATGAGTAAAGAAACGGAAGGTGAGAATGGCAGGGTTACAATTGTCCAAGTCGAATGCAAAGGGATGATGAAGGAAACAACAAAGAAATTGATGTCTGAAGGCAGTGACCTTGGGAGTCCTTATAGTAGAACAGAATTGTGGCAGTGCAGAAGGATGTCATTCAGCCCATCAGATTTGCACAGGTTCTCTAGGCTTTTGACTTTGTGTTTTTTCCTCATAGCCCTGCATATTGCATCAATAATTGTCCAATGCCCTTCCAAAAGTCCCACTTGAAACTGCCTCCACCATACTTCCAGTACACATTCTTTCTCTTTTTATTCATTGGATTTGGGCATTGCTGGCCGAACTCGTATTTATTGCCCATCTTATTGCCCAGAGGACAGTTAAGAGTCAACCACATTGCTGGGTCTGGAGTCACATGTAGGCCAGACCAGGTAAGGATGGCAGTTTCCTTCCCTGAAGGACGTTAGTGAACCAGATGGGTTTTTCTGAAAATCGACAATGGATTCATGGTCATCATTAGATTCCTAATTCCAGATTTTTTAAAAAATTGAATTCAAATTCCACCATCTGCCATGGCAGGATTTGAACCTGGGTCACGTGGATCTCTGGATTAATATCACTAAGCCATTGTATTCCCTTTCACTGTGGAAAGGTTTTTGCTTCCCTCTCCCTTTTCACAAGTCACTTTAAGAGAGTGCCCTCTGGTTCTTGACCCATTTATAAGCAAGACCTATTTCTTTCAATTCACTCTGGCTCAACCCTCAACAGGTATTTTATGCTCGAAGAAGTTTCATGCTGCTAGATTAAATATGGTTAAGAGAAAAAAGACAACAGAAATACACTGTTTAAAAAAAAGAAATTGTTGAATTCTGTGTGGAATCCAGAAGGCTGTAAAGTGGCCAAATGAAATATGGGGTGACGTTTCTCAATATTGAGCTTCATTAGAACACTGCACCAGGTAAATGTCAGAGTAGGAGTAAGGAGAAGAATTGAAGTAACAAGGGTCACATTTTCGGAGTGAAAGGAGATTTTTCACAAAGCAGCCAACTAGTCTTCCTATAGCTTCGCCAAAGTAGAAGAGACCACATCTTTTTAAATCTCACTTAGGGATATGGAATCCACTAGCCGGCCAGTGTTTATTGATGTCCATAGTTGCTCTTGAGAAGGTGGTGGTGAGCTGCCTTCTTGAACTGCTGCAGCCCATGTGCTACAGGTTGACCCACAATGCCTTAAGGGAGACAATTCCAGGATTTTGACCCCGTGACACTAGACAAACGGTGAAATATTTCCAAGTGGGTGGCTTGGGGTGAACTTGCAGCTGAAACTATGTACACATCACGCACAACAAATGTCCTTTGGGGGAGGTGGCGACACAGTGATATTGTCACTAGAACAGCATTTCAGAAACCCGGGCCAATGACCATCTCCAACTAGAGAGAATCTAAACTTCTCTTTGCATTCAGTAGCGTTACCTCTGAATCCCTCACCATCAACATCCTGGGGATACCATTGACCAGCATTACCAGGATGAGGCATATAATTACTGTGGCTTCAAGAGCAGGTCAGAGTAACTCATCTCGTGACTCCCCAAAACCTGTTTGTCATCACACAGAGCAGAAGTTAGGAGTGTGATAGAATTGCTTGAAACACCAAAAACATTCAAGATATTCCACACCAACAAGGACAATCCTGTCCACTTGATTGGCACTTTATGTCCGCCACTGCAGTGACAATAGTACGTACTATATGCAAGAATCATTATAGCATCTCGCCAAATCTGCTTCGACATCACCATCCTAACCAATGATCTCTACCAGCTTGAGGAACAAGGTGTATGGGAGCAACACTGCCAAGTCACACTGTTCTGACTTACACCTCAGTCACTATTCCTTCAGAGTCGCGAGCTCAACTCCCGTCCTGATGGTTCTGTGGGTGTTTCCACATGGTATAGACTGCAGTCACTGAAGAAGACAGCTCGCCACCACCTTGTCAATGGCAATCAGAGGTGGGCACAATGCTGGCTTCTGTGTCCCATGAAGTAAATAAACTGACACAGACTTCTAAGTCAAAGTAAGGGCGAGTTAATCACTGCTTTACTCTGATTGAGAGTTTGTGGCCTTAAGTGGTGAGAAAGGAGGAGGCAAAAGGACATTTTTTTTACCTTGATAAACCCTCTGCTTTTTCCGTATACCTCTCCATAAGCCATCTCTTTCAGTCTCCGTTAGTCTAATCTTCCCTTCTTCTGTTCAGTCTCTACATTTTTTACAACTCTGTTAAGTTCAATAAAATTTTCCTTAGTGTACAGATATTGCATAGATGGAAGATGTCGTTGCAATTTCACACTGGCTGCAGATGGAAAAATTGTTTGGCATTGTGATACCAGTTGTCTCACCATGTGATTGTCCTCCTTTGCTGGTTACGTGATGCCTACATAGTGCAACAAACTAGCAGTACGTTATAAAAATCTATCAGATGATGACAAATGTGTTGTCCTGAAGTGTTTTGAGGATTGCATTGGCCATTGCTTGTACATCATACACATTTATCAGTTCAAACTGAAGATTTCATTAACAACCGTGGGAAGAAACTCATCTGATGCAGACATCAATAAACCCACGGATTCATCAATTTCTTCTTTCTGCTTTGCAAATATTAACAGCATGAATCCTAAGGTCCGACATTACCAATCCATACAGGTCATTCTTTATTAAAGATAACCATTCCCAGTTCATTGGCTTCGGTTCATGTAGAGTGTATAATGTCACCTCCAGAAGGTGCTTGAGTTTGACAATAAATTATAGGCCTGTTTTTAAAGCTCTCAATTGTTACTTTCTCTGCAAGGCCCAGAGTGAAATTTATTCCCCAGTACGGGAAACTTATGATGGAAGTTTTTTTGCTTGCTCTTGTCCTGATCGTATACTTTCATTCATAGCAGGTTGACAAGACTGGTTTGCAATTGTTCAGAGTCTGCTTCAATTTGTCAGCAGCTCAGTCTGGTTCATAGTAAGAAACAGCATTCCTTCACTCACTATATATCTGGGTCCTCCTCCCGCTTTGTCAGGGCTTCCCAAAGTGGGCTCCTGAGCTGAAATGTTGGCGTCCTGAGCTCTCAGACAGCAACGACAACCATGGAACTCCAACAAAGCTAAATAACTATTATCCTGCTCGAACAGGCTCCCACTCTCACAGTAACCCCGACACTATTCTCACAGTATCCCCTATCCCACTCTCACAGTGCCACTTAACCTATTCTTACATAGCTCCCCAATCCCACTCTCACGGGTCCCCCATCCCACTCTCACAGCACTTCCTATCCCACTCACACAGTGTACCCTACACTTCTCACAGTGCCCCCGATCCCACTCCCACAGTGCACCCTGTCCCACTCTCACAGCGGCCCCAATCCCGCTTTCACAGCAGTCCCTACGCCCGCGTTCCCTACCCACTCTCACAGCGGCCCATACCCAACTCTCACAGCGGCTCTAAGCCATCTTACACCACGCCCTAATCCCACTCTCACAGTGCCCCCTACCCCATTCTCACAGTGCCCCCTATCTCAATTTCACAGCGCACACCACCCCATCTCACAGCACCCCCACCCCATTCTCACTGCGTCCCCTACCTCATTCTCACAGTGCTTCCAATCTCACTCTCACAGTGTGCCCTATTCCATCTCACTGCGCCCCCATCCCACTCTCACTGCGCCCCATCCCACTTTCATAGTGCCCACTACCTCACTCTCATAGTGCCCCATACCCCAGTTTCACAGCATCACTTATCCCACTCTCACAGCGCCTTCTAACCCAGTCGCATAGCATGCTCTACCCCAGTGTCACAGCACCCTTATCTCACTCTTAAAGCAGTCTACCCCACTCTCACATGCCCCTATCTCTCTCTCTCACTGCGCCCCCATCCCACCCTCGCAGCACTGCCTACCCCATTCTCACAGCTTCCCTACCCCATTCTCATAGCGCCCCCTACCATCTCACAGCACACTATTCTCACTGTCACAGTGCCCCTACCCCATTCTCACAGCGCCCCCTACCCATGTCACAGCACCCCCATCTCACTCTCACAGTGTGCCCTACTCCATCTCACAGCACCCCATCCCACTCTCACTGCGCTCCCATCCCACTCTCACAACACCCCCTACCTCACTCTCACAGTGCCTCCTACTCCACTCTCACAGCATCCCCATCCCACTCTCACATCCTGCCTACCCCATTCTCACAGCGCCCCCTGTCTCTCTCTTACAGTGCCCCCTACCCATCTCACAGCACCACCATCTCACCCTCACAGTGCTTCCTATCTCATTCTCACATCATCCCTACCCCATTCTCACAGTTCCCCCACCCCATTCTCACAACAACCCCTACCCCATCTCACAGCTCCCCCAGTCCCACACTCACAGTGTGCCCTACCCCATCTCACAGCACCCCATCCCACTCTCACAGCACCCCCTACCTCACTCTCACAGTGCCTCCTACTCCACTCTCACAGCACCCCATACCCCACTTTTACAGCACCACTTATCCCACTTTCACAGTGCCCACAGTATAATTTAGTTCATTTAGGATTGACTGACATTGGGCTGCATCCAATGGAGAGTCATGTGTTTGACCTGTTCTATCAAGTGGTGCAACTCTGCTTTGCCCTTTGGATGAGAATTTGAACTCAGGTTCCCTCTGCTCTCTCAGGTAAATGTGAACGAACCTATGGCACCATTTGAAAAAATGATCAGGGGTGTTCTTCTGATGTTCTGGCCAATATTTATCACTGAGGCTGAGTGCATGTGAAAATTTTCACATGATTGTTTGAGTGACCTGCCAGTGTACAAAGTTGTATGCATTACTTACATTAATGATGTGGAAGTGACGGTGTTGGACTTGGGTGGACAAAAACAACAGTTCTCCAAAAGCTTGTGATTTCAAATAAACCTGTTGGACTCTCACCAGTTGCCATGTGACTTCTGACTTACATCTAACTTCATCTGTGTCTTCACTTGGCTGTGAAGTGATTTGTGATGTTCTGAGATAAGAGAAGGTGCCTTATAATTGTAATTTCACTTTCTTTTGTTTCTTCTTTCTTACAATGCGCTTTTAAGAAATTACAGTTTTCAACGTGTTCTGTTCTGTGAAGAATCAATTCCCTGGAGGTCAAACATTTCATGCCTACTCAAAAAGCTATCACACCATTTGCTGATTTGCTGTTGACTTGTTGAAGCATCAATAAGTCACCTTCTATAGCTACCAAGGACTCGTTATGTACAACAATAAAAGACTCACTTTGCAGATACATGTCCAACACCTGGTGCCTCTGCAACTTTAAGAAATCTCACTGAAAGAAATGTTGCTGAATGAGAATAATTCACTTTCTGCGAGATTTAGCCAGTTGGGTTTTGCCTGCTTCAAAGAGCAGCAAAAACCATATACAAAAGAGTTTGACTCGAAACTTCAAACTCTGGTGCAGTAATGCAAAAACATTCCTTTTGTGACAGAGTTTTATCCATTTGAGTGTTTGACTCTCCTGGGGCTGTCATCTCAGTTTAACAATGCTATATAATGAGAGAAATCCAATATGCAGCACATTAGAAATAGATTCAGCATGTGGTGTTTTGAAACGACCCTAAGCACCAAAATATCCTTGTATAAATAGAATCCAGCACCTGGCATTAATACAAGCCCCATTGTTCTCACAGGGCATTTGCACTTGTATAAAACAAATGGAAAAATAACCCAGTGGGCCCACACTGTCATTATGCGAAGATTAGATTTTTAAATGCTTGGAAAGCATTCTTAGTGCAAAGGCAGCTGCAAACTTGAACAGCTGTGACAGTCTTCAATAGCACTTGAGTCTTCACGGCACTAGTTTAACGTATTTTATATTGTTACCATAATTGTGCAGCGTCCCTGTCTAAAGACATGACCATTAAAACTAGTGTTCACCTCTGGATTCTGACACAGATCAAAGTGACACAAATGGTATAAATGCCTTCTCAGCTTAAGGCTTTGCGAGTTGGGGACCATTTAGAATATTTATAAGACTGCTAAGGAATCCAAATTGATAGAGCACTGGTTATTTTTACAGTGGGCCTTAGTTTGACAATCTCATTCTAAGAAGAGATATAAAGATACTTCACACTGAAAATGTTGCATTAGGCTCATAGGGAACATTTTTATGGCAATAAGGTTCAGTTAGGATAAGAATGGAAGAAAGCCCTAGTTTGAAACCAATTGATTGTCAGTTTGGAAAAACTGGGGACGAAGATGACTTTGTAGGCTGATATCCAAGCATGGCTCAGACTTCGTCAAAATGTCATTTGTCTCCTTTAGGGGTAGCTTTTCATCTTCAGTCTGTTTTTGGCAGCAGCAGTGAAAGATCATGAGGGAAGGGTGTTCTATAATTTCAAAGTTAGCCTGGGCAATTTGGTGTTGTTGGTGGTGGAGGTATATATCAAATTGCATTGCTTCAAAATTCAGGACTCAGACCTAGGAACATTGGAACAGGAGCAGGTCATTCAGTCCCTTGAGCCTGTTTCACCATTCAACAAGACTGCATGGCTGCATTTGGCCCATATCACTTAATACCTTTGCTTAACAAAAACTTATCTCTCTTAGATTTAAAATTAACAATTGATCTAGCATCAACTGCCACTGTGGAAAAGAGTTCCAAACATCTATCACCCTTTGTATGTCCAAGTGCTTCTAAGCATCTCTCCTGAATGGTCTGACCCTAATTCTAAAACTATGCTCAGACTATAGCATTTTGGAATACAAATTTGACATCACCAAACCACTATTACAGTTAAACAATAAGAATATTTTTCTGACATTGGATACTGAAGGAGCAGAAATTTCATCCAATTAGGTATTGGGAAGACATGGTATGCTTGTCACTATTCCAGATCATATTCCTAAGCATTCCATCCCTCTTCCTGGCAATTCTCTGAGACTACAGCAGATTGTATGCAATCCAGTTATCATGTAAAACAGCAATATGTTTCTGACTCCAAATCCATCTGTTTCTACCCCTTGTGGCATCATCATAGTTTGCCTTCATTCATCTGTTGGCAAAACTCTTGAAATCCATGTTTTGCTGTCTCCAAAATCGACTATTTCAAAGAAATCCTGCTTGGCCTCCCATTTTCTATACTCCATGCATTTAAGGTGATTCAAACCTCCACCAATCTGTCTTAACTCACAAAAAGTCCTGCTACAACCTTTTAGCTTCCAGTCAAACAATATTTCTAATCTAAAATTCTCATCTCGGTTTTCAAATTCCTCCATGGTCACATGCCTTCATATCTCCTCCAGCTCCACAGCCTTCCAAGATATCTGTGTTCCTCCAATTCAGAAGACAGATCCCTGTCTAAATATTATTCCTCAGTAAAAGCACAAACAAAAAAAAACACAACACAACTTAGTTATTCAACAAGCACAATGGCAAGCTTTTTTTTCTATATAACAGGAAAATGACTCCAGGCACTTGACAGTAGTATAATCAGGCAAAAATGGATGTAAAGCTAAAGAAGGAGATATTAAAAATATTATAAGCCTGCTCAAAGAAATGGCTTTTAAGGATGGTTTATAAGAATAAGAATGAAATGGATTGGGCAGAGCAGGTGCAGCAGGTACCTGTATAACAGGAACTCTAAGTTAACAACATAGGAGAGAGAGAAAGAAAGAAAAGAGGGGAACATATGAGTGTGAGAGCGAGAGAGAGATGGAATAAAGTGAGAGTGAGACAGAGAGAGAGAGAGCGAGAAAGGAAATGTGAAACAGGGAGAGAGACTGACTTGCAACAAAGATAGAGAGGTGAGGGGTAGCATGAGATGAGGGAGTGAGTGAGAAATAGGTGGAACACAAGACATAGAGAGAAAGAACAAGATAAAAAAGGAAAACACAAGAAGCAGAAAGAAAGGATGGGGCACAGGATGAAAACAAGAATAGTTTCTGGGAGAGATGGTTGGGAATTGTGCAGGTGATATTGTGGGAGGAAAGGTGTGGATGCAGGATGGTTCAAATGAGACAGTCTTTTCCATTTGAAAAAAGTAGAGTGCTATCTTGAAAACAAGTGCATTTCAATAAGTCTGGTGTGGTGTTGCACTGAGAATAGTAATCAGATCATATTGGACATTTCAATATCTCTCTTGATCAAACAATGTCCTCCTGATGCCATTTATTCCAAAGATGTTGCAATGGATGTCAATTCCAGTACGATGAGTGATCATAATGTAGGTTCTAATGTTAAAGAAGAAAATATTTTAATTTTCAGTTTAGTAAAGGTCTGACTTGTTTTATTTCAAGGGTCAGAAAATCATTTTGAACAGCGAACTAATGACAACATTTCCAAGATGCTGTGTGATATTAGCCCAGTGACAAGCAAGCTCCCCGCAGAGATAATTCCTTTATTCGTTTTTGGGATGAGGGTGTCACTGTCTAGGCAGCATTTGTTGCCCATCCCTAATTGCCCAGAGGGCAGTTAAGAGTCAACCACATTGCTGTGGGACTGGAGTCACATATAGGCCAGACCAGGTAAGGATGGTAGTTTCCTTCCCTAAAGGGCATTAGTGAACCAGATGGGTTTTTCCCAACAATCGGCAATGGATTTATGATTATCATTAGACTCTTAATTCCAGATATTTATTGAATTCAAATTCCACCATCTGCCGTGGCAGGATTTGAACCCGGGTCCACAGAACATTATCTGGGGTCTCTGGATCAACAGTCTTGTGATAATACCACTAGGCCATCGCCTCCCCAATAAAAATATGTTTGCTGACTTGTGTTTTACAATCCAAGGAGAGAAAGAGAAAGGCCAGAAACAGTCAGAGCAGGGCTTGAGAGAAGTCTTGAATTCTTACAAGAAACCTTCAGAATCAGAAGGCGTTGTGCTCGTGTCAGAGAGGAAAACATCCAGTCTGTTGATGACGTCATTGCAGTAACAATAGCAAGCTGAGTTAGCAGCGTGTTGAAAGTAACATTATAGATACAATAATTGAAGAAAACAACATTGAGCGAATGCAAAGAAATTTGTTGAAAATTAATTTGATGACAGCCCTATCGTCTGCACAAGATGGATCTGATGAACATCCATTAAATTGAAAACGTTAATTCTGCTTTCTTCCCACAGATGCTGCCAGACCTGTTGAGTTTTGCCAACAATTTCTGCTTTTGCATCTGAACGAGAAACATTGGAGTGTAGATAGTGGGCATCCTTCACTAAAATTTGAGTGTCTGTAAGCTTATTGCCTCTAAGGTTATTGTTGGGGCAAAAGAATTGAATCTTTCTTTCTGACATTTCAAATGAATTTATTTTATCTTTTCTCGTGTATGGTATAACATAGTGCATGTTTTTATTTTATGTAATAAACATTTTTTTTATTGTAAGTACATTGGCAGCCTGTTGTGAATGTGTTCACTGACTAATCCCATGGTCAACAAAAAGAAAAAAAATGCTTAAGGTTTATCAAGCTAGATCTCAGACCGGGAACTAACTTATTCAGTGTTGCTATTAACCAGGATTATAATTCCAGATGAACTAACATTTAGGAATTAGGCCGGTTTCAATTTTATTTTCTACATCAATACATTTATCCTGGTTATATTTTTTAAATGTTTATGGGAGTCAAATGCTGTAAGTAGAGCCATTTTTTTTCCTGTCCCCAGGATTCAATGAGAAAGAGATTGTGAGTCATCTTATTAAACCATTAGTATGTGTAATGTAGATACACCCATAGCACTGTTAAGAAGAGAGATCCAGGATTTTGATACAGTGATGATTAAACAGCAAACAATGCAATTTCTAGTCATAATGGAGTTTGACTTGAAGAAGAACACACATGTGGTGGGTAACGTTTGCATACCACAACTGCCCTTAGTTTTTGTGAAGTTCTCAGATTCTAACATTCTCTTGAATCCACAAGTACATAAAAAGGCTTGTGCTGAGGACTAGTGGTGGAAGTTGGATCCAGGGCTTGTTCTGACCCTGTTTACCATTCTTGCTGTGGTAGTTCAAAACCTGTCATTTGACAGATGGGGTTCATCACAAGAAATGTGTTGATGATTTCCCAATATTTCCCATTCCTTGATCCAAAGAATGTTTCTGGTAGACCTCACTCAAGATGGGTTGCTCCATATGAGGATGCTGAGATGGAAGGTGGACAACAAGTGAGTTATAAGCAGGTCACCAATGGGTAAGTAGGGTGCAACTTGTGGGTATGTGTAAGCTAGTAGACATGTAAGGGGGAATGATGATTGTGAGGACAGGAAGCCTAGGGAGGACTGTTGTATGGAGGCTTCCAGTTGTGATGAGCATCATTACACCCAAGTCAGTCCCAACATGATGTGTGTCTGATACCCTTTGCTAGGCAGGGGCACAGTCCTCTGCTCTCGCGTAATAATAGACTGGGGTCCAGAGTGTTGTAGCAGGAGCAACTCCTGTGAATGCAGCGAGATTGGTTAATAGGTTGTGAAATAACTCGACTGAGGCCGGTATCCCATCACCATGTCACCCTTATTTACACATGAACAGTCCTTGAGTATAGTACTGCCTCATCCACAGTCAACCACCAGAAGCCAGTTTGATTTTCTCTCATGAGTCTTTGGAACTCTCCCTGAAAAGGTCGTTGAACAGGAGTCCTTAAATATGTTTGAGGCAGATGTAGATAGATTCTCGGAGTCATAGAGTACAGAAAAGGCCCTTTGGCCCATTGAGTCTGGTCACCTCATTACAGGAAAGATGTGGAAGCTTTATAGAGGGTGCAGAGGAGATTTACCAGGATCCTGCCTGGACTGGAGGGCAGATCTTAGAGGAAAGGTTGAGGGAGCTAGGGCTTTTCTCATTGGAGCGAAGAAGGATGAGAGGTAACTTGATAGAGGTTTACAAGATGATGAGAGGCATAGATAGAGTGGATAGTCAGAGACATTTTCCCAGGACGGAAATGACTATTATGATGGGGCATAAAGGTGATTGGAGGAAGGTATAGGGGAGATGTCAGAGGTAGGTTCTTCACACAGAGAGTGGTGGGTGTGTGGAATGCGCTGCCAGCGGTGATAGTGGAGTCAGATACTTTGGAGTCTTCTAAGTGACTCTTGGATAGGCACATGGAGGATAGTAAAATGTAGGGTATGCAGGGTAGATTGATCTTAGTAGGATAATAGGTCGGCACAACATCGTGGGCCGAAGGGCCTGTACTGTGCTGTACTGTTCTATGTTCTCTGTTCTATGAGTGTGCACCAACCTACTTACACTAATCCCATTTTTCAGCACTTGGCCCATAGCTTTGAATGTTATGATATTTTTAGTGCTTGTTAAAGTTCTTGCGAAGCAAGGTATTGGAGGGTCATCAGAGGTAGATGGGAATATGGATTTTCAACATCAATTAGATCAGCCATTATCTTATTTTATGGGGAACAGTCTCAAGGGACTGAATGGCCTGGTCCTGATTAATGTGTCTGTATATTCATAACAATTTTTTTTAATCACTTATGTCTTAAAGCTTGTCTGTAAAATCACTTGAGCCTGTTTCGCTGAGAAGTTGCAGATCTAACAGTGCTGTGTTGTGACCACTTCGGTTGCATATTCCTTCAGAAGGGCCCTCTGAAGTTTATCATCTGACAGACACACTCAGTTCATCCTTGTGTGGCACGAAGATAAAAGTAAAAGGCCTTGATCCACTCTGTGTAACAATAAGACCTGAATTTCTCACTCTCTAAATTTTAATCAGATCCATATCTCTGCCCCGCACTAACCCACCCCGCCCCTTCATCAGAGAAACCGTCAATAAAAGGAAAATAAACAATTTTCCACCATCGAAGGGTTAAATTATTTTTTTCCGAAAAGCACATAAATTTAGCCTGTGACACGTAAAACCACCTGCACCCTCCATCAAGCAAATTAATTCTGACTTTTAATTTATTTCGTGAGGAAATGGAAAGGTACGGTGTGACAACAGTCAATAGGTGATAAGCAACGGAGGTATAATCACTGGATTTGCGGGCTGCGTTTCTGTCTGGTTTAATAGGTCCTCAGACCACACAATTTGTAGACTGCATGACAGGTGCATTTTTTTTTAATCGCTGCAGCATCTCGCTTTGAGGTGGTCCAGTTAATAGCTACGGCAAATGACAGCTGAGTTTCACTTTCTCCCCTGCAGCAGCAGATTAAATACTCACCCTCTTTCACTTTCTCTTATGTCTGACTCTCGCTTTTCCCTTGTTCCTGGAGAACAGAGGCATGAGAGAGAGAGATAGAATGCACCAGAGACGTACATCGAAACTGGCAGCTTCTGAAACGGAGTGTTTAACCAGCGGCTGGACATGTTAACTGCAAATAAAGGTGTCCTAACCAATATTTGTCCTTCGAGTAATTCTTTAAACAAAAGCAAGCAAATACTAGCTATTTACCTCGTTGCAGTTTATTCAGCCTTGACCACCAATTTGTGGACAGGTAAAGGTGATCAGTGGCTCTTGGTAAGGTTGATTTGGGGATCAGTGTTGGCCCTGGCACTAAGATGGATTCCTCTGCTGTTCCTCAAATGCCACCAGGCGATTCTGTCGCCTTCACCTAAGTGGGCAGGTGCAGTCTTGGTTTCACCTCTGAACCGATAAACAATAAGCATGTAATTGTACTGGAGATGGTGCAGAGGAGATTCACCAGGCTGTTGCCTGGAATGGAGCATTTTAGCTCTGCAGAGGGGCTGGATAAGCTTGGGTAGTTTACTTTACAGCAGAGAAGATTGAGGGAGAAATCTGATAGTGGTGTAAATGATAATGAGAGGCACACACAGTGGATAGAATCACCCTTTGTCATAGCGTCAATAACAAGAGGGTATTATTTAAAAGTGAAAAGCAGAAGGTTTAGAAGGGACTTGAGGAATATTCTTCACCCAGGGGCTTGTAAGGGTCTGGAACACATGCCTGATAGGGTAGTTAAGGCTAGAAACCTTACATACTTTAAAAAGCACTGGGCGAAGCACTTGAAGTATTACAATAATCAAGGCTTTGGGCCTAACTTTTTTTTTATTCACTTGTGGGACATGGGTGTCAGTGACTGGCCAGTATTTATTGCCCTTCCACAGTTGCCCTTTAGGAGGTGACCATGAGCTGCCTTCTTGAACCACTGCAGTTCATGTGATGTAGGTTGACCCATGATGCTCTGAGGGAATGAGCTTCAGGATTTTGACTCTGGAGGAACAGTCATATATTTCCAAGTCAGGATGGTAAGTGACTTGGAGGGGACTGGGGTCCAGAGTAAATGTTGAAGACTCCCAGGCTATACCACTGTTCAGCTACCTCTGCCAGTCTGTCCTGCCAGTAGGCCAGGACAAATCCAGGGATGGTGATGGTGGTATCTGGGACATTTTCTGTCAAGTATGATTCCATGGGTATGATTATATCAGGTTGTTGCTTGACTAGTCTATGAGATAGCTCTCCCAATTTTGGCACTAACCCCCAGATATTAGTAAGGACAGCTCCACAGGGCTGTTTTTGCTTTGTGTTTTCTCGTGCCCAGGTCGATACTAGGTCTCCATTACAACTGATTGGATTTGCAATGCCGTAGGTGGGAGATGGGAGGTGTGGATTTGCAATGCTATTTCAGAGGTCAGTTGAAAGTCAACCAGATTGCTGTGGGTTTGGGTCACATGCACATCAGACCAGGTAAGGATGGCAGATTTCCTTTCCTAAAGGACATTGGACAGCCAGATATATTTTTCCAACAATCAACAATGGTTTAATGGTCACCAGTAGATTCTTAATTCCAAATATTTCTTTTAAAAATTGAATTTGAAATCTACCACAGCAATATTCAAACTCTGGTCCCTAGAATGTTAACTAAGTTTCTGGATAAATAGCATAATGTTAATATCACTAGGCTATCACCTTCCCAATGTGGGAAAATAGGACTAATGTCGACAATACAGACTTGTAGGGCTTCTTTTGCACTTTATGAGTCTATGATCTCTACAGTATTCCTGCTGTACTGCATGAGGAGTGTTTGTAATATTTTACGCCTGTATCGCTGAAGTGTGACTTAAAAGCTACATCCTTTCTAGTGAGATGAGGTCCACATTACATCTGCGCGAAAAGCAACAGGCTTCATTGAACTTAAATACGCAAGATGATTGTAAGAGAGGACTTCTTACTTGGAACACTACACCAACAGACTCCAGCTCTGTGACCTGACTTCACTACAGTCTTAAGGACATGCTCAGTCACTATACTTAGAGTAGAGTGAAGGTACAATTCCCTCTGCTCCCTCCTAATTCCAAGCTGACAGCACTACCCACTGAGTACACTGGGCGCTCATTACATTTTGTATATGAAGTTTACTCAATTCATTGAGGCCTTGGGCCTGATTTGATATACCTTTTAGGAAGGTAGTCACGTATCTAAATGAGTAAGAGCCTCTGAAAGGCCAGGCCACTTTAGAGAACTGAAAAAGAAAATGAAGTAATGTGACAGAAATATCTTTAAAAAGCTAACTCATCTTCAAATTATCCTAAATGTAACCAAGATATTCTTCCTTAGGCATGGGCAGACAATCACTGGAATCTTGAGCTGAACTTATAACAGAGTCCTGGCCCCAGGTTTGAAAGGAACAGCCTTAGCTTTCCAAAGCTATGATTTTAGATTGAAATTAAAAATGATTGAGCTAAGACTCTTAATTCCTGATTATCACCTGATTACTTCTCTATGAGGTGCTTAGGAGTATTAATTTCTAATATAAAGGTACTACATAAATTTATTGTACATAGAAAGGGTCCTTCAGTTCCTTGCAAACAAACTAAAACACTGAAAAGTCAAGCATTCCAATAAGTGAAGGTGCTGACTGATAGCAATAAAACGAGGCAACCTCTTTTGACCACCAGAGCAAGAGATTATCGTTGATGATAACTGACAACGTTTCTTCACAACAGAGTTAGAATCTTACTAAGTTGGTCACACAGTTCCAGATCTCCTTAACTGATCATTTACCTCCTGGCATTGTCCATTTTGGCTTTTAGTCTGAAGAAGGGATAGCGTCTGCATTCTGACTTACCCTAACCTTAACTCAATCGCAATTTGAGCAATATTTGAACTTTACGTCTCTGATTTCGAAATTAAAAAAATACACTATTGCCTGCAGTGGGCAATGGCTTAGGCAATCTGAAATAGGCCCCTTTCAAAATGACGCCAGTGATACCAACTGTGGTATGGGTCAAAAAAGCGACAGACTCCATTTTGAGTTTGCTAACACCTATTGACTCCAATCAACAGGACTCAAATTTGACTCTACAATATGAACAAACATTGAAATATGGTAACTGCAAAAAGTGAAATAATGTCAAGTCTCCATCGGTTTTAAATTAAACTTCATCTGTCTCAATTCCAGCCTTTCTTCTAGCCTTTCCAACAATTGATAAATTGAAATCACTCCCCTTTTGCATTTTTCCTCCTATTCAGGTTGACCTTTGCATCATTCAGATAAGTTTTCATGTACTTGAACTTTGTTACTCATCAAGCCAACATTCCAAACTTCCGCTACAACAAGGTGCAGGGCTGGATGAACACAGCAGGCCAAGCAGCATCA
>NC_063346.1:9044954-9110464 GCF_021869965.1 Rhincodon typus
TGATGCTGCTTGGCCTGCTGTGTTCATCCAGCCCTGCACCTTGTTGTCTCGGATTCTCCAGCATCTGCAGTTCCTACTGTCTCCCATTCCAAACTCCCACTGTTGCTTTTCATTATTTAACGAATGTGGACATCACTGGAAAGTTTATTTATCACCTTTCACTAATTGCCTGGATGATACTTAGCAGTCAACCAAATCAATCTGGGTCTGGAGTCACATGAAGTCACAGGTACGAATAGCCAATTTCCTTCCCTGAAAGGCATTAGTAAACCAGGTGGGTTTTACTACAATGGCAACATTTAGACCAGCTCTTTAAACTGCATTTTCTTTTTCTTTACCAAATTACACTATCTGCCATGTGAGGATTCAAAACTATCCTCAGAACATCCAGGGATGCACAGGCTAGGTGGATTGACCATGGTAAATACAGGGTTATGGGGATAGGATAGGGGGCTAGCTCTGGGTGGGATGCTTTTTGGAGTGTCAGTGCAGGCTCAATGGGCTGAATGGCCTCTTTCTGCACTGTAGGGTTTCTGTGATTCCATGATTACTTGTCCAGTGGCACTACTCACGATGCCACCATCCCCGCTGTATCAGTATTATGCCAGTGGTTCTCTGTTGTGATGGGAAAGGTGATTGAAGTGCTTGTTAGGGCATGTCAGAGAATGACTCTTTGCTCCGATGGGGGAACCCAGAACAAGGAGGCACAGCATTCAAATTCAAGACAAAATTGATTAAAATTAAACGAAGAAATTGAATGCTTAAGGATTCATGGCTCAACGTATTTACCTTCATACAGGCTTGAGTGGAAATCTGAAACATTGCCCTCACAGAAAACTATTGAGGCTGAAATGTCAATTGCGAATATAAAGGCTTTCAATTGATAAATTTTTGGTTGAGTTACGGTATTTTGGCTGAGAGAATCAAATTGATTGTGTCACAATACAGTTCAGTTGTGATCTAGTTGAATGTTGTGAAAGTTTTAGATGGTCTGTTCTGTTCTGATGCTTTTCCTTGGAAACCATGATGTGGAGATGCTGGTGTTGGACTGGGGTGGACAAAGACACCAGGTAATAGCCCAACAGGTTTATTTGAAATCACAAGCTTTCAAAGCGCTGCTCCTTCATCAGGTGAAGCCCTGGCCTGACATTCCCCTGACGAAGGAGTAGTGCTCCGAAAGCTTGTGATTTCAAATAAAACTGTTGGACTTGTTATCATGTGACTTCTGAATTTCTCCTCTGAAGAAAACTTTAGTTACCTCCTCCTCATGGTTTCCAGATGCTTCAAAGTGTGACAATGTGCTGCTGTAATTCAACCACTGCTTTTTGTTTAGAGGCAGCTACAGACAGAAAACTTCTGAATAGTGAAGTGGCACAAGCAACAAGAAATGATGAAGTGACCAGATAGCCTGTTTGATGTGCCTTTGGAAGAAAGATGTTGGACTGAACAACTGCATGGTGTTGATTCTTGACGTTCATATGATCAGCCATGAATATATTAAATAGCAAGACAGATTTGATGAGCTGACTCCTGTTCTGAATGAATCTATCTCAAAGAACAGATGGAGCCCAGAATTTAACATGTCATCCAAAAAATCAGAGCCTTCAATACAGGAGTATTCTCTCCCAGCAATGCATTGATGTATCAGCCTTAATTATGCTGAATCCTCCGATAAATAATGCAAGATTCATACAAAACCATTAAGATTTCTTTAACTTATTTTCATTGGACTGAGTGGAGTTAATGACACAAATTGACAGAAGAGCAAAAGCATAAATAAAATAAAAAAGTGATCCAATTTTTGTTGTTCCTAGAAAGTGACCATCATAGGCATAGCCAGAATTCATTGCTGTTCTGTAATTACCCCTTAGAAAGCAATAATTAATTGCTTTCTTCAACCAGCCAATGTGACATAGGTACACCCATTAGGTTTACTTCTTTGCCTGTTTAACATAACTGAATGGCTTATTACTCTAATATTCTGGTCTTGTTACTGCCACGAAAGAATACTACAGAGTCTCCTGGTGTGAGGAAAGCTTTATTTTTTTTTAAGGAACATCTTACTGTGCATTCATCTTGCCACAAGAGAGAGGAAGATCATGTTACATTGCTTGATGATGTGTACTTGGTCACATGGTCAGTTTTAACTCCCTGTACTACAGTTGTAAAATTTCAGAAGGCGATTCAGAGTGAAAAACGTTGTAGTGAGTCTGGAGTCACATGGAGATCAGATACCGTGGAAATGACATTAGTGAAGCAGATTGGATTTTATTTTAATTAACAATCCCCTATTATATGATTGTCATTAATAAGGTAACATTTCGAGCTCTGTGTCAGCCATATTTGAGCTTACAGTACTCTCACCGCTGGGTCACAAATGTAGGGATTGTAACAAGGTCAACAGGTGGACCTCATAGAATATGAGTTCCCTGAATGGGGCTGTTAATCTGATCCAATCAGGGAGCCCTGGCTGACCGATATAAACAGGAGTGTCAGAGGTTCTGTTCACTCTGAGAGCTGGCTCTGAAGAAGCCAGAGCAGCGTCAAGTACTATACTCAGTGATGGGATACCAGCCTCTGTGGAGTCATTTCAACAAGTCTCCAACTTCAAGGCCCATTCCACTTGAGCATCAAAATTTGACGTTGATACTCCCGTGTAGAAAGGTGGTTGTGCTGTACTGGCGGAGATACTATCTTTCAGAAGAGGAGTGAAATTGCTGAGGAAACTCAGCATCTGTGGACAGAGAAACAGAGTTAACATTTCGGGTCCAGTGAGTTTTGAAGTATGGACACTGGACCCAAAATAGAATTTAATGGCCTCAAATACAGAAATTGCTAAACAAAAAACAACGAACACAAAGTAAAAATTAAGTGAAATGTCAAAGGGGTTGGAATTTCCATGTAGATGCAACAGTTAAGAAGGCACAACAATGCCTCTTCTTCTTCAGTTGGCCCAGGAAATTTGGCATGTCCATAACGCCCCTCACCAACTTCTGTAGATGTACCATTGAAAGCATACTGTCCGGGTGCATAACGGCCTGGTATGGCAACTGCTCTGCCCAGAACTGTGAGAAATTACAGAAGGTGGTGTGCACAGCCCAGACCATCACGGAAGCCAACCTCCCATACATGGATTCCATGAAACGGCTCACAGCCTTGGAAACAATAAACTCCTACAACCTCTCCATCAGGCAGCACATAACAGAAGCCTGAACACACGCACCAGCAGGTTCAGGAACAGCTTCTTCCTGGTCATTATTAGACTGATGAATGGAATCTCTAGCCTCAAACAATGCTGATCTTGCTAACGTTGATCTTGCCTCGCACATGCCTAGTGCAATGAGACCTGTATGCCTCTGTCTATGTCTTTTTGATCTGTACATCGTTTGCTTCCTATGATCTTCCTGTACTGCTCATAAACAAAGCTTTTTACTTTATTTCAGTACATGTGAAAATAAATAAACAGAACATAGAACATAGAACAGTACAGCACAGCACAGGCTCTTCAGCCCACGATGTTGTGCCGACCTATTATCCTACTCTAAGATTAAAACTACCCCGCATACCCTACATTTTACTATCATCTATGCACCTATCCAAGAGTCGCTTAAATGTCCCTAATGTATGTGACTCGACTACCACCGCTGACAATGCATTTCATGCACCCACCAAACTCTGTGTAAAGAATCTACCTCTGACATCTCCCCTGTACCTTTCTCCAATCAGCTTAAAATTATGCCCCCTCATGGTAGCCATTTCCGCCCTGGAAAAAGTCTCTGGCTATCCACTCTATCTATGCCTCTCACCATCTTGTGCACCTGTATCAAGTCACCTCTCATCCTTCTTCGCTCCAATGAGAAAAACCCTAGCTCCCTCAACCTTTCCTCATAAGTCCTGCACTGCAGTCCAGGCAGCATCCTGGTAAATCTCCTCTGCACCCTGTGTAAAAGTTCCACATCTTTCCTATAATGAGGCGAACACAACTGAACACCATATTCCAAGTGTGGTCTAAGCAGGGTTTTATAGACCTGCAGTATAACCTCACATCTCTTAAGCTCAATTCCCCTGCCAATGAAAGCCCACACACCATACGCCTGCTTAACAACCCTATCAACTTGGGTGGCAACTTTGAGGGACCTATGGACATGGACCCCAAGATCCCTCTGTTCCTCCACACTGCCAAGAATCCTGCCATTAGCCCTGTATTCTGCATTCAAATTCAACCTTCCAACATGAATCACTTCACAATTTTCTGGGTTGAATTCCATCTGCCACTTCTTTGCCCAGCTCTGCATCCTGTCAATGTCCCGTTGCAAACTACAACAGCCCTCCGTGCTGTCGACAATTTCACCAACCTTTGCTTCATCGACAAACTTACTAACCCACCCTTCCACTTCCTCATCCAAGTCACTTATAAAGATCACAAAGAGCAGAGGTCCCAGAACAGATCCCAGCGGAACACCACTGGTCACTGAGCTATACTTTCCATCTACTACCACCCTCTGTCTTCTATTGGACAGCCAATTCTGTATCCAGACAGCCAAATTTGCCTGAATCAATCAATGTTGGTGATTTTCTCGAAAGGCTGTGGAATACAAAAAAGATTGTTGTTATGGTACTATTATATAGAGTGTTGTTTAAACCCTCTTTATGTTATATTCTGCTCTGTGCAATGTGCCTCAGAAAGGATACATTAACCTTGTTGGTGTTTAAGTGTATGTTCAGAATTATGTTTGGCTGACAAGCTTTACATTCTGAATAAAGAATTAAAGGCATAGAAAATAAACATTACATAAACTCTGCTTTCTCTCCACAGATACTCCCAGACCTGCCGAGGTTTTCCAGCAAATTTTGTTTTTGTTTCTGATTTCCAGCATCTGCAGTCCTTTTTTTTTGTTTAGTTAAATACGAGTCCTCATTTGTCTGCTCAGGTACATGCTGAAGATCCTGTGACACAAGTTGACAATAAGCTGGGAAGTTTTCTCTTCTGTCCTGGCCAATATCTATCCCACAAGACCACAAGAAATATCTAGTCTTAGAGTCATAGTGTCATACAGCATGGAAACAGTCCCTTAGGTCCAACCGATCATAATCCCAAACTAAACTCGTCCCATCTACCCGCTCCTGGTCCATATCCCTCCAAACCCAATTCATGTACTTACCCAAATGTCTTTTAAACATTGTAATTGTACCCACATCCACCTCTTTGTCTGGAAGTTCATTCCATACACAAACAACCCTCTGTAAAAAATGTGCCCCTCATGCCTTTTTTAAATCTCCAATCTCACCTTAAAAATGTGCCCCCTAGTCTTGAAATTCACCATCCTAGGGAAAAGGCAACTATCATTAGTCCTGTGACATTGCTGTTTGTCAGAGTCTCCAGCATGTACATTGGCCATGAAAATTCCTACATGACAATGACTTTCGGACAAAAGTACTTCACCTGCTGTGAAACACTTCTGGGTTCACGAACAGCTCTATATAACTGCAAGCTTTTCTTCCGATTCCTGTTGATGCAGAATCTGTGCATCCTTTTGTAAGGAAATTAGATAGTTACTCGAAAATGATCTGTTTCCTTTCTGGAACATGCCACAAATACGTTACTGTAAGTTGGTTGAAGGATGAAAAAAGGTCTAAATTACTTTCCAATACAATAATCAGTGACAAAGCTTTATTTTACAATTCTGTAAAGGCCATTACATGAATAATTTAAAGTCAGAAAACCAATAGTCGCTAGTGATTGGGAGACATTTGTGCGATGGTCATTTTCAGCCACTCTGGTTTGGAGAGAGCGCCTACTGAGAAATTAGAAAGAGCTTTAATATTTAATGAGCTGGGTATATGTATGAAATGAATCAGTGTATTTATTCCATGTTGTGATCAACCTCCTGCAATGTGATTTCCTGAGAGCACAAAGCAATTGCGTTTTCCTTACTTCATTTATATCGAGCACCGTGTAATTGTAGAATTGAACAGGCAAGTGGCTAAATCACTTCGCACTTAATGGAGATGCTCCGATGGAGGCCTAAGTTAACTCCAAAGTTACATGTTAATATTTAAACCAGAGGTGAAGGCTAGAGCAAGTCACAGAGGCGAGAGATTTTTACTTTCCGCAGTTTCTGTTGCAAACAACACATTCGGTCACATTGCAAATCAATTCTGGAATAAAGTCTGAAAACTAATACGCGCTGACTGAAAAGAAAAGACTGAGAAAGTGCAACCTGTCTGCCTTTACCCTCCTCCAAAGATTTGGCAGGTCAGTAGCAATCCTGCTTATAAGCTGTCAGATGTGGTCCAGGGTTTTGGAGTCTTTCTCTCTAAGTTGTGAGTTTGACTTCCACTTGAGGGATGAAAGCACATAGCCTAGGTTGATACTTTTAGTGTGGTACAAGAGAGATCTGAACTGTCTGAAGTATGTTCTTTTATAGAAAATATTGCATTTTTGCCATACTAAGGGGATGGAAAATGATCATAGGGCACCATTTTGAAGAAAAGCAGGTGAAGTTTCTCTCAATAACCTGGCCAAAATTAACTCCTTAATCAACAGTTCTGGGCAGTTTAACTGATTGTGATTGTATTGCTGCTTGCAGAATCTTGCGGTGCAAAACAACACTGCTAATTTTCCTATATCAGAATCGTACCCACACTTTAACCATCTAATTAACTGTAAAATGCATTGGGACATCTTACAATTTTGAAGGAGGCTTTACAAATGCAAGTTCTTCCTTCTTTTATGCAATCTAGAACATGGAATTTATACTTTGCATTGTAAATATTCCCAGTGTCAGTCTGTGAACACAATGTCAAATGTGTCTGATGCTTATATCTGAAGGATAGTTTGAAAACAGTTCATGCAGTACCCATGAACTTCACGTGTGGGTTATTATCAGAGTGCAATAAAAATTTGTCCAGGCCAGACACTGCATTCCAGACCCTAACGACCTATTGTGTGAAAATATTGTTCCATTGCATCTGCTTCTTTAGTGAATTTCTTTCAATCCATGGCCTCTCATTCTCAATCCTTTTTCAGGAGCACATTCTTTGTGCTGATGATTTTGAAAACTTTGGTCAAATCTCCTCTTCACCTTCTCCTTTCCCAAAGAAGCAGGAAGTCCCAGTCTACCTTTATAACCAAAGTGGCCCTATGGAAGAAATGGGCTAGTTACGGAGAGACGGTCAACCAGGCACAAAGTGGACCCATCAATGATCAGAGCAGTTGGTGAGCCGTAGGGTAGATGTTGAGACATCAAGAGTAAGTAAGAGGGATCTGGGCAGAGCTGAAAGGATAGGTGCATACTGGCAAGCTGAGAACCATGGAAAGCACAACAAAGCAGGGATCACACATTATGGTGTTGATCACACTTTCAATTCGCCCCCCCCAACCTCCCCCCACAAACCCACACCAATATTTCCCCCAACTTATGCTGTGAATGCGCCATCTCCAAGTTCCAATTTAACAACATTCCAGGGCCCAACACCAAAGAACTTGGTGAAAGATTTTGAAAGGCGTCAGCCAGAGGATAGGTCACAATGCCCAACCATAGCCTGTCTCAAGGCATTTGTATCAGTACGCCAGCGGATCACTTCATCCTGTCCAGTGTTACTTAACCAAGTCCTCTCCGTCATCAATGAGTTTTTTCTTTATTTTCTCCCTTTTGAGAATGGTAGCAGTCCCTGTTATTTTTAGTCCATTGCCTCGGGAACCAGGATGGATGCTGGTAGCGTCTGATAGACTGGTCTCACTTTGACAGCAATTGCCACTGGCAGAGTTTCATGTCTGTACACCACATAGGTGGGAGGTGGGAGGGGTGGGGCGGTGTGGCAGATGCAGGGAGGGGCTGGGGGACTCAGAGGAAAGCTGGGGAAAGGTCTGGTGCTACCTCACCTGGGCCGGCCCTTCGTCGATTTCTCACCATTTGATTAACGAAGCTGAAAGTGCAGGCAGCTGTTCATGTCAGTAAAGAGGATCCCTTTCAATTATTTATAAGTTTGAGGGCTCTCTCCAATTAAAGAAAATCCAAAAATTAAAGCAATCAGTTGTCAATGCATAATGAGTCATTATATAAGTGTTCCTTGCACAGCTATGCAAATATTCGCAAATGTTAAGGAACAGGCCAAGCAGAATGAATGAGTGAGAAACTTTGCTTTCATTTAATCCAACTGTTTGTTCATAGAACCATAGAATCAGTCAGGGCTGAAGAAGTCCTGTGGCCCTTTGAGTCCATACCACCAAAAATATGCTGTTACCAACACTAGTCCCACTTTCCCTGTGTCTTTCACTGGCAAACATAATCAAACTACTACAACAACAACGAAAACAAAGTTGCTGGAAAAGCTCAGCAGGTCTGGCAGCATCTGTGAAGGCAAAAACAGAGTTAACATTTTGGGTCTGGTGACCTTTGCTCAGACCTGTTTTGAGGACCCTGTCACTGGACCCGAAACGTTAACTCTGTTTTTGCCTTCACAGGTGCTACCAGACCTGCTGAGCTTTTCCAGCAACTTTGTTTTTGTTCCTGATTTACAGCATCCGCAGTTCTTTCGGTTTTTTTCATAATCAAACTACTGTCATTCAAACAGATGCAATGCTGACTTGAATGAATGTAATTGTTCCAGATACTCTAATGACCAGACAATTATTTCTGCAGTGAAGACTGGAGATGTGCGTCAGGACCATGTGGAAATCCAAATGGAGCTGGCTCTGAAAGTAATACCTGGGAAATTGAACATTCTGATGGGCAGTTCATGTCGGTTAAAAACCCTCCGAAAAACACCTTAAAGTCAAAGGTTTGGAATGATCCACCTCACTTGAGCTTTATGTTACCCAGTAAAAGTGAGACAATTAAATATCTACTCTAACTCCAGGCTAAATAATAAAATGGAACTACTGACATCCCCCACCTAAGTACACCCCTTTGCCCCTGACACCGCCCAACCTCACCAGCCTCCCCAAACTCTCCAATCTCAACTCCAGCCTTCACACCAACCCAACTCAAAAAGTTTTGATTTACTGTCTCGTTTAGCAATGTTTATTTTCTGTGCCACCTTTTATTCAGAATTTAACCCTTTTCAACCAAATATAATTCTGAACATGCACCGAACCTCCGACGAGGCTAACATATTCTTGCTGAGGCACATTGCACAGAGCAGAATGTACCATAAAGAGGGTCTAAACAGCACTTCATCTCATTGTGCCATAACATCCACCTTTTTTGTATTCCACAGCCTTTTGAGAAAATCATCAATATCCCATCCCCGTGGACATTTCACTTAATGTTTACCTTATGGCCATTAGTTTTTGTTTAGCAGTTTTTGTACCTGGGGCCACTAAGTTCCTCTGCTCCTCTGCAATTTCCAGCTTCTCATCATATAGTAAGTAGTTTGATTTGTCATTATTAGTCCAACATTGACGACTTCACAATTCACTTCGGTCACAGTTTATGCCATTCCCCGATTTATCAATGTCCTGTTGTAACTTTCTGCTACTGTCCACACTATTCATTGAGCTAACCAGATTAAATTCCACCAACATACTTGGATATACAGCTTTCTATTTCTTAATACCTGCTATTTACGAGTCTAGTGTAAAGCTGAGATTCCAGAACAGATGCTAAGGGTCAAGAAGGGTCAAATTCTGTCCCATCCTAGATCTGCCTGCATTTTGAGACAAGCTTCACATCAATGGTTCAATCAAAAAGCAACCGCAATCCTCAGAAAACTAGGATTGGTCAATAAAGACAGTGATACCACACCTCACAAAATAATATGAAAAGAAATCTCTGCCTCAACAACATGTGTGTGCAGTACAAGTTTGTGAGATGCAACAAGGCTTCCATTGTGAGAAGCAACTCTGAATTACATTGTTGCTGTTTATTTTTATGAGTGCAATTCAAAAGTGGAACAAAAACCTCTTTGTTGGAATTGTCTCCTTCTAAACACAAGATGCTGGTAACCATGCAACCAGGTGTCTGAATGACAAAAACTTGATTTTGCCCTCTAATTGACAACGTAGGTTTGCACTGTGGCTATGTCATTGCTTAAAGTTACACAGTCATAGAGTCATATAGCATGAAAGCAGACCTTTCAGTCCAACTAGTCCATGCTGACCAAGTTCCCAAACTAAACTAGTCCCACTTGCATGTGTTTGGCCCTTGTTGTTTATTCATTTACATCTTACATTTCATCCTAATTCACACAACGTCCTGTTCACCAACCACCTCTTTGTTGCTGGTCTCCATTCAATATCAGTCCACCAATGGCACCACTTTAAAATTGCACTGGGGGAGTGTAGTGATGTCTGTCAGGCTGAAGCCAGAGTCATTTTGGGCTGCAGGAGGTGATTGTTGGAGAGAGCAATAGCATAGCGTCATCCAGATTTAACCTTCTTCAGAAAGTCAGCTGGAGTGGCTTTTGGGCACTTGCATGAGAAATGCGATGGTGAACGTGTGATCTATCACCTTTTTGTCAGGCCATGCACTCAAATCCACACCAATCTTGAATGTAATTGTAAGTGCCCCTGGATGTTTCTGATGCTTATTAGCATGAGGAGTGCATAATAATTAAGTTGGATATCTGAAAACTGTCAGTGTTGGCTGTTCAGAAAACAACTTGCTCATGGCATGAATACAGTTGATCCCATGATCCATGGGGTCCATGGCCCAAACATTACACTAACCCTAACCCTAACCCTATCCCCATTTCTGAAGAAGGGCCTAGGCCCAAAACGTCAGCCTTCCTGCTCCTCTGATGCTGCTTGGCCTGCTGTGTTCATCCAGCTCTACACCTTGTTATCTCATGAGCTCATGTGATCTCGTTTTAGTGGGAAGAGAAGGTGTTGTTGTTATTCAGAAATAAGGGGTGAATCCATAGGTAAGGGATAAGCAAATACAAGGTTCTACCCTATTTCTTTTACTTGGGTATAATTGAATGACCAGGACTAGCCACACAATGGACAAGGGCATTCCTAATGGTTCAGATAAGGGTGATTCTGGTAGATCCACATAAACAAGACCAGAGGGAGCATGGCTGAGAATGTTCCGGAGGAGCACGGCCATTTTATACCTGGTGCCTGTGGAACCTGCGTAAAGTTGGAGGTGCTATCTGATTGGAATAGATGGCTAAATCTTTGAAGGAAAGGAGCTGTAATTGTACCTGAGGAAAATCAGCGCTTTTAAAGGACTGTGTGGCTTAAATTAATGCTGTTTATGCTGAATGAGCGGGCTGATAAATCTGTGAGTGCTATCTTTTCAGTATCTGCAATTTAATGTGTAATATATAATTTATATTGACCTTGATTTTCTTATTAATTCATCTTTTATTTATACTGATTTTGGTATGATTGTTGAAGCAAAATTTGTAAAAAGGTTAAAAAATGTTTTCTCGATGTAGGTCATTCAGTAATTTTATTTTTCTTTCTCCACGGGGATCGTATCAGACATTTTCATGCTCCATTTTGTTTATTTAACACACTCTCTTTTCTGTCTGTTTATGCATTGATGAAGAGGATATAATTTACCCAAGAACATAAAAAAAGTAGCAAAGGTTACCTGTTGAGCTATTCAATGCGACCAGCTCAGCTCAATGTTACCTTCAGATTGCATTTATCAACCACTTATAATTTATAAAACATCGCATGGTGCTTCACAAGAACATAAAGAAACAAAGTCAGTTGAAGAAGGTAGCTCACCACGCATTGTTAAGAGAAATTAGAGATGGGACATGCTCATATTGATGCATGTTTTATTTGCAGTGATTAGATAGCAACTGGGAGCTTATTCCCATACTGATATTTCTGAAGTATCATTGCTCAAGCACTTTTCGAATTCATTTCATGCCTGGATCTCCTTCAAACACTGACCTGGCAGAATTCTACAACCTCACTGAGCTATGGCAAAGCCTAGGACTCCACATGTGTATTACAAATGCATGGACAACTTTGATTAGTGAAGACCCTTACTGTTACCAGCAAAAGAGACAAGTGCTTCCATACTCATCTTACTGAAATTATAATTAGAGTAGGTGAAATTTAATCACTCTGAGTTCTGTTCACATTGTCTCAATTAGACCTTGAAAAGGTCAGAAATTGTTGTTTTGTGTTTGATGCAGTTTCAGCCTTTCTCCGAACAAACTGCTACTGCAGGAAATAAATGTTTTTATCTTGATATTGATGGTGGAATTAATAGCCCAGACAGCAAATTGCTGAGGAATATAGTGCTCCCTGAAAGGTTAAGTCACGAGATGCAAAACCACTTCCATTTTAGGTTTTGCCAAGACTCTATTAATAAAATGTAAAGTAGCCATAATTCTACCAGATGGTAGGGCTGCCTTCTCATTAGAAGGAGACAATGGTTGGTGGCTTAACCTGAGGGACACCACACCTCAGGGCAAGGGGAGTGGTTGAGAAAGAGCGAGTTTAAGGGTAACCTCAGCCAGTGCAGGAATTGAACCCATATTGTTGGTGTTATATCTTGTATCATGAGCCAGCTAGGCATCCAACTGATCTAATTGAACCACCATGTGACTTCAATGATGACTGATCTTATTTTTGCAGAAATGTTGTGCCAGTTGGATTTGGAATGTTTCCATCTCTTGACGCTGACATGTTGGAGATCAGATTCTAGCTGTGACACAAAGCTAAGGTTAAGTGGGTTGACTATGGTAAAGTGCCCATAGTTTTCAGGGGCACATGGGTCAGCCATAGAAAATGTGGAATTATGGGGATAAGGTAGGGTGGTGGGTCTGGGTGGGATGCTCTTTGGATAGTCGGAGTGGATTTGATGGGCCGCATGGCCTACTTCCAAACTGTAATTATTCTATTCTATTCTATGATAAGTCAGTCATAGCAGTTTTGATTGACATCTGACAGATGAATTCTATGTATTCTAACAGCTCTGGTGCATTGAGATGGAGCCGCATTAGTTCAAGCATTTCTGAGCTGGAGTTCATAAAGATCAGAGAGAGAAAGAGAGAGTCACATTTACCTAGTGCCTTTCTGGGTCTCAGGCTGGCGCAAAGTACTTTACTTAAGAGGAGGTACATTTTACAAATTGTCATCGCTGTTGTCATTGCAGGCAACACAGTAAACTACCATAAGCAGCAGTGCAATAATAATTAGGAAATCTCCTCAAGTCATATTGATTGAATGATAAATATTGGCCAGGGCACTGAAGAGAACTCTTCTGCTTTTCTTCAAAACAGTGCCACCTGAGTGGGTAACTGCAGCGCCAGTTCAACATCTAATTTGAAAGAGAGCATTTTTGACAATATAGCATTCTCGAAGTTGGATATATTCAAGGCTGAGTTAGATGTATTGCCAATCTAATTGAGACACGTAAGATAATAAAGGGGATGGACAAAGTAAATGGAGAGTGTTGTGGGACAATCTAAAATAAGAGGTCTTAGTTTTTAGACTAAGCCCTGGCACACTTAAAACAGAGATGAGGAGGAATTACTGCTCTCAAAGGTTCATGAATCTGTGAAATTCACTATCTTAGGGTGCAGTGGATGTTGGAGAGCTAAGTAAATTTAGGGATGAGATAGACAGATTCTTAATGAGTAATACGTTAAAGGGTTATGGAGAGCGGGCAGGAAAGTGGAGTTGAGGCTGTGATGAGATCAGCCATGATCATATCAAATGCGGAGCAGGCTTGAGGGGCTGAATGGCCCAGATTGCAACCTGAGAAAGTCAAATTCAGATCATTGTCTAACATCAACATTTAGAATGTCCCCATATAAATATATAGGATAAAAGCTGAGATGGACAAAACTGGAATTTCTACCTGCACCTCAGTGTCCACATTTCTCTTCTGCCCTTTCTCTTCAATAAAAGAACCTACTAACATCCTTGAATAAGCTTGCAAGTGAAAATAGCCAATTCGCTAAGTTCCAGCGTACACTCGCGGAAATGGCACCAGAATCCAGCAACTTTGCACTTTTAAGGCAAAACAGTAACAACGATTTGCCACTGCATGGCACCTTTACCTGGTAAAACATTCCATGGAATGAAGTACTCAGTCACTTATAGAGTTATAGTCATAGAGTCATACAGCATGGAAACAGACCCTTCAGTCCAATTTGTATGCATCTGGCAGCATCAGTGGAGAGACAAAACAGAAGGGTCTAAAAATGTGTCATTGCATTTGAAATGTTAACTTACTTTTACCACAGATACTGCAAGATCTGTTGAATTTTTCCAGCAATTCCTATTAATAATTTGAGGTTGTTGGATCTATTCTGGTAAGTAATAGAATAATAACATTAACCATATTAATCATTGATAAATCTGTAAATTGTTTTTAAGCTTTCATTTTCTACCAACTATCATTAAAACTATAGAGCTGACATCTCTAAACTCTTGTTTTATGGATTCAAAACAATTAATTTCATTAGCAATAGGGCAATTTGACAGCCTCATTACAGAGACAGAGCCTGCCAAATACTGTGTGCTCTTCAATATTCTCAACACCCTTTATCTGACATAAACTTTGACCCGTAAGCAAATTGTATCCTTGTCTGAAAACATTATCAGGAATAAAAAAGAAAATAAACAATTTGATTTTAGATCACGTTTTGGCAAAAGCCTCAGAAATAGTTCACACTATTTCATAATCAGGAGAAGACAAGGGACATAAATAGACCATTCATCAAGGATCATGGGGAATGAGCAGGAAGGTGGTGTTCAGGCCATAGCCAAAGCAACCATTACCTGAATGAATGGTGCAGTTAGGTTCAGTAGATTCAATGGCCTAACATTTTCCTATTTGTTACGCCTTTATGGACCCCTACCTGAGATTTCCATCGAATCTAATGAATTAGTAAATTGCTTTGAAATGGTGTTGACTTATTCATTATTCGTTCTTGGGCTGTGAGTATCCCTAACTTGGTCAGCATATGTTGCACATCCCAAATTACCATTGAGAAGATGATGGTAAGCCATCTTCTGGAACTGCTACAGTGATATGGTGTAGGTACACCCACAGGGCTGTTGGAAATAAACTTCCAGAATTGTGTTTCAGCAACAATGAAGGAATGGCAATATTACTCCAACTCAAGATGATGGGCAACTTAGAGTGGACCTCTGGCTGGTAGTGATCCTGTGCTGAATTTGTCCTTCTTGATGCTGGAGATTGTAGATTTGAAGGTGCTTCAGTGCATTTTGTAGGCAGGAAGGCAGGATACACTATTGTTGTGCAGTGTCATTGCTATCTTACCGTACAAAAAAAAATGCGACAATCACGCAGTTTGAAAGCAGTTAATTGATTTAAAAGAGTATGAGGTGTACGGCACAAGGAAAATTTCTCTGTTGTCTCCAGTACTATGGGATAATTAACATTTGTCAAATCAATCTCTGGAAGTGCTGCCCTCCCATAGGTTCCAATTTATGATTATTCAATGCAGTCCTGGGCATGGTCCTGAAGTTGCAACTATCTTGGAGACTTCTGTCATTAGCGTTGGAGTCAGTGGGATTCTCAAAAGCTTAGTCTGTGTCTCAAATGACACTAATGTTCTTCTAATTTAAGAAAATCGTGTTGAGAACTGCAAAATGCTACACACAGTAATAGGATGAATGACGAGTGAAGATGGTGTTTTGCAATGCAGGACCATCCTGGCAAGCTTCCTTCTCTTCTTTAGATAATAACCCTTTATCCTTAAAATACCCCTAAAACAGGCCAGTGGAGTCTTGGCTTAGCCTGGCATTCAAAGAAGTAAAGACTGGCTCAGTGGTGCTATGATTATTTCCGTGTTTTTTTCAATATGAATCAGAATCCAGAAAAGCATAAGGCAGAGGAGAAATGGATGTGAAAGGAGAGGGGTACTTGGCTTTAATGGCTTTAGATCCCTATGTTAAGTTTGGAAATTGATTACTTTGATTCCCAAAGGGTAATCAGCATCCAATGTTTACCTTGGAATGGGTAATTAAGTATTACACAAATGATTTTCATCCTTTTACATTGTTGTAAACTTTACAGTCCTATGAGACCTATGTATTACTGCAATTCTAAGCTCCAATACATTCCCCACATTCCATTATTGGTGGCAAGTCTTCAAATTTCTAACCCAAATCTCTGTTCCTCCTTCCTTACAACCTGTATGCCACTCTCTTTTCTCCTCTAAGCTGCTCCTTCATTTTTTAAAATTCATTCACAAGATATGGACATTGCTGTCTAGTCCAACATTGATTGCCCATCCATAATCGCCCAGAGGGCAGTTAAAAGTCAACCACATTGCTGAGGGTCTGGATTCACATGTAGGCTAGACCAGGAAAGGACAGCAGTTGCCTAACATAAAGGATTTTAGTGGACCATCTATATTGCCCTATATGATTCATCAAACTTTTAATCACTGTTTCCTTGTTTGCCTAGTATTAATGTCTTGTTTTGTTTTGATAATGTTCCTGCAAAATTCTTTGGATGTTTACTAACTGAAAGGTGATTTATAAATGCAAGTTCCAGTTGAATATCCTAAGCTAATCACCAGAGCAAACACAAAACATTGAGGAATTCATTATAACTGCCAATAGGGATTGACTGATTCACTTATTTGTTGCCCTCTTCCTGAGACAGGGTGGCACGGTGGCTCAGTGGTTAGCACTGCTGCCTCACAGCACCAGAGACTCGGGTTCGATTCCAGCTTTGGGTGACTGTCTGTGTGGAGTTTGAACATTCTCCCCGTGTCTGCCTGGGCTTCCTGCAGGTGCTCTGGTTTCCTCCTACAGTCCAGAGATGTGCAAGCTATGGTGGATTAACTATTGCAAATGTAGCATTGTAGGGGAGTGGGTCTAGGTGGGATGCTCCTCAGCAGGTTAGGATGGGCTGAATGACCTGCTTCCACACTGTAGGGATCCTGTGATTCTATGGGAGGAAGGGAAGCTACCTGAACTTGCCTTCTGTCCTCCTTGTGATCATTTGGCAAACGCCTGCAGTTACCTGTCAAGGATTTATTGATGAATGATGTGGACTCCTTCAATAATTTGTCATGCTGCCCGAAGAAGAGTTTCCCCATTGGGGTAGGAACCATCATTTGAGTCTCAAACTAATGAAACACACACAAAGAAACAAGTTGATTAGCCAGTTACACATCTCATACCAGGCTTTTGGGATCCTGTTGTGCCACCATCTGACCACAGTATTTGCAGACTTCTCAGCATTTCGAGCTGGAGTGCTGAAACATGAAGAGGAAATTGAAACGTGAAGAGGAAATCTAATCACAGCTTAACAGAAAAGCAGTGTCCTCTTCTGCAAATCTTGTTTCTCCAGCAATTTGTTTCATCTCTGATTGCCCAGGTGCAGATTCCACCTCCCAGTCGCATCTCATAAGCAAGGGAGTTCAACATCATCGCTATTCTGAGCAATTATACTCTATAATTAAGGCACCTGCTTGAGAGAATGATCGATCCTTTTTCATTGTTTTCGCTTGCAGACCTCATTCATCGCCTTTGAACAAAGTAATTTTTTTTTAAACAGTTTGCAATGATGGTTAATGATAAAAGGCCATAAAAGTAAAAGCAAGCCTAGATTTCTGATGTTGGGGAAATCGTATCGTTGGGAATATCACGTCAGGCAGGCAGGGCAGTTTGGTGCTGTGGCTCCTTTCCCATTGTAAGTGGACTGAAATGCTGGCCCGGCCAGGGAGTAGCTAGCCCACCTAAAAGCCAGAACATCTGTTACAAAACACAACGTCTGTGCAGCCCAGACAATGGGCATATGCTCAAGGAGGGCAACAGTACCTTGGAAGGAAGCATTGTCAAAAAGAGGTGAAGATTATCCAGTCATTAAATTATACACTGCGCAAAATGAGAAATCTTTTTGTTTTATTCATTTACAGGTTTTGGCATCATTGGCTTAACCAGTATTTATTTCTGATCCCTAATTTCCTGGAGGACAATTAAGAGTCAACTACGTTGTTGTGGTACTGGAGTCACATGTAGGCCAGACCAGGTAAGGATGGCAGATTTACTTCCCTGATGAACATTGGTGAACCAGTTTTATTTTTGTAATGTCAATTAACAGTGGTCACCATCAGGCACATATTTGGATCCATTTCTTGGGGGGATTTCAAACTGGGATTCAGGTCAATGTCCCCAAAGTATTAACTTGGGTTCTGGGTTACTAAGCCAATGATAATACCACTGCACTACCACATCCCCAGTTTGTAAAAAAAAAATCTCTCCCACTTACTAAAGGAAATGCAAAGGAAGATCCATCTCCACTGACTCTTTTCTCATTATTCACCTCAGCTAGTACTTAGCCAGCTCTTGAGAATGCTACATGGGATACCACTGGGAAATTAAGAGGAAATGGGGAGATTGCAACGAGAGGGGCTTTGGCAAACTGTGTGGTACTGTCACCATGTGTTGGTAGAAGGAGGGTCAACCAAACTTTTGGTCACCATTCTTGATGTCACTTTGTCGATTTGGAATTTATTGTCAGCCGATAATGTTTCTGTGGACATCTTGCATGGTTTTTCTTTGTCATGTGTTTTATATAACAACAAAGAACTAAAGATTCACTCTGATGGACCCAATGTCCCATTCCGTCCGTTTCGCTGGGTCAAAATCTTGGAATTCTCTCCCTCAGGGCATTGTGGGTCCATCTACCGAACATGGACTGCAGCGGTTCAAAAAGGCAGCTCACCAGCACCTTGTCAAGGGCAACTAGGGATGGGCTTAAATGCTGGCCCAGCCAGCAACACCCATGTCGCACATGGGAATTAAAAAAGAAACACATATATGCCAAGTGACCTGCTAAGCTCCTAAGATTACAGCAGGTAGTGGTTTCAACTGGACATGTTCTACCTGCCTTGTGTTAAAGTACGTAGACATGCTGGTCACAGGATGGCAACTCAGGAGCATCTCAAATATTTGGTGTTTTTTTCAGTGTTGGATCCCTGCCAAAGTTGCAGGGCTTGCTACCTGTTTCTGAACATTTCACCATGTAACGTAGTCACACAGTACGCAGATTAACAGGCGGGCATATATCCTATAATTACGTGAACATCAGAACAGCATTACCTGGCATGAACCAATGGTGCAAGTTTGTGAATGTCCTCTCCTGGCAGACCCTAGTGGCTTTCCTTCCTCATTCACCAGAGGGCTACTGGATGAAATAGAGACAAGGCCCCAAGGGGGGCACTCAGTTCCAGCTTTTCTGACTTCCAGAATGCAATCTTTTGATTTTTGCATCCAAACTTGTGTATGTCCCAAAATTAGCGGAATTGTTTTCAAATTAGCGGTATCACTTTTAGGACCCAGAGGAGTATGTTTTTTCCGATAGAAGGAACTTTGAAACTCTTTGCCTCAGAAATCGGCTGAGATAGGGTCATTGAATAGTTTTAAAACAAATTTGGGGCGACACGGTGGCTCAGTGGTTAGCACTGCTGCCACACAGCATCAGGGACCCAGATTTGATTCCAGCCTCGGGCGACTGTCTGTGTGGAGTTTGCACGTTCTCCCCGTGTCTGCGTGGGTTTCCTCCGGGTGCTCCGGTTTCCTCCCACAGTCCAAAGATGTGCAGGCTAGGTAGACCGTCTGTGCTAAATTGCCCATAGTGTCCAGGGATGTGCAGGTTAGAGTGGATTGGCCATGCTAAATTGCCCCTAATGTGCAGGGATGTGCTACCTAGGTGGATTAGCCATGGGGAATGCAGGGTTACTGGGATTGGGTAGGGGTATGGGTGAGGGTGGGATGCTATTCAGAGGGGTGGTATGGACTAGCTGGACTGAATTGCCTGCTTCCACACTTTAGGGATTCTATGATATGTGATAGATTCTTGTTAGGTAGGGGAATCAAAGGTCATTAGAGGTAGATGAGAAGAAGATGAAATTTGAAATAAGTATATCAGCTGTGGCCTTATTGACTAAGGGAGCAGGCTTGACGAGTTGAAGGGTCTCCTGCACTGGTTTAGTATGCTTGCACGTTCATATTTCATATCCAGATTGAGTTCCACACTCATGCCAGCAATTGCAAAGTGTAAAAGTGGCTTGAAAGAGCTGAAAGAGAAAGGCAAAAGACTGTGTATCAAAAGTATGGATGGAAAGAAAGTGCAGGAGAGTTCCAGAATCTGTTGCAGATTGTTGGTAAAGAGTTTGCTCACATTAACAGTGTTGTGATGTGATGTGGCAAGCTATACAGCTGATCTGTCACAAGCACACAGTGATATGCTAGCTCCAGTAACAGAAAAAATTAAACCTGGGTCACGTAGTACTGAAGTATGCATTGAACTTTTATTACAGCTCCTGGTATTTATCTAAGTACACTACAATCACTTACATGTCTGAACTTGAGTCAAACATTTCAAGTGCACCACAGCATGCTTCCCTCAGTGTGTTACACTGCAAAAGGACAGACCTCAGTGAGATGGAGACTGAGAGCTTTATACCATTAGGTCACATGTTATGCTACACTAATGACATATTTAGCACAAATTTATTGCTAGACATTACACAAGTAGTTCACACAAGAGGCTAAAGACTTTTTTAAGTGTATGCTGTTCTGCATGTGTCCTAATTATTTAATTTTTAGAGATAAATCCAGCTAATTAATTCAGAGTCTGAGATCAGATCAACTGTAACGTCTTAATAATATCTTCTGATTAGGCTTGGAGACAAACAAAGCACGGCAGGCAATTGTGATTAAGGATTTCATGAGACTTAAAGGTGCATGGTTTTCTGCAGGGGAAAGAAGCTCACATCACCGGTTCGTTATTCATCAGGGAACCCAGACAGCCAAAGAAATGCAAGTCTCATTAAGACCCTGCAAAGTTACCCTGTAATCGTGAGAGTGAGCTGTGAGCTCTCTCAGAGAGAGAGAGAGAGAGAGAGAGCGAGTGAGAGAGAGAGAGAAAGGGACAGACTCAAGAAGGAGTTAGATATAGCTCTTCGGGAGAAGGAAATTAAAGGATATGGGGAGAAAGTGGGAACAGGTACTGAGTTTGATGACCAGCCATTATCATATTGAATGATGGAGCCAGCCAGGAAGACAGAATGACCCATTTCTGTTCCTATTTTTCTAAATTTTGGTTATAATTTCTTTCCACCTCTGTTGTCAGGCAGAAGATACAGAAGCTTGAATACAAGTAACAACAGATTCAAGAACAGCTTCTTTCCCGCTATTATTAGATTTCTAAATGGACCTCTCAAATTTTAAATTTAATGTTGATCTCACTCTTGTGCTGTTTCCCCGTAACATTGTATTCCTCACTCTGTTCTATTACCCTAACGCACTTTGTATAGTATGATCTGCCTGTACTGCACACAAACCAAAAGTGTTCACTGTCCTGGGGTGCATGTGACAATAGTAAGTCAAACCAAATCAAAAAGATACAGAAATGAGGAAAGCGAAGAGGAGAATCAGACATCCTAAAGATAAAGAAGGAAGGACTATGATGGAGTTCTAAACGAGAAATGTGCATGTGTAATGACTCCAATTCAGCCAGCTCATGATCATCTGCAGAACTGACTTCTCCCAATTTTCTCGAAGATTCTCAAATTTTCTATGATGAAGAGAATTTCAATTCAATGAAATGATCACTGACTTCATCAACATTGCTTCCTCTTCACCTTTATGTGTGTCAGGCCTTCTCCGTGCAAAGCAGGCTGGGCTCCAAACATCTCAGCTATTTCTGCCTTGGCTGTGGCAGGACTACAGAGGATTTGGTTTGTAGCCATCAGCTCACATTAAAAAGAAACCATGCACGGTCAACTTCCACCCCCTCAAAAGGAAGTTGGGACCTGGAAGATCAAAACCGTTCTGGAACAAGTTACAGATCTGAACTTCACACCACTATCATAGTCCACATTCTGGTTTCTATGGCATTGGCGTTGCTGCTCTGGGTAAGGTAGGATGAACACACGAAGGTCAGCTCAAACAAAAAGTTCTCGAAGGTTACATCTCAGAGCGAATGTCAACACCGTGGGGTCAGTTTCACCGTAAACAAAAATACGAACAACATCTGCAAGAATGTTTATCCACTAGGAAACATCAAGACTGGTTTGATGACAATGACCAGGAGCTCTAGGAGCTACTATATCATAAACACAAGGCTCACCTGAACTGGAAACATTACCAATACCCAAAGGGTAAAAGAAAACAGATTGACAGATTTGATTTGATTTGATTTATTGTCACGTGTATCTTGTTACAAAAATATAGTGAAAAGTGTTTTGCAGTGACACCACTCTCTGACGCCATCTTAAAACACAGAAAAATAAACCAAAACGTAGAATATAAAGGCAGAAAAATGAAGAAATGAAGAAAAATTGCCCAACTTTACAGTTCTCCTTGTTCAGAGTTCCAACATGGATCATGGGCCTGGTGGGCAGGCATGAGTCTTCTTTGCCATGGTGTCGTCATGGGAATGAAAGTTGCCATGCTTCGGTGCCATCTTTCCTCCACCGACATGACGGTCAAGGACCAACAACACAAACTTTAATCTAATGAACAAACGTGAGGTGGAAAGACACAGGAAACTCAGCATTGTATAAACAGCCAAGACGTGCGTGGATTCTTCAGTGAAGTCAAGACCATCCAAGGCTCAAGCACACAAGGACCTACTCCAGTGAGAACTAAGAATAGCTTGACACTCAACAACGGCAGGGAAACTGTTGGTGTCCATCGGAAGGAGTGTTTCAAGAACTCTCTCAACCACGAATCAGCTCTCACTGTGGATGTCCTTCACCATTTGTTTTGATTTGATTTATTGTTCTCTCATGTACTGAGACACAGTGAAAAGTATTGCTTTGCGTACCCTACAGGCAGATCGTACCATACAAAGTGCAGGACTGCCTGCCCCCATCTCAGTACATCCCCAGCTTAACAAGGGATTTGAAAGGCCATTTGACAGCTGAGGACCAACACACTTGCTGACACAGATGAAATCTCCACTGATATACTGAGATATGGTAAAGGAACACAGTTGGCATGAACATGCGACCTTATCTCCCCCATCTGGAAGGAGGAAAAGTACACCAGTAGATCCTTGAGATGTCATAATTGTGACCATCTTCAAGAAAGCAAAAAAGACTGAATATGGTAATTATAGATGGGTTTCTCTACTGTTCAAATGAAAAACAACTCATCAACTTTGTGACAATCATTGAGGAATCTCAATGCTCTCCTTCACTGGCAAAGTATTTCACGTTCTTCAGTAGTGTTTAGTATGGTGCAAGAGTTAAATATTCTTATTCTGGAAGAGAAAGTTTATAAAAATTTTAGGCTTCCTTTGTCTCCTAATGGAGTCACTCAAGATTGAGTGAAAACATTCTCCCACTCCAGAGCTGTGGGTCCTGAGGTGATTAAATAGACTGATGTTGGATGTGAAGTAAAAGGTGGTTGAGAGAGGTGGGTGGGTGTGACACTCAGGTTTCCACATGGTCTTTGCTCTGGCTCAGTCTGGCCCCATCAGAGATGTTCAAGATGGTTAGCACATGTGCAGATATTTCTTCTCCAGTTTGGGCAGTCTTGGGCCAGAAATTCCCATGAATCGGTGAGGATATTGCACTATATTGGGAAGCTTTGAAGTTGAGGTCTTTGTTGCATTTTCTCTGCCCTGTTGTTAACCACTTGTTGTGATGGGGCTCAACGTGGGTAGCTTCTTGTGGGAGTCTTGTGCCAGACTAATAAGTGCCTCGATGCCCGGATGTTGGACTGAAGCATCTTTGCTCACGCCATATGTAAGTGTAACTGCACTTATGATTGTCTCTTAACTGGCTGCTCGTCATTGATATTGCAAACAAAACATTAGCAATTTCAGGACTTTGATTTCTGTAAATATCCTGAAGTCAGGCAGCCATTTTCTTTGGTCTCTCATTTTTGTGTTTATCTTTGACACTGACTTTTTTTAAAAAATCAATAATTAATCAATAAAGCTTACATTTTAAAAGCATCTTTTATAATCACAGCACTTCGCAGTTAATGAAACTCTTTTAAAGTATAGAAACTGTTGTAATGTTGGAAATAAGATTGTATGTTTGCATATAAGGTGCCCATTATGATTTTGACCACACATGTTGGTTTAGGGATTAAGGTAGCTCAATTCCAGGGAAAAGCTCCTTTACTTTTCTTTTGAAGGCTATCACTGCATCTTTTATGTCCACATAAATGTTCAAAGTGGAACTCTTAGACTGGAATTTTTGCTCATCGTCCTGGAACAGAACCCGAAAACAATACTTTCTGACACCAAGATGACGTATATAACAGGAAATTCAGCAGAGCTGTTCTTAATCTGTTTGGTGCATTATCAGAGAACAGATGTACTCATAAAGGTGTTACTATAGACCATGTTCAGGGCCAGGGAAAAATATATTACTACTTGACAAGCATACATATAAAAAGGCACATGCATGGAAATATGCATAGATGCACCGACATATGTGCTACTCAATCAGTAATGACACAGAATAAATCTTCACTTCAAATCCACTCCAGCTCTATACAGAAGATAATGCTGTTAATTTTGCAAACAAACATTCGATGCGTGTGAGTCAAATTTCCAATAACAGCCCACTTGGAAACCTCCATATTTCAGAAGGGCCATACACTGTGAGAAAGCAGTGAGCTTCCATGCAATCATTTCAATTAGAAGGAAAGGCTGCATTTATGTTGGCCTTTATCGGAAGTCCCAGTGCAATCAGCACTCTTGAATTTTAGCTACTATTATAGGAAACCTAGCAACAACAAGTTTCTACAATCAGCAATGCGATAATGATCAGATAATGATCTGTTTTTGCAAGGCTGTTTGAGAGGAATGCTGGCCAGGACACAAGGTAACACAGTTCTTCTTACAATAATGGCAGGAGAACTTCTTGTGTCTGTCTGAGAGCACATCATCTCGGCATAATGTTCAATTTGTTCAAAACAACTCCCCCGACATCACAGAACTATATCTGTACTGTACAGGCAGTGTTAGCCCCAAACAATGCACTCAGGTATCAGAAAAGAGTTCAGATGCTACTGTATGTGGAGAAGAGACTGCTATCAGGCACCTGCACATGGCACCCCATGATATTGCCATTTTTTTTAGATTCTGCAAACTGGTTATGATTGCAGAATACGTCAAATTATGTGACTTGGAGTCTATTGCATATGTTTCTCAACCCAGTCAGACAATAATGGTATCATCCATGATTATCTATCAAGATTCACAGTCCATTGCTGACTTTGCAATTCAAAAAATAATTTACAAGCTAGAGAAAAGAGTGATATATCTCAAAAAAATTTGGCTGTAATTTTCAACATGTCCCCTGGGTGAAATTTCACCATTAATTTTGCCCATAATGTGTGATTTAGGTATAGATTACAATGCAATGAAACTCTCGAATGGTTAGTTGTTCTTATAAATTTCCTAGAGGAATAAAGCATTTGAGATGGGAAATCATGCATAATCAGACAGTGATTCAGCAACTTACACCAGCACAAGGGCCATAGCATATCGAGCTGCCAGGCTCATTTCTGGGTGAGATAGTAGGAACTGCAGATGCTGGAGAATCTGAGATAACAAGGTGTAGAGCTGGATGAACACAGCAAGCCAAGCAGCACCAGACCCTTTTCTGAAGAAGGGTCTAGACCCGAAACGGCAGCTTTCCTGCTCCTCTGATGCTGCTTGACCTGCTGTGTTCATCCAGCTCTACACCTTGTTATCTGGCAAAAAATAGAGACCCAGATTTGTTCATTCAATTCTGATTGCCACATTACAGGAACAATGTGGAGGCTTTGGAGAGGATGCAGAAGAGGTTTACCAGGATGCTGTCTGAATTAGAGGCTATGAACTATAAGGAAAGGCTAGAAAAATTAGGGCTGTTTTCTCTGGAGCGGCGGAGGCTGAGGTGAGACTTGATAGAAGGCTATAAAATTATGAGATGCATAGATAATGTTAATGGTCAGAATCTTTTTCCCAGAGTTGAAATGTCTAATACTTGGGGGCATCCATTTAAGGTGAGGCGGGGGGGGGGGGAAGTTCAAAGAAGATGTTAAGGGCAAGTTATTTTTTATGCAGAGAGTGGTAAGAGTCTGGAACGCGTTGCCTGGGGTGGTGGTGGAGGCGGATACAATAGGGGCACTTAGGAGGCTTTAACATAAGTACATGAAAATGCAAGAAATGGAGGGATATGGATCAAGGGAAGGCAGAAGGGATTAGTTTAATTTGGCATCATATTCAACACAACATCATGGACCAAAGGGCCATTCCTTTGCTGTACTGTTCTGTATTCTTCTCTCAATCTTGTAGTTGTGAAAGACACTATATAAGTACAAATATTTCTCTTTTGGTATAATAAGGGGGTAAAGATCAGGTCAGAAGGAATGATCAAATATTCCCAAGGTTCCTCGTGGTCATGTTGGTTGAAATAATGATAGTGGATGCAAAAGCTCAGGGTTGCACTTAAACATGTTCGGGTGGATGAGTACTGCAGATTGTGCTCACCTCCAGGGAGCATACAATCTGTGTGTGTGGAACATTGCCCAAAAGGTGAAACAGATAGACTAGGGAATAAGTTAGGTTGCAGATTAACAACACTTTAAGGCAAAATGAAGTGTTTTTCCTCATGTCCAGTGGAATAAGTTTTTTTTTGCAGGCTTGTCTTCCTAAGTTGTTGTGCCTACACAGGAGCTTTGAGCTGAGTTATTGACTGAGTTTGCACCCTGTGCTTTTGATTCAGTGCAAATTGAAAATCAGTCATTTCAGCTAAAATAGCAATTGAAAGTTTGCACTGTCTTGAAAAATTGAAAAACCAGGCTTGATGAGTAAAGGAAACACGCAGGGCATGAATCCATCAATTCTCCAAAATCTGCTCTCTACTAAGACTGTCACTTCCTTGCATTTTCTGCTGTTAACTAAATCATGTTGTGTTCAGAAAGGAAGAAACTTTTCAGCATGATCAGGATTACATGGAATCGTAGAATCCCTGCAGTGTAGAAGCAGGTCTTTCGGCCCATTGAGTCCACACCGATCATCCGAAGATCTTCTCACCCAGACTCACCCCATCCTTGTAACCCTGCATTTCCCATGGATAAATCACTTAGTCTGCAAATCCCTAAATACTGTAGGCAATTTAGCACAGACAATCCACCTAACTTGCACATCTTTGGACTGTGGGAGAAAACCAGAGTACCTGGAGGACATCCACGCAGGCACAGGGAGAACGTGCAAACTCCACACAGGCAGTCACCCAAGAGTGGAATTGAACCCGGGTCCCTAGCGCTGTGAGACAACAGTGCTAACCACAGAGCCACCGTGCCACTCTACAGTTGATTCAACCGTGTAAAATGAAATAACTTCCCAGAGGCCAGTGTCCCGTCACTAATTCACCCTTTATTTGCATGTGGAAAGTCTTTGAACCTGATCCACCTTTCTCAGAGCCAGCTCTCAAAGTGGCCAGATATCTGGCACTTCTGTTTTTATCTGTCAGCCAGGGGTCCCTGATTGGACCAGATTAACAGCCCCAATCTGGGAACTCACATTCTCTGGAGTCACCCTGGCTGACCTCATTACAATCACAACATCCCTCCTCCTCTGAGCCCGAGAACATAGGGCAGTTCTTTTATTTGCAGTTCTACCTGGGGGTATTTTTTGGAGTCTGCCTCTGATACAGTAGCTCACCCCTTGTGCCTGGAGCATCCCAGAAGAAATTTTATCTCTTCTTCAGGCAGCAAAGGTGTTGATGCAGTGATGTCCACTGTGTCCATCTCAGATTCAGAGGTCTCTTCAATGTTTGATGGAGAGGGAGAATCCACAGGTTCCAATAGTCTTTCTGATTGTTCCTGCATTTTGCTTCTGCACCATTTGCAAGTTTGCAGCTTTTATATGGCCCACATGCTTGTTCTGGACTGTTGCACCTGCCCAAACTTTATACATCACTGGACTTGACCATATGTCAACCATGCCTCTTACCCATGCATGGCCATCCTAGTAGGTTCTACACCAAACTTCATACCCTTCTAGCGTAGTCTTGTGTCAAGGAAGCTCAGATTTATCCTGGTGTGGAATCTTCCCCGCATTAGCAACTCTGCTGGAGATATCCCTATAGTTGCATGAGGGGTGGACCAATAATTAAATAGGAACCGGGACAGTCTGGTATCTAGTGAAGCTGTAGGCCATTTCTTTAAGCCTGCCATCAAAGCTTGGACTACTCTGTCTGCCAGCCCATTGGATGATGGATGGTATGGATCTGTCCTTACATGCTTCCGGTGGTGGTACCACCGGTGGTGTACCTGCCAGTGGGAGGCAACTCAATGCATTTGCATTTGCTACTTGGCCTCCCAGATGGTGTTCCAACTTGTAATTAAATCTGAAGCCCAACAGCACTTCAAATAGGCACTAAAGTTGGCTTTATCATTGAAAAATGCGAAAATGGAACATATCGGTTGCAGGGGATTTTGATGGAAGTAGATACCCTTGCTAGGGCAACTGAACTTAGTGAACACCACTTGAGTGAAGGCAAGTTACACAGCCACTCTCAGAACATATCCTGAACAGAGGGATTCGAGGTCAGCCCACAGTAAATCCACAGAATAAAGCCAAGCCTCAGCCAAACTGTGAAAATTTTCTTCAGGACCTGGGCCTGCAAGCCATTATTGTTGCTGCCAGATTCGGGAAAGTGAAAAAGCCCCACTAGACTTGAGTAAGATCATTTAGTATTAGAGCCCACCACTGAATTCGGTCTGAAACAATGAACATCACTGCCTTCTCCTCCTTAATTGGACCTAGCAGGGGTTTGTGGTCTGCTATTATTATAAAATTACATCCATAAAAGTATTGGTGGAACTTCCTGACTCCAAATATGACCACAAAACCTTCCTTCTCTATCTGGGTGTATATACGCTTTGCATTAACTGAGGTCCTGGATGCATACGTTATTGGACATTCCTCTCCATCGGGCTACCTATGAGCTAAAGCTACCTGATGCTGTACAGGGAGGCTTTGCATACTATTCAATACAAGATCTTACTTGGGATCATAGTGTGCTAACACCCTAAAATATGATAGCTGTTTCGTCACTTCCCTGAAAGCTATGGATGAGCTACACTATGGATTTCCAAGGCTGAACCTTCTGTAAGAGTTAATGCCAAGGTGCCAGGGTAGAGGCTAGGTTATATTCAAATTTCCCATAATAATTCACTGGCCAAAGTAAAGACCAAAGCTCCAGTACAAACATGGGAGCCAGGGCACCTTTGATCGCCTTCACTTTACCTTCCAATGGGTATACCCTGGTCTTGTCAACTCTGTAGCCCAAGTAGGTTACTAGGGGTACATGGAACACACAAGTTTTTCACTTCTAAGGCATACACCTGCCTGAGAGAAATGTCTAAGAACTATGTCCAGGTTCTGTAAGTGTTCCTTATTCATCTTTCCTGTTTTTAACACTTCATCTAGATAAATGGCAACCTGGGGTAGACCTTGTAAAATGTTCTCCATTGTCCACTGAAAAGTTGCACAGGCTGATGATAACCCAGATGACAGTCTCATATATCGGTACAAACACTTATGGGTATTAATGTTAGTGTACTTCTGGGAATCCTCATTTACCCACAATTGCAAGTACTTATGGCTCATGTCCAGCTTCGTGAAAGACAGCCCCCTCTGCCAGCTTTGCATATAAATCCTCGGTGTGAGGGATTGCGTATTTATCCAACTGCAAAAGGTGGTTTACCGTTTGTTTAAAATCCCCACAAAGGCGAACTCACCATCAGGTTTCACGGTCGGTACAACTGGTACTGCCCATTCCACTAAATTGACTGGTTTGATGATTCCTTCACCTTCCAGCCTCCTGATTTCTGCCTCTACTTTTGTCCACAAGGCATATGGCACTGGCAGGCTTTGCAGCATCGTGGGATTGCTTCCTGGTCAACATGTAAGGTGGCCTTGGCTCCTTTGATAGTCCCTAGCCTTTCCTGAAAAAGTTCCTGGTATTTAATTAGGACTTCACTCAGGCAGCCATTTTGCACTCAAAAAGTGTTGAGCCAATCTAGGTGAATCTTTTTCAACTATCATGCTTGGGCCCAGTCTTTTACTACAATCGGTAATAACTGAACCAACTGCTTCTCATAAGAGAGTGGAACCAAAGTTTTACCCTTAGTCTGTAAATGTTCCCTGGTGTAGGTTCTCAGTCTAGCCAAAGTCTTATGCAAAACTAATAGTTGGAGTCCAGAGCGAATTTTGTTAAACGCTCATCCTGCAAACACTGAACGGCCACATGAATATCGACTTCCATTAGAAGCGGGTGACCATTTGACAAAACATTTATTTTGTTTGGTTCTGATTTGGATGTTGTTAAGTAATTTAACTGTTCCAAACCAGATGGAGGTGGACTTTCCAGGTTGTGCACTGTCCTGGCTATTGGCCTGTAAGTTATCTTACCCAGGTTAAGTCTACTGGGATTCTTTTGATTTCTTGGATCCACATACCAGCAGCAACAACAATGGTTTGCTGGACCGGATCCTGAAGAAAATTTTCACAGTTTGGCTGAGGCTTGGCTTTGTTTTGGGGTTTTGCTGTGGGCTGACCACGAGTCCCTCTATTCAGGATATGTCCTGAGTGTGGCTATGCAATTGCTTTCACTCAAGTGGTGTTCACCAGTTGATGTTCCATTGTTGTAGTTTCCAATGATAAAGCTAGTTGTAATGCCTATTTGAAGTCCAGTTGGACTATAAGGTAGTGAAAAGGCTATAAGGTAGTTTGCATGGTTAAATCATTAATCCTACATACCAACTGGTCTATCAGCATCTCATTAAGGGTTAAATCAAAGTCACGTGTCTCTGCCAGTCATCCTAACTTCCTGAAAAACCCCGATACGGATTCTCCTAATTCTCGAATTGCCAAGTAAAAATGATGGCATCTCAGAATTAGAGGAGGCTTGGGATCGTAATATTCCTTAATTAAACCCGTTAATGCTTGAAAGGTTTTAGTATCAGGTATAAGGGAATGTTAGGCTCCTAATACCCGAAAAAAATGCATGTCCACAAGCTATCAGGAGAACTACTTGTTACTTTTCATCTACCCCAACGTCATTTGCCCGGAAAAAGCAATCATTCTTTCCGTATACTGTGTCCAGTCTTCAACGGCAGGTTTGAATGAGTCAAGCTTCCCAATTAACAGCATGATACCAGAAGTGATTACCCCAACTCAAGGATGACCGTTGCGAGCGAATTTCTTTAGGAGCGTGCTTTCCTCTCTTTGCTATAGAGATAACTCCACAGAGGTCATCAAGTCACCCTTTACTTACACGTGGAGAGCCCTTGATACTGATCTAGCTTCCTTAATGTCCTAAAGCCCACCTCTTCCTCCGTTACATTGATGACTGTATTGGCGCCGTCTCGTGCTCCCACGAGGAACTCGAACAGTTCATCCACTTCACCAACACCTTCCAGCCCAACCTTAAGTTCACCTGGACCATCTCTAATACCTCTCTCTCCTTCCTGGACCTCTCTGTCTCCATCTCTGGCAACCACCTAGAACCGATATCCATTTCAAGCCCACCGACTCCCACAGCTACCTAGAATACACCTCCTCCCACCCACCTTCCTGCAAAAATGCCATCCCCTGTTCCCAATTCCTTCACTTCCGCCGCATCTGCTCCCAGGATGAGGCATTCCACTCCCGTACATCTCAGATGTCCTCGTTTTTCAAGGACCGCAACTTCCCCCCCTCAGTGTTCTAGGACGCCCTCGAACATGTCTCCCACATTTCCCGCAACTCATCCCTCACACCCCTGCCCAGCAATAACAAACAAAACAGAATCCCCCTCGTCCTCACATACCACCCCACCAACCTCCGGATCCAACGCATCATCCTCCAACAATTCCACCATCTGCAATCCGACCCCACCACCAAAGACATTTTTCTCTCCCCACCCTTATCTGCTTTCCGGAGGGACCACTCTCTCCATGACTCCCTTGTCCGCTCCACACCCGGCACTTTTCCCTGCAACCGCAGGAAGTGCTACACTTGCCCTTACAGCTCCCCCTCACCCCCATCCCAGGCCCCAAGAAGACTTTCCACATCAAGCAGATGTTCACCTGCACATCTGCTAATGTGGTATACTGCATCCGCCGTTCCCGTTGTGGTCTCCTCTACATCGGGGAAAACAAGCGGAGGCTTGGGGACCGCTTTGCAGAACACCTACGCTCGGTTCGCAATAAACAACTGCACCTCCCAGTCGTGAACCATTTCAAATCCCCCTCCCATTCCTCAGACGACATGTCCATCCTGGGCCTCCTGCAGTGCCACAATGATGCCACCTGAAGGTTGCAGGAACAGCAACTCATATTCTGCTTGGGAACCCTGCAGCCCAATGGTATCAATGTGGATTTCACAAGCTTCAACATCTCCCCAGCCCCTACCGCATCCCAAAACCAGCCCAGCTCGTCCCCGCCTCCCTAACCTGTCCTTCCTCCCACCTATCCCCTTCTCCCACCTCAAGCCCCACCCCCATCTCCTACCTACTAACCTCATCCTGCCCCCTTGACCTATCCGTCCTCCCTGGACTGACCTATGTCCTCCCTAACTCCCACCTACACTCACCTTTACTGGCTCCATCCCCGCATCTTTGACCTGTCTGTCTCCTCTCCACCTATCTTCTCCTCTATCCATCTTCTATCTGCCTCCCCCTCTCTCCCTATTTATTTCAGAACCCCCATCCCCTCCCCCATTTCTGAAGAAGGGCTTAGGCCCGAAACGTCAGCCTTCCTGCTCCTCTGATGCTTCTTGGCCTGCTGTGTTCATCCAGCTCTACACCTTGTTATCTCAGAATCTCTACATCTGTTAGCCAGGGCTCCCTGATTGGACCAGATTAATGGCCCTCCTTAAAGAAATCATATTCTATGAGGTCCACCCTGCTGACTTCATTACAGTCACTACATATAACAAGAAATATTTACATTTGTGTAGCGTCTCTCATGTGGTGTCATTCCAAAGCATATCACAGGAATGCCATCAAGTAAAACATAATAAAACATAGGGCAGCATGGTGGCACAGTGGTTAGCACTGCTGCCTCACAGCGCCAGGGACCCGGGTTCAATTCTACCCTCGGGCGAGTTTGCACATTCTCCCTGTGTCTGCGTGGGTTTCCTTCAGGTGCTCCAGTTTCCTTCCACAGTCCAAACATGTGCAGGTTAAGTGGATTGGCCATGGAAAATTGCCCTTAGTGTTGAGGGATGTGTAGATTAGGTGGGTTATAGGGGAATGGGTCTGGGTGGGATGTTCTGAGGGTTGGTATGGACTTGTTGGGCCAAAGGGCCTGTTTCCACACTGTAGGGATTCTATGATTCATAATGCTAAAACTCAGAAAGACTTCACTGGATAGGTAGCTGAATTAAACATGTTTTCCATTGCATAGACTCCAGACCGAATTTGCTTGTACCTTTAAGACAGTTACATGGCATTAAGACATGAGACATTCCAGTCCTAAAGTACCCATCCCTTCAGTGATTCTTTCTCTATAGTGAAGTCAGTATAACGTGTTCATACAATCACCTAAGTATATGTAATTTACAGTAACATCTGTAAGCCCAGAACTGGAAGATGTGTGTAGGTCTGTGATATTGCAACTGTATAAACAGTTGGTATTGTCAGTAAGCTTCAAGGTATCTGACTCAACAAGATCCCAGACCTTTTTGGTACATATCTTCATGGACTAATGTAAAGGAAGCCACAAAGTGCTTCAAAGGAAATAGATTCAACTAGTGAATTAAAGGAGGGAAGAAATAGGGGGCAGAATAATGTTCAGAGGAATATCTAGATCTTAAGATCTAGGTACCTGAAAGCACAGCCACCAATGGTACAGTGATTGAAATCAGAGATTCATAACAGTCCATCATTGGAGCAGTGATCTCAGAGGCTTGAAGGAGGAGATAGGGTATAGGGTGTCTATGGTGGAATTTGAAAAAAAGATTAATTGCTTTAAATTGAGGTATTTCTATGATCCTAGCTAATGGTGATACTGGACAAATCAGATTCCAGAGTGAACCCTATCTTGATAGATCATGACTATTTTCTTTCTTTCTTTTTACTGTTGCTTATCATGATGACTAGTAACTGAGCAAACTCATAATTGGTAGATGATTAGAACTGTCTTCCAGAAACTCAGTGGTTAGCACTGCTGTCTCACAGCACCAGGGGCCTGGGTTCGATTCCACCCTCGGGCGACTGTCTGTGTGGAGTTTGCACATTCTCCCCGTGTCTGCGTGGGTTTCCTCCGGGTGCTCCGGTTTCCTCCCACAGTCCAAAGTTGTGCAGGTTAGGTGGATTGGCCATGCTAAATTGTCCCATAGTGTTCAGGGATGTGTAGATTAGGTGGGTTATGGGGGGATGGGTCTGGGTGGGATGCTCTGAGAGTTGGTGAGGACTTGTTGAGCCGAAGGGCCTGTCTCCACACTGTAGGGAGTCTAAGTCTAAACATAAGTGGATGCTGGATCAGTTGTTAATTTCAAGTCAGGAGTACATACATTTTTGTTAAGCGAAGGTATTGAGGGATATGGGCCGAAGGCAGGAATATGGGGTTAGGCCGCAGATCTACTCATAATTTCATTGAATGGTAGAACAGGGTCAAGGGCCTGAATGACCTACTCCTGTTCCTATGTAGACACTGGTGTCGCTAGTTACAATTCTTGGATGACCAAGGAGAGTTATTTGATTTTATTTATATCTGTCATTTGTGCTTAAGTACAGTGAAAAGTTTCATTTTGTGAGCAGAACAGGCAGATCGTAACAAACAAGATCATAGGGTACTGAGACAGAGCGAGCCATATAAGGTTACAGGAAGTGCATAAAGATAAGGTAATTTTTACAGACTTAGAGTTTAGGTTTAAAAGTATGAAATGGTTGTAAGAAATGTCAGAATAAGATCTGCTGGAAAGAGCTTGCACAGAGTCACCCAGTGTTTGTGCCATCTTCAATCATCCCCTCTACTTCACTACAATTCTCCATCAACAATGCCAGCAAAAGGCTAGAAGTAAAATAATACATATTCTGAGATTCTCTACTTTATTTCTGCTGCATTCCTAGGCCATGGAACCTTCTCCACTTTGACAGACTTTGACAGACAGAGGTCTCCTCCTCTGGTTTTCTGCAAAATCATCAATTTTTGTAATTTAATCAGTCCTTTACACATTTTATTTATCACCCACACCCCTCCCTAGAACCTCAGCAATTTTCTCATACTCTGACTTTAATTAAAAACGGTCAAATATCTTGCTACTTTTATTTTTTTTCTTCTTTTAATTGATTCATTCCTGGGACGTGCACCTCACTGGTGACGCCAGCTTTTATTGTCTATGCCTCATTTCCCTGAAGACTGTAGTGGTCAGCCACTATCTTGAATCACAGTAATACAACAAGTGCTAGCACACCGCAGCAAAGAATGATGTTTCAGAATTTTGGCCCAGTAACACTGAAAGAACAGTGATATATTTCCAAGTCAGAGTGGTGTGTGAATTAAAGAGGAACTTGCAATCTAAGGGTATTGTTGTTCCCATGCACCTTCTGCTTTTCTACTTTATTTTTTGTGGGACATAGATTCAGGAGATCTTGTCTATGAAGTATGAGAGTCCCCTGCCTTGAAACATTAACTCTGTTTCTTGCTGCACAGACCTGTTGATTATTTTGAATATTTACTGTATGTGCCATCAAAATGCTGGTTATCAGTTTCATTAATCTGTGGGATCTTTTTGTGCAAAAAAAAAGCCCATTCCAGTTGCCCACATAAGACCAGTTACTGTACATTAGGGACAATCCATTCCAGAATTTTGAAAAGTTTTGAGTTATTTTCCATTGACAAAACACTTCTCTAAATGTACACCCTTATTATTTTATACAATGCTTATACATTTATTTAGAAGAGTTATTCTTGTAATTGAGAGAGAGTGTAATTCTCGTAATTCATTGGTTCACACTAACACCTCATGTTCGTGTTGAGTTTCTGTTTTCAGTCTCTCCCATGGAAAGCTTGCAGAGGAAGGACATACATCAGCTTAATCAGAAAACCAAAGAACTGTGGATGCTGGAACTCAGAAACAAAATCAGAAATTGCTGGAAAAATTCAGCAGGTCTGGCAGCATTTGTGGAGAGAAAGCAGAGTTAATGTTTCAGGTCCAGCACTCCTTCTATAGAAGGATCAAAAAGGAAAAAAATGCCTCACAGGTAGCAGGCAAAACAGCAACCTTGTTTTCAGGTTGTGACTACAAGCTTGCATTTGGCCAATTAATTTAAACAAAGCACCTAGTAACAGCCAATTGAATTTAAATCTGATGATGTTGACAACTTGAAACCAATCATATTATAAGAATTTGATGATTTCATTATGGGCATATAAAACGAGGGCATTGGGTAAATCAGAGAGAGCCAATGGCTACCTGCCAGAGTTAGCACAACTTAGCTCTCAGAGAAAGCCTGCCTAATTAATTAAAGGTACCACAGTAGTTTAGCTCATAGTCCATACAGGAGAAATTGCAGCAGATTTAATGTAAAAAAGGCATCTGTGAAGAGAGTGGTGATGACAGAATATTCCAGAAGACAGTGTGTGCCAACTTGGAGAGATTAAGTGAAAACTTATTGCTTCTTATTACTTGGGTTTATATCTGTGGGACTTGTCTTCATTTAAACAGCATTCCAGTAGAATTAGACCAGTTAGGGAGTAGTTAGTAGTCTAAGGGGAAATTGTTGGTTTGTTAGTAATGTTGTTAATTTGTTCATTGTTGGGTTAAATAAATAAACTGTTCCTTGTTATTTGTGAAGTGGAGATCAGGGATTTTCTTTCTTTTAACCACTCTTTTAACAGATTATTAGGGGAAAAGTGAGCTTCTCTGGGTGTTTCAGGGGTAATTATTAGAAGGGAACCTCTAACCCCATCATAGCAGATTGGGGACAAAAACAAAGTTGCTGGAAAAGCTCAGCAGGTCTGGCAGCATCTGTGGAAGAGAAAACAGAGTTAACGTTTCGGGTCCGGTGACCCTTCCTCAGAATCAGACACAAAATGTTAACTCTGTTTTCTTCTTCACAGATGCTGCCAGACCTGCTGAATTTTTCCAGCAACTTTGTTTTTGTTCCTGATTTACAGCATCTGCAGTTCTTTTGGTTTTTATAGCAGATTGGGGCTTGTGTTTTAGTTTAATTATTAGAGAGGTTTGGCCATTCCCTGTTGTAACAATATACTCTACTCCCCTCCTAGTTTCAATGACCAACTCTGGCCCTGACCATTTAAGGTGGCTTTGCTTTGCTAAGGGAAGGACAGTCTAGCCATGTGCTGGCCTGGTCCATGCCTCGTTCTCACCACCTAAACTATTCACTTCCTTCATCATTACACACTAAGGTGGCAAACTATGCTTTCTGAACTGCAACATTCCATAAAGGCATCTTCAGAAGAACCTCCTAAACTCAGGCATCAACCATCTAGGAGGAGATGGGAAGCAGTCACAGCAGAAGACCACACTTGCAAATTCTCCACCAGTCCACACACCAGACAGTGGTAGATGTATGGAATTTGCTGTCCGAGACAGTGGTGAAGGCAAGTCCTCTTGCAAGATTTGAGAATCATCTGGATGAGCACTTAAAATGCCAGGGCCCAGTAGATGATTGACCAAGTGAAGGTAATGGGATAAGGGTAGTTTGGTGTTTGTTGGCCAGTATAGACATACTGGGCTGAAGAGCTTCTTTCTATGCTGTATGATTCTGTGACCATCATGACTTGAAAATAGATTATTATTCCTTCACTGTCATTGTATCAAAATTTTGGAACTCTATGCCAAACAGCACCATTGAGTACATTAATCACAAACAGATTGCAATGCTTCAGAGGAAGTTCAAATGATCTTCTCAAAGCCAATTACAGATGGCCAATAAACACCCATAACCTACAAATGAAAAGGGAAACAATTGAGTGAAAATGTTATCACCAATTTCATTGAGGCTATATTCATGAAGAAGGTGAAAAGAGAAAAAGTATAGAAATGCTGCTTATCTTTTAACCTAACAAATATCTCCGCAGAGACTATTTCACAATCTTGGCCGACTTACTTTTTATTGAACAAACTTTATTTACACTTCCACAACAGAGAGTGCTGCAGAGGTGGTAAAATAACAAAATTCTAAGATTTTATGATGTACTACACAACACCAAGGATGACTTTCATGTACTTCTTTAAGTTGTATAGGATCTTACAATCTACCCAAGTAGGCAGGTGGTGTCATTGGTACAATGTCTTGCCCAAAAGACAGCATCTCCGATAGTACAGCAGTCCTTCAGTGCTGCGCTGGAGTATTGGCCTTGATATTGTCCCCAAGCCTTGGAGTACAATTCAACCTGGAAACTTAGCATCCGCAGTTCTTTCGCTTTTCCTGTAAATCAGGAACAAAAACAGAAGTTGCTGGAATAGCTCTGCAGGTCTGGCAGTATCTGTGAAGGGAAAAACAGAGTTAACGTTTCAGGTCCGGTGACCCTTCCTTAGAACTGAGGAAGTCAGTTCTGAGAAAGGGTCACTGGACCCGAAACGTTACCTCTACTTCTTCCTTCACAGATGCTGCCAGACCTGCTGAGCTTTTCCAGCCACTTTGTGTTTGTGTGCTGGAATCTTATGACTCTGAGTAAGACAGCTACTGACTAATGACAACTGGCAAATCGATGAGATGAAAAAAATTTTGAAGGATTAAAGGCAGAGCTTAGCTATATAAGCCATATGAATATTTAAAACTTCAGTGTATTCTGTTAATTTAAGTTCACTTTTTTTTCCAGTCACTTATGCATTTTATTGTTAAAAAATGATGACATTTAGAGAATGATGACTCCCAACGAGACTTCTACAGTCTGTATACAATTCAAGCACATCGTATATATCCGACTGTAATTTGGAATGCTCAGTTTTCCATTTTCAATTTGAATAGTGCAAATGCTAAATGATGTCTGTCGGGGAATGTAAACAAACATCAGAATACAATTATGGAAATAAGAGTAGAAGGAACTCATTTGAAAAGGCTCCCCTTCATAAGCTGCCATTAATTCGGTAACCAATCTATTTCTGCCTGTGTTAATGCATGAAAGTTGACAATACCTGGAGCAAATTGTAAGCTGAAATCAACTGCGAACAACATTGTGTAACATTTACTTTAATCCAAGTCAGTCCTTTCACTGTGTGTTGGACTGCACACGATGAGCAGTAAGGTTAGCCTTATTCAGCAAAGCTGTTCAATTTTTGCATGAATGCAGTCACATCTGGTGTTTTGTAGCTGACCTAAACTCATAATTGGCTTCTGTACCTGGACAATATCCACTGTGGGAAATGGTTCCCTCACATCTGTCAACACCGCTCTGTCAACCACTAGAAAGAATGCTGAGAGAAAGCATTTAGAATAGGAGACACAGAGAGAGAGAGAGAAACAGTAGTAAATGACAGAAATAAGAGGATAGGAGAGAACATTTGATTTGATTTGATTTATTTTATTTTTGTCACATGTACCTAGGTAGAGTGAAAACTTTTGTTTTGTGTGCAGTACAGGCAGATCGTGCCATACAAAGTGCATAGAGTAATAGAATGGAGCGAGGAATACAATGATGGCTACAAGAGAAGGTGCACAAAGAGAAACGAGACAGATTGAAAACAGAGTCAAACAGCACACAAACAAACCCTTCAGTCCAACTTGTCTGTGCCGACCAGATATTCTAAATGAATTTAGTCTCATTTGCCACCATTCGGCGCATATCACTCTTAAACCCTTCCTATTCATATACCCATCCAGATGCTCTTTAAATGGTAATGCATGTATGAAATGAGCTGCCACTCTCTCTAGCAGCTCTTTCCATGCACTCACTACCATGTGCATAAAAAAGTTGCCCCATAGATCGCTTTTAAATCTTTTCCCTCTCACCTTAAACCTACACCCTTGAGTTAATGGCACAAAGAGAAAGAAGCAAAGACAACAACTGATAGTTCCTCTCAGAGTCCATAAAAAAAAATTGTGTTATCCTTCCTTTGTTCATAATTGGTATGTAAGAGATGTAGTTTCTTATGCCAATTAAATGTGTTCAGCAACAAGTTTTCATGAGTTTTGAAACAAAGAAGGTTAATCATCCTCGCACAATTACTCTGAAAATTACATAATATTTCAATCACTCAACTCACATATACAATCACTCATGCAAAAATTAGAAACAAATAGAGGTAATATCATTGTTAAAAACTATTACTATCTCAGTCTCATTTTTGGCTAGCTTGTAGTTTCCCTGATAAACTTGACATTTTAGAGTTAAATTGACTGTCTTGTAAAGCAAAGGATTCTCAGTGGGACTTCAGGTTCACTGTCATCAAATTTCTTAGGTTTCTTTTGTTCTTAGGTGAACTCAAACCTAGAACAAATTATTTCTTCTCCCTGTTAGTGTCTTCAATTCTATTTCCACTTCCAATATCAAAGTATTAATGTTGATTACCTTATTTGCTTGATGGCATGCAAACAATTTCAATGATTTTTAGTGAAATTCAGTCTGCAAACAGATTTTTGCCGATTTTAAAAGCAGACAACAAAATGGCTCATTATCATATGACTTTCTACAAGTAGAATGTTCTCTTCCAAATAATGAGGTCGTGCTCATGTTGATTACATTGTTTCTGCTGTTGTTTAATAGTTTGACACAAATAAGGGGTTTAAAAGTTTGACACAATTTAGTAGCTTTGTTTTTGAATATAACCATTCAATTTCACAATACCCTTTCAGGAAAGGTCTCTGACTCAACAGCTATGATATATCCCTTTTGTTTTTGACTATGACAACGGAGTGGTTTAAATTCACAAAAGAAGTCAGTTGACCCTATGTTGTCCATCCTTTCCGTGTGCTGTTTTAAACTATAAAAAATGGTTTGAAGTCCAGAATGCACTAAAGCCTGACACAGAGAAAAAGCTCTATAACTGGAGACAAATGAAGTGAGGCAGAAGAGAACCAAAACCTGAGAGGGCAAAAAAAATGAAATAAGGAGCTAGGGAAAAGATGGAGAAAAACAAAACATAGGTAATGCACTGAAAAATAAAATGGGGTGGAGGGGCAGGAAAAAAATGGAAACAGCAAAATATTAAGAAAAACAGCAAGCTAAGTAGTGGGGAAGAAAGGTAGGAGAAAGCATCAGGCACTGTCAAGGAGGAGAAAATTAGACTAGCAAGCAAAAACCAAAATAAAGAGAGGAGAAGAAAAGTAAACAGGCATTGAGAGAAACAGGAAGAGAACCTCAAAAGAATGACAAAAAACTGTTTTACAGAAGGCAGACACCAAATGAAAAATACACAATGGCAAGAAATGGGGAAAGAAGTGTTCTGTCCTCATTGTGAATTGATTTGAATACAGATTAAATTCTCTGGAAATAGATAGATAGAAAGACAGGCAGAGAGCCATAAAAAAAAGTGAAAGGCAGGAGAGAATTATGGTGTGATTCTTGATTTTATTTCTGCTGAATGGATACAAAGAGCCATATCACTAACCTGGAACTGAACTGTGTGATCCATTAGATATGAAAAGAGAGGGAATAAATTGCAGACTTAACAGTCCGAGTAACCTCATTCAAAAATGAAATAAAAGCAAAATTTTAATGATAGCTGAAACAGGAAGGGAATATGAACCTCGTCTAAGTACACTTCAGTCATTTTCTGATGGCTATTATCCCCCTTTCGTCTTCAGATAAAGGCAGAAGAGGGCTAGCAGTCCTTTAAATTGGTGCGCACAGATCTAACTTAGTTCATTGTACAAATACACACTGATTTATATTTTCATTAAGTCCTCAGAAAATGAATCGTTGACAATACACACCCACATCCAATGATTCTATTTTAAAATGTTAACAGCATTTCCTTGTCATCTTCCATGTGAATTGGGCATTAATTTTCTCTGATCACATTGTGAATTTTAATTTCCAACTCAGGACATTTCACCTCCCTATAAATCCATTCTGGGAATTGCCCAGGAACTTTGGATTTTCAGTAAGGGGTCTATGTAAATTTCTTTGGATGCTGTGGGTTAGCCAAGGAACATTGAGAAGGCTGCTGGGTATGGGAGCATGCTGTTTAAGTGACCTACTGCAATGCTCCTTCATTGTTGAATATTTTTCTTTTAAATTATAAAATGTAAAGTGACTGTACAGCATTCACTCTTTACATCCAATGCTCCCTCATACTCTCCCCATGCCTCATCCATGCCAATCCATCCAATGACAGATGGAACTTAATGTATATCAGTATAAAGTTATTCAGTTTGATATAAAAGCACAAAAAGGCAGAATAGTTTTGAAATGGTCATATGTGTCCAGAGGAATCCAGATGTTCTTGTCTATAAAATAGAAAAAACAGCTTTCAGGTGCAGCAAGCAATTAGTAAAGCAGAAAGTATTGAAATGTAGTGTAAATATTAATTTTAGAATTTGGATTTCAGAACAGATGCAAATGGGCATTGCTAACTTATTAAATGATTTCTTATTAAAAAAAAGATCACAGAGTTCTTCTGGAATATGTTTAAATCTAACATCTGTTATAAAGCAGATGACTGCAGAATTCTGTGAAAAGATGGTTATACTAAAGGATATATGGGCATGTAGGTGAAACATGCAAGCTTATTAACTTGTTTTCATATTGGTAGAATCTAGGATTGAGCGAGTTTTAAAATTTAGTACAACAAGACAACAGGCCTGAGTTTAGTAGCAATTTCAGCTTCTCTCTTAGAAAGAATTTAGGGAAGTTCAAGGACCAGGTATCTCAGCAAAATCTTTTAACTTGTAAAACTTCCAAGCTAGGAGGGTTTGGTTAAAACAAAATTTCTGACTACTGGATCTGGGAAAGCTTAGAATCTCAGATTTGCGAAAAGATTCATGTCAGCAGACTTGAAATGATTCCATGGTGTGCAGTCAAGAATCAGTTATGAAGGAACTTGAAGAATTGAAATAGAAGTGTAATTTCTCTGGACTGGAGTCTCTGTAATGGATAGAGTCCAGAAACAGTTTGAAACTTTGTTGTGCATTTTAAAAACCTTTCTTACTATCATATACATTTAGATAGCTTGTTTTTGTTTTGTTTCTTCTCTTGTGCAATAAACCTCTGCCTGATTTTGAAGAAAATCTGAAGTGTCATGTGAATACATCTCAAAGAATAGTCACCAACTATATTTTTTAAAAAGTACACAATCTACCTAGCTTTAGCCTGTTCCCACTTGTCCCATTTGACATGCTCCTTAGTACCATCAGCTGGCATACTAACATCTATGACTCCATGACTATTATATTGAAATGGTTGCCTGCTTTGGAGGGTATTAGCTATGAGGAAAGGTTGTACAAACTTGATTTGTTTTCACTTGAATGTCAAAAGATGAGGGGTCACCTGATAGAAGTTAACAAAATGATGAGAGGTATGGATAGAATGGATAGTCAGAGTCTTTTCGCCAGAGTGGAAATGTCAATTACTAGGAGACATAGGTTTAATGTAAAAGGGGGTAAGTTTAAAAAAAGATGTGAAAGTTACGCTTTTTACACAGAGGGTGGTAAATGCCTGGTAATGCACTGCCAGAAGAGGTGGTAGAGGCAGATACAAGAGCAATGTTTAAGATACATCTTGACAGATGCATGAATAGGCAGGGAATAGAGGGATACAAACAACGTGGAGGCAGAACATTTTTTAGTTCGGAAAATCACTATGTATGGTGCAGTCTTGGTGGGCTGAAAGGCCTGTTGCTGTGCTGTACAGTTCGTTGTTCTTTGTTGGCATTTGATTTGATTTCAGAACTAAGGATGTCTTGCTGCAGTTATATAGAGCCTTGGTGACACCTCACCTGGAGTATGGAGTACAGTTCTGATTTCTTTGACTGAGAAAGGAGATAGTTGCCAGAGAGGGAGTGCAGTAGAGGTTCACAAATACATTCCTGGTACAGTGGAATTCAACAATGAGGAATGATTGAAGAAACTGGATCTATAATCTCTCAGATTTCAAAGAATAAGAGGAGATCTGGTTTACAATGATAAAATTCTTAAAAGGGCATTAAATGGCGAATAAAAGTAGGATTTTTGTTTTTTTTTAACCTGCTTTGTGATTCTAGGACCAGGAATAAATGGGAAATAAATAAATATTGGAAACACCACCACCTTCCAGTTGCCCTCCAAGCCATTCACCATCCTGACTTGGAAATGTATTGCCGTTCCTTCACTGTTGATGGGTCAAAATCCAGGAATTCCCTTCCTAAGGGCATTTTGGGTTCACCCATAGCACATGGACTGCAGCAGTTCAAGAAGGCAGCCAATCAGCACATTCTCAAGGGATAACCAGGGATGTGCAATAAGCACTGGCCCAGCCAGCGATGCCCACAACTCACAAATGAATAAGAGGAAACTGTATTCAAATGGATTGGCCATTTAAGGCAGAGATGTAGGGGAATTTCTTCATTTAGAGAGTTGTAAATCTTTGGGATTGTCTTCACCAGAGGGCTCTGGAAGCTTCATCATTGAGCAGGAACAAGTCAGACATTGATTGTTTTCCTAACACAAAAACAAAGTTGCTGGAAAAGCTCAGCAGGTCTGGCAGCATCTGTGAGGGAAAAAACAGAGTTAATGTTTCGGGTCCGGTGACCCTTCCTCAGAACTGGAGTTCTTTCGGTTTTTATTGGTAGGTTTCTGGCAGCTATTGACATGGATATGGAGATAGTGCAGGAAAATGGCATTGAGGAGATGATCAGCCATGATCTGAAATGATGGGGCAAGTGCAGTGGGTAGAATGGCATATTCCTGTTTGTGATGTTTCTATGTTCCTATCTCATGTCCTTCAGGTCTCCTCATACCCTCCATACCTTCATGACTCTTCACAAATCCTTTGACAACTTTGTGCCAATTCATGTCAATGCATGCTCCCCACTTACAACTTATTGACCCTCCATCTCCATACTGACTCACACTGTATCCACCAAGGGCAGACCTCAGGACCCATGCAGATCTTCAACAAAATAAATGTTAAGTATCTTTTAAAATCTATTAATATTCCAAACATAAAGTTTCTCACTCATTAAAAGGAAACACAACTTTTTAAACTTCCTTTGTTTCCTTTAAACAAACACGCATTGGCATTCATAGTCCCACTTTGAAGAGTCTGAGACCATTTGGAGCTGTCAATAAAATTGTGAACTGACAAGCACTCCACTCTGAAAATAGAAGGTTTAAAATTGGAAGGTTTGAAGATTGAAATTATCCATGTAAACAAGGAACTCAAATAAACAAACTTGATAATGACAAGTCATTGAGATATGGAAAGCAGTAATTTAATTCATTGGCTTTGTTGAAACAAATGCTTTCTTTCTGTACAGCAATAGATTCACCAGGAAGAATTGAAACCTGTCAGGATTATTACCGGATTATTAGTTGATTTCTATCCTAGTAGAGAGTTAGAGACAGTGAGGGAGAGAGAGAGAATGTTCCCACTGTCAAACTGCCTAAACAGTCGCTCTCCAAGATTATGAGGCTATTGTGATGAGCTACTTAGACTTAGAAAATATCTGGCACTTAGAGATACATGATGTTGACAAAGACCATAAGATATAGGAGCAGAATTAGACCATTCAGCCCTGCTCCTGTAAAGATAGCCATCAGGCTTATGTCAATGACAATGAAATAACAAATACTGAAGTTTTTTAACACTGCAGTTTCTTTCAAAATTCTTCAGGGCAGAAATTTTAAATGTCTTGAAATTTAGTGAGCTTCCTTTGATAGACATGTTGGCTGTTCAGCTTGACAGTTCCTTTTGATAGCTCTATTAACATTTCTCTGTGACAGCTGTTGTTAGTTCCCTTTTAGACCTCTGTTGATAGCCGCAATGAGCTTAACAATTCAAATACTTATATGCATTTTTCATGGTCCTCCGCAGAAGCTCTGCAGGACCATGTTCAAAAGAGTACCCGACCTCTCCAAGAAACTTTACGAGGTTTCAACTTGCTCCTACCAGGCTTAGTTTACATACATCATAACACCAGGTCAGCCTTACTTTGTACAGAGTGGTGCCCCTCAAACCTCGAATTTCAGTTCGACACACTTTTCAGTGAGAAACAAGCTATGGAAAATAGGTATAAACATAAGTGTATTTACGACAGGGATAGATATGTTTTTGATTAGTGAGGCAATCAAGGTTACCTACTGCAGTGTCTAGGAAATTAATGCTCTCCTTTTGTGTCATGGCTTTAAGTTTATTGAAGGGTTGGCTCATCGTTGGGGATATTAATGAATTATTTTGATTCTGCTTCTGTGTGAATCTAAATGTCCCATGTGTCAACTTAAATATTGAAGGATATTATTGCAATATGAGTGCATCACCAAATAAAGGAATTAGTGAGAATAGAAAAAAAAAGCCCAAGAAAACTAAACAGAAACCTTCAAAAACTATCCTGTAGCCTGCACAGGTTACAGGGAGAATGGAATTGAGAAACATATCAGCCATGATCAAATGGAGGAGCAAATCGATAGGCTGAATGGCCTAATTCTGCTCCTTTGAGTGGTTTTGCCAGCCTCATGTATCTGAGTGCCAGATATCTTCTAAGTTTAATTTCTGATAGCTCAGAACAAAAGCCTCACAATCCAGGAGAACAATTGTTTAGGCCTAGGGGGGCATTCTATATATCTCTCTCTTTCCCACTCGTTGTCTCTGACTCTCTACTAGGAGTCACTGAATAGAAATCAACTAGCGATCCGATAGTAATCCTGACTGGTTTTAACTCCTCCATGTGTGCTTACTGCCACACAGAAAGAAATAGTCTACCTCAACAAAGACAATGAATTAAATTAGTACCTTCCATACCTCAATGATTTATCAGTATCAATTTTGTTTATTTGAATTCATTGTGTACATATAATACCATCAGGTAGAGGTCTAAAATTTACTTTATAACCTACATTAACAAAAAATCCCAGAGTTGCTCTCAATCTTTACAATGTGATTGAAACCCCTGGAATAGGTTAGAGTCACATTACTCACTCCTTACAATCTGCATTTACATCTAAAGTATTGCATGTATCTAGAGCCAATCTCTGCCTTCATGTATGTATTACATTACTCACATCATGGCTGGAGCACAGGCAATTAGCTGAGGTACATCACCCAGACAGTGGAGACTGTGCTCGAGAATTTGGATCTGATATAAGGCTAGTGCTGTATCCTAAATGGCAGCTGCTGCTTATTTACTGAGCAGTGTAATAACCGATCAATTAATGAGGATGTGCTGAGCAATTAAAGCACATTAATAGGCAGCAATTTATCTTGGGCTGAACCTCAGCCCTTCTCTTGTAATGCTGATGAATCACCCTGGGGTGGTGATTTTCATTCCAAATTCAAGAATGCAATCTTCACTTATGAGCCGAGAAGAAGAAAGTTGGCCACCTCTTCTTCCATGATAGTATCAGTAATTACCCTCATACCAGGACAATACTAGAAACTATCAGTATGATATGTAAACTAATAGGGTTAATGTACAATGCCAGGCTACATTGACAGGGGCTACATTGTCTTCAGCATAGAAAATGAAGAATGAGCTAACTGAGGAGTTTGAGACAATTAAGGAGTTTGGCAAAAATGATGAGAGAAACTAGTTTTTCTGATGGGGGTGGTGGTGTATAGAACAAGAGAGAATATTCTTAAAATTAGAGCCAAGCACTATTCTTGGAGGAGCATAAAGAAAGGGTTTGGATGCCATGAATGACTGAGGAAGAGTCACCGAACCCAAAACGTTAGCTCTGATTTTTTTTCTTCACATATGTTGCCAGACCTGCTGAGCTTTCCCAGCAACTTTTGTTTTTGTGCCTATGAATGACTGGGATGTGAATACTGAGTAGAGCCAAGGCCTGAGGGGCGCTGCTGTTCTTGGCAATGAGTCGGAGCAAGATTGGCCTTGTACGTGAGAGAGACAGAAAGCACTTTTGAGGTTGTTGAAGTTGGTTGGCTCGCCGAGCTGGTTTGTTGTTTTGCAGACGTTTCGTTACTGTGCTGAGTAACATCCTCAGTGCAGCCTCCGATGAAGCGTCAGTGTATTTTCCTGCCCGGTTTTTAAACTCTGGGGTCTGATGGGATGGATTGCCTCACTTCCGGTTTTCCTTTGTAGTGGAATGTATATGGGGTCGAGTTCAATGTGTTTATTAATAGCCTGCTTCGTGGAGTGCTATGATTCTAGGAATTCTTGTGCCTGTCTTGGCCTAGCCTGTGCCAGGATCCTGGTGTTGTCCCAGTCAAAGTGGTGGTTCTCCTTGTCCATGTGGATTGAGATGAGTGAGTATTGGTCGTGTTTTTTTGTAGCCAGTTGATGTTCATGTAGTCTTATTGTTAGTTTCCTTCCTGTTTGTCCGATGACAGATGTCCAATGTCCTGCAACCTGCCACCAGAGGATAGGGATTGAGGGGTGAAGTGGACGATGCTTTATGGTCTAGAATGATTGAGGGGGGATCTTATAGAAACATATAAAATTATGAAGGGAATAGATAAGATAGAAGTAGTGCGGATGTTTCCACTGGCAGGTGAAGCTAGGACAAGAGGACACAGCCTCAAGATCGGAGGGAGCAGATTTAGGACTGAATTGAGAAGGAACTTCTTCACCCAGAGGGTTGTTAATCTATGGAATTCCTTGCCCAGTGGAGTAGTTGACGCTACTTCAGTAAATGTTTTTAAAGATAAGGTAGATATTTTTTTGAACAATAAAGGAATTAAGGGATACGGTGAGAACGTGGGTAAGTGGACCTGAGTCCACGAAAAGATCTTATTGATCTTATTGAATGGCGGAGCAGACTCGAAGGGCCGGACGGCCTACTCCTGCTCCTAGCTCTTATGTTCTTATGTTCTTATGTGATAAGGAGGAATCTGTAGGGTGGGGCAAGGAGAATGATGTCAGGTTGGCACGGAGAAGGAGATTATTAGAGGATCAAAAAGTGAAGGAGGCTGGAAAGGAGAAAACTGTCATCATAGGAATGCTCAGCTTCTTGGGAGTTATGTTAATTTGAAATTGCTCAGGCAATGAATTCCTTGAAGGTGAATGTTGAATCGTCAGTTTAAGTTCATGCATATGTTTGGGAAGAAATATAATCGATGATGCTATTCTAATTTACATGGTCAATTGGTAAATTTAAATCTACAATTAAGATCTTAAATGCAGGAAAAATGTTAGTAACTATCCAGTCACAATCTTCAAGATTTGTACTCGTGCAATGGAAGCACATTAGCTGTGACCTCACTCCATTACAGAAGATGTATTTATAATGGCCTATCTTTGTGTAAATTTGTCTGTCAATTATTTTGAGAAAAAAATGTTTTGTTGCTAACTAATGTCTGTTTTCTTCTGCAAACTTATATACTGCAGTGTCTGGGAAATTAATGCTTTCCTTTTGTGCCATGATTTTAAGTTTAATGAAAGGTTGATCGTCAGGGATATTGATGGATTCTTTTGATTCTGTTTCTGTGTGAATCTAAGTATCCCATGTATCAACTCAGATATTGGAAAGTGTTATTACTATGTAACACAGTCACCAGATAAAAGAGTTAGTGAGAACAGAAAAATATCCCTTGAAAACTAACAAAAAACCTCCAAAAAACTAACCGGTAGCTACAAAAAAACTTTGAAAGAGCCCACAATAAACTAATATTTGATGCACAGCCAGGCTCAGAGAAGCAAAGCTGATTGCATAATTATAACAACCAAGTTGTGTGCAATTGTCCAACAAAGCTATGGTTCAAACTTGTATCATGCTTTAAACAAAGCTTTTGATGGCTTTTATAAATAGAGGAACATGGCACAAAAGTAAATAACTTTCCTGAGGGTTTATAAAGCAGTTTAACTCCCCTGTGAACAAGGTTTCTAATTCTGGGTACCAAAAGGATGTGAGACTTGGAGAAGTTTTCAGAATAGAATTACTGAAACAGCTCCAGCGATAAAGGATTTCAAAGAAGCTAAGGTTTCTGTCCAAAAAAAACTAAGAAGCCTGAGGGGATTGGATGGAGATTGATAAAGCATTGAAAGATTTAGAGACAAAAATCAAAAGTACTTCCAATGGTTTAAGTATTAATTATCAGATGGCCCTGGTATAAATTCATTTAAATTGATCGGTAAAAGAACCAGAGGAAATGTGAGGAAAAATATTTAGACAAAGAGTGATCAGGGTTTAGAATTCTTTCCCTCGCTGATATTGTGGGGGATACCAATTCCAATCTGTAGAAATAGGGAAAGGTGGGTGGCCGGTGGGCCAGGATTAGGGCTGACTGCTTTCTCGTCAAAGGAACCAGTGCAGATTCAATGGGAGTCTTTCTGTTCTTCATTGTTGCAAAATCATTTTACAGAGGTACTCTGCCGAAGCTGTCAAGGGCTAAAAGTAGGTGGTAGCTGATGGAACAGGGGGTGAAATAAGGATACCAGAAACTGACGAAGCACCATAACCCTGAAGAATTTGTTGATACAAAGTGTAGAGGAAATCTGTAATGATTCCCCAAATGTTTGTGTTCTCAGTTGAAGATTTCTAAAATTGAGATTGAAGGGCTTTTATCGGTAAGGTTATTTTGAGGTCCAGAATCAAAGTATATGGATGGAATGAGGATGCAGTTCAGCCATCACTTAATCAAATGATGGAACTGGCTTAAGGGGCCAAATGGACTTCTCATGTTCTTATGTTTCTAAGCCTGATACCCTTAATACATATTGCTAAAGATTAATGTCAGACAAAAACTGATCTATCTTTCCACCAGTTCAGAGGAACTGAACTTAGTTACAGCATCTACCCTGCATTTATTCCTTCACCACCCCATCCAACCACCTTTTCTCTGCTACTTCCTCAAAACTTTGCCATATTTTGATCAGATGCTCCGACATCTGTTCACAGCTCAATGACAGAGTGTGACTGGGAGCGAGCTTCACCAATTTAATCAGGAAAATTCTACAAATGCTAGGAATCCAAACTGAAATCAAAAAATGATGTGGAATTGCCAGTGTTGGACAGGAGTGGACAAAGTCAGAAGTCAGACAACACCAGGTTGTAGTACAACAGGTTTATTTGAACTCACGAGCTTTCGGAGTGCTGCCCCTTCATCAGGTGAAGTGTAGAAAAGCATACAGGCACAGAATTTATAGACAAAGAGATCAATGGACAGAGAGATCAAAAGACTATACAAATAGAGTGAGTGGAGTATTGAATAATAAATCTCTGCAGGTGATCAAAAGTGTGAGACTGTGTGAGTGAAGTGTCAACAGCTAAATAGTAAGTGAAGGGGATGATCTATAATCCAATTACTTGAGGCAGAGAGATAATTACAAAAAATTAAAAATAAGGTGGTGCTTGACTCAAACCAAATGGCTGGAATAACATGATAGGTAGAAGAGTTGCATGCCGTGGGCCTAACTAAAGTAACAAACAGTTCAAAACTGTACTAATTAAGGAGAGAGATCATAACAAGTTATCAAGGTAATGATGTTAAAACAGGACAGTAAGGAAGACTTTACAGATACAGAGCAGTGTGGTGGGGTTACATGTAGAACAAAATCAACCCAAGATCATGGTTGAGGCCATCTTCGTGGGTATGGAACTTGGCTATCAGTTTCTGCTGGGTGACTCTACGTTGTTGCGTATCTTGAAGGCCGCCTTGGAGGACGCTTACCCAAAGATCGGACGCTGAATGTCCTTGACCACTGAAGTGTTCCCCAACTGTGAGGGAACATTCCTGTCTGGCAATTTTTGCACGGTTTCCAATTATCCATTGCCATAGCGTCTGCATAATCTCGCCAAGAGACCGTGCCTCGGGGCATCCTTGCCTGCAGCGTATGAGATAGACAACATTGGCCGAGTCACATGAGTATCTACTGTGTACATGGTGGGTGGTGTTCCCATGTGTGATGGTAGTGTCCATGTCAAAGATCTGATATGTCTTACAGAGGTTACCATGACAGTGTTATATGGTGTTGCGGTCGATGTTGTCCTAAGGGCTGGATAATTTGCTGCGAACAATGGTCTGTTTAAGGTTTGGTAGTTGTTTGAAGGTGAGAAGTAGGGGTGTAAGAATGATCTTGGTGAAATGTTCTTCGTCATTGATGAAATGTTGAAGGCTATGAACTACATGGCTTAATTTCTCCGCTCCAGGGAAGAACTGGACAACGAAGGGTAATCTGCTGGTTGTGTCCTGTGTCTGTCTTCTGACGAGGTAGTTGTGGTTTTTCTTTGTGGCACATCGGAACTGGCGATCAAGGGGTTGGGCATCTTTTCCTAATCTTAAGAGGGCATCTTTTGGCATCTTTAGGTGTTTGTCACATTTCTTCTTGTCTGAGCAGATCCTGTGAATACTCAGGGCTTGTCCATAGGGGATAGCTTCTTTAACATAGCGTAATAGGGAGCAAATTTGGTCCCCATGGCTGTTCCATGTGTCTGGATAAAGAACTGGTTGTCGAAGGTGAAGGCATTGTGTTCAAGGATGAAGAGGATGGGTTGTAGGATGGTGTCTAAAAATTGGCAGTTGTTGGTTTTGATTACTAAGGCTATGACAGCAATGCCATTGTTGTGGGAGATGCTGGTGTAGAATGCCAAAACATCCATTGTGATGAGAAATGTTCTTAGTTTGACTGGTCCATGGGTGCTGAGTTTCTGTAAGAAATCTATAGTGTTGCAACAGAAACTGGTGGGTTCCTTGTACAATGGGTTTCAAGATGCCCTCAACATAGCCAAAACATGCTGGAGGAACTCAGCACCTGTGGAGGAAGAAGCAGCAACAGAAGTTGGTGGAAATGCTCAACAGGTCTGGCAGCATCTGTGAAAAAATCAGAGTTAATGTTTGAGTCAGAACTGGAAGTTCTGAGGAAGGGTCACCGGACCTGAACTCAGATTTTTTCTTCACAGGTGCTGCCAGATCTGCCGAGCATTTCCACCAACTTCAGTTTTTGTTCCTGATTTACAGCATCCACAGTTCTTTTGGTTTTTATTGAGGAAGAAGCAGAATTCATATTGTGAGTCAAATACTCAGAATGGAAAACTCATTTGACTCAGTTACCAATCTAAATTTGGAAGTTACACAGGTTACCAAGGATTCCAGTTGTTGTATAGCATGGAAAAGACAGAAAATAACTTACATTGTGAATGTTGGCCCTTTGCCATACATGGAGTAAGTGAGATGCTAGTAGTTATCTCATTATCTTTTTGGAAATGGTGTTTACTTCTCTCAAGTTGTCTGGCTGTCACATAGACTTTATTCTTTTTTTCCCAAAAAGGGAACCTGCTGATTCCCAATCGTGTTTTACTTCTTTCACAGCATAAGCCATCAGCAGGAAATCATGCCATAAAAAGATGAAGGAAGGAGATATGTTTCTGGCTCATCTTCTTCTTACAATTCTCTCCAAAGGATCAAACATCCCAAATACTGACTGAAAACATCACCATCTCAACATCTTAGTGAATTTCCCAATTAATGTTGACCTCTATAAACTAGTGTGGAGTCATTTGATCTCAGATTGAATGGCAAATAAGGAGTTAATTATTTTCATTATTCTTATCAGATATGTATGGAGAAAATTACAGGAAGGGATTCTGCAGAGATTTTTGTCAGAAAGTGTGGGTATGTATTTGCGTATGTGGTCACAGCTGACCAGCTGCCAACTCCAGGTTCACACATGAAGATTAATATGCATGCAATCATGGAATATGGATACCATTAGCTGGATCAGCATTTATTACCTACTCCTAATTGCCCTTGATAATGTGGTGACCAGCAGCCCTCTTAAACCATTGCAGTCCTTTCAGTCTAAGCATGCCTACAGCACTGCTAGCAAGAGAGCCCCAGAATTTTAATCCAGCTACAGTGAAGGAATGCTGCTAAAGTTCCAAGTCGGAATGGTGTGACTATGACAAGCGACTATCTGGCCCAGTACCCTGCCAAAGGACGACTCTTCAAAATGACAAACAAATCTAATATCTTAATATTTGACTTGAGCAATAGCGCAACATATAAAAGAAAGGGCTGTCATGTATAAAGCACTTGGACTGATCTAAGGATATTCATATAGTTCACAACTAATGAAGTAATTCAGAAAAGTAAAACTATGTTGTAGGGAAATAGTACAAATCAGTGTTTATTTTTATGAACAGTCTATAATAAAGAGTATATGGAAATCTCAAAGAGTGATCCTGATTTTTGGATTCAGGTAGCTGGGATTTCATTCCAATTCTTTGTGACAGCAAATCTGCAGTTTAGTAAAGCATGGTGGCTGACAGCTGCTACATGTATTCATTGGATACCTAAAATGAAGTATTGTCGCTTTGCAATGATTTGAATACACTCTGATTTAATACACAAACTCATTACTCAATGACATTACATGCCTTGAAATAATAAATAAGAATTATGCATGAGTAAGGATGAAGATATAAACATTTACACTGTTTGTATATATAGTAGTGATGCATATTATGAGAATGCAACATTCATAAATGATTTAAAGCTGGTATTTTTTAGAAATTAATGGTGTCTGTAACACCACATTATCACATGTTTTAGAACTTGGTTGTAGTTAAAACATTACTATAACTGTTAGTTATCAGAGCTGTTTATTTTTTGCCTTTGTATAGATGCCTTTTTAAGTAGCAAACAGTCCTAAATTGCTTTACACTGACTGTCATGACAGGCTGTAGGGCAGATATTGAACCAGAGCAACTGAGGGCAATTAGAATCAAAGTTTTGATGTGGAGCACAAAAACAGGGAGGCTTAAGTAGACACACTGATTTTTTTTTAATCTTTTGTGTTTGTTATGCATTCTGAGTGCCTGTCTCTTTAAACAGAAATCAGGGTGTGAAACATTAATTTTTTTGTACCACCACATGGACTTTCGTCTGAAGATCAGTGCTGGTGTATGTGACACAGAAAAATTCAAAAGCGTTTGGATTTTGAAATGTAATTTTTCGATAATGTAATACATTACAATGCCACTTTATTAAAAATCCATTCTTTGGTACTTTCAGACTTGACTACTCTGAATCTCTCCCAATCTGGTTCCCATTTTCAACTCTATGTAAACATTAGCTAATTCAATACTTTGTCCATAATCTCACACTAAACAAGTTCATTCATTAACCCTGTGCTCACAGAAATGTATCAGTTCCCTGGGAAGAAATGCATCAAAATTAAAATTCTAATGTTTCTCTAAGACTATAAGACCTAGAGGCAGAATAGGCTATTCAGCCCATTGAGTTGTCTGTGTCAGTAAATCTGCTCATGGCTGATTTACTAATCCTCAACTCCAGTTCCCTGCCTTACCCTGTGATTCCCTTCCTGATTAAAAATCTGTCTACACTGAACATACATTTTGACCCAGCCTCTATAGCTCTCTACAGTGATGAATTCCAGAGATACCCTCTGAGGGAAAATGTTGCTCCTCGTCTCTGTTTTAAATGGGTGACCTTTTGATCTGAGATTATACCTTTTGGTCCTAGATCTCCCACTTGAGAAAATAACGTGTCCACATCTGCCCTGTCAAGGCCCCAGAGAATCTTGTTTTTTCCAATAAGGTCACCTCTTATCCTTTTAAACTCTAATGTGTACAAGCTCAAACTACTCCACCTCTCCACATAGGAATCAATCGAATCAAACCGGTCTGGGTTGTCACTATATCTTTCCTCAGATAAAAAATAAAAATTGTTCACAATATTCCAGCTGTGATCTGAGTAGTGCCTTGTACAGCTGTAGTAAAATCTCCCATATTTTATACATTATTTCCTTTTGAAATAAAGGCAACTGTCCATTTGCCTTCCCTAATACCAGCTGAACTTGGATGCTAGCTTTTTGTGATGTGTGACTCTCAAATCTTTCTGTTCTGTAGCTTTCTGCAGTCTTTCTTCACTTAGATAATATTCAGCTGTTCTATTTTTCCTAACAAAGGGCATAAGCTCACTTTTTCGCACAATATATTGCCCAGCTTTTGCTCATTCACTCAACCTGTCCTTTGTCCATAACCCTTTTTAGACTCTTTCCATTATCCTCACTACTTGTCTTACCACCTGTTTTTGTGTCATCCACAAGCTTGGCTATAGAATATTCACCTCCATCATTAATATATGATGCTAAGATTGCTTCACAATATTGTTATACACCCATCTCACTGCAATCTTTCAACCCTCCAGAAATTCTACAATCCTCCAATTATCACCACTGCTACATCCCCATATTTCTTTGTTCCGCCATATGAGACAAAACTGCTCAACCTCTAAACTCTGAAATTCTCTCTATGGACATCAAGGCCTTTCTATCTCCAGACATGGGATTTGGAAATGATATCTCCACCCATCAAGAAATGATTGCCTTATCTTTTGAATGAGCAATGCCAATCTGTGTCAATCAAGACAATTGTTTTGATTTCTGGATTATTCTGCTGTACAAAAGGGGAGACAGAATAACGGACTTCCGAAAATGCATTATTAGACTGAGGAGATAATTAATGTAGATGCTTGATCAGGCATCAGATTCAATGGACAGAGTATGGTTTTCTACTTGCACCATTTGACAATCAGCTGATGTTTTAAGACATTCTTAATCTATGAAAGAGTGCCTACAAAATTATATTCTTTCTGCACAAATGTTAGTACCCTGATTCACCACTACACTGCAGAGAAATACTGAGAGAGAAATATTTTGAACTGGTTGTAACATCAGAAAGGACAGCATTAGGGCAGCACGGTGGCTCAGTAATTGGCACTTCTGCTTCACAGCACCAGGGACCTAGGTTCGATTCCACTCTCGATCAACTGTCTGTGTGAAGTTTGTACGTTCTCCCTGTGTCATCTTGGTTTTCCTCCAAAGTGTTCTGGTTTCTCCCCACAGTCCAAAGATGTGTACATTAAGTAGATTGGCCATGTTAAATTGCTCAAACTGTCCAGGGATGTGCAGGCTAGGTGGATTAGCCATGGAAAATGCAAGGTTACAGGGATTGGATGGGATGCTCTTCAGAAGGTTGGTGTGGAATTAATGGGCTGAATAGCCGGCTTCCACACTGTAGGGATTCTATGATAAGGAGTGAGCAGGCTAGGTGTCCTTTCTCCAGAACAAAGAAAAGAGGGAGCAGATCAATTAGAGGTTGGTCAAATTAAAAATAAGAGTTTGATAAGGTTGGTATTTGAATAAACTTTTCATATTTGTGAATGAGGGCAAAATAAGGAGCATTATATAAGAGAACCAAGGGGGAGATAAGGAGAAATAATTTTGTACAGTTAGTGTCATAGTCTAGAAATCTTTGTAAGTATGTAGAAGCAGCTTCAATAGCTATCAGTAATATAGCCAAAAAGGGAGAAGTAAAGTCATCATGGTGCCTAAGGCTGCTCTCTCATTTGAATGGTCATGGTTTGAACTAAGGGTCACCACACCTCAGGCAAGGAGCAAAGTTGAGAAGGCAATACCTTCATAGTAACCTCAGCCACTGTAGAAATTGAATCCATTTTGTTAAGATCACTCTTTCTCATAAACCAACTGACCAGCCAACAGAGCTAACCAACTCCCTGGGCAAAAACAAGGAAGCAGGGCTCTCTTCTACTCAGCTCCTACTTAAATCCATGCAATATTGCCATACGTTTTATTCACAATGGTAGTGACTTCTTTGGAGACAGATGTTTTGATTCAGAAGAATTTAAAAGAGATAATTTTCTGCTGTGCGGTTAGTTTCAAAAATTGAAAGATGATCGCAAAGTGAAAAATGCTAAATCACTAGAAGACCAAGGAATTCTTGTTGGATATTATGCATATAATTTGCATGCACATCTATATATGTGTATACTGTGGAAGTGATTTTTTTTCACTTTTTTACAGGCAGTGATAGAGTTCCATTGTGAGCCTCAGTGAAAATATCTAGTCCATTTGCCAGCAAACTATTGCTGAAAAGAGAGACATGCTGTCAAAGCCTTTCATTGTGTACTCATCAGGACAGATGCAAGAATACCAAATTTCAAAGGAAACAACAATTTATACTGGATAAGTAAAAGGTTTCTGATGGGCTGGCAAGTGGACTCTAATTGGCCAGATTTAGATTTATACATTTTTCTTTGTGCTCCTGTATTCCTGCTATGACTACACATGACAATAACATCTAAATCTAAATAAAAGATATAGCCAAAGGCAAAGGAAGGATCCAGATCAGTCCCCTACCTCTGCTATGAACCCTTGCCACCAGAAAAACAAAGCCACAAAGTCATGGCCTTGGAATATGCAGCTGGGGTTAGACATTCAACACACTTTTGTTTCAATTCAAAAAATGACTCTGTTCTGACAAGTGCAAGATGAGAAACTTTAGTAGCACATTTGTTCAGTTTCACAGCAATACTTATGTGCTCACATCCTTCACTACATCTCCTCATTAACTACAATCAATGAACAAAAAAGGGGAAAAAAGAAATATACACTCAACCACAATCTGCAGCAACTCAGATAACTGATCTATCTAAATATAATGCTGTGTCTTTAACAAGAAGTGACACGTGTCTGTAGCTGCCTCAAGGCTGTTTTGCATCCTGCACGTTTCTCTGAAATGATGTACGACAGGCAGCATAGACTCTATGATAACAGCCAGTAAGCCACAGGAGGACATGAAAATCCTTTCCAGATTGCCAACAGCTCATTTATGATTTGGTAATCTGTATTTTATTGCAGATTCATTTCAACAGAATTTAACACTCTGAGCTAATGATATCTTTTGTTTAAGGTTTAGCATGAGCCTCTAAACACTCAAGATGAGTCATTTTCATTCTCTGAGGTGATTAGATAATTCTTACCACTTTTCTCATTAACATGCTACCCTTGACTCCCAAGACCAGATCCCCACTAAGGTTATGTACTTCTGTTGTACTGCATTGTATGGTGGCTCAATGGTTAGCACTGCTGCCTCACAGCACCAGGGACCCAGGTTTGATTCCCACCTTGGGTGACTGTCTGTGTGGAGTTTGCACATTCTCTCTGTGTCTGTATGGATTTCTGCCAGGTCCTCTGGTTTCTTTCCAAAGATGCCTTGGAGAATTGGCCATGTTAAAATACACATAGTCTTCAGAGATGCCTAGATGGGGTGGGTCTGGTTGGGATGCTCTTCTGGGGATAGATGTGGACTTGTTGCTCTAAAGGGCCTGTTTCCACACTGTAGAGATTCAATGATGATTTGAAAGTATATTCTTTTCTTTGCAGCAGCCCTAAATGCAGTGGAGGAAGACAATCATTATCAAAGACATTTTCTTCAAAAAAGAAGCTTACTTGGCCCTCCATGCATGTCTTGTCTCTTGGAATGACCAAATCCAATTCGTCCATCTCCATTACTTTCTCCCAATAGTTCTGTATCTCATTTTCCTTTTCAGATATATATTCAATTTATTTTTGGAAGTTACTATTATTTCTACTTCTGTCATTCTTTCACGCAGTATATTTCTGATCAGAACTATATGAACTGTTTCACCTCGTCTTCCTCTTTGTGTATTTGCCTATTTTCTTTAACCACTAACTAATGGCCTTCTTGCCAGTAGGAAGACTCCCTATCTACCCAGTCAAAACACTTTAATTTTGCCATTTTCAAGAATGTAAAGTTTTGCTGAAAGTGGACACATTTTGTTGAAGCTTTTCACCTTGCGCTCATCAGAATAGCTTACGAGAATGTCAAAACGAAAGGGAAAGCAACATTCATCCTGTATGATACCGCAGTGCTGATTGGCTGGCAAGTGGACTCTGATTGGCAGAGGCATTGCTATGGAGAATGAACCAGTTAATGACCATTCAGATGAATAAGAAAAACAAACAGTGCACTGGAATTCATTTCAAGCAGGATAGAATTGAAAACAGAGATGATATATTAGATTTGTACAGAAACTGAATTAGATTACAATTAGAACAGGCTGTACGGTTTTAATCTCTGTGTTTGCACAGAGGCACTTTGAAAGGTGCAAAAAGTGAATTAAGATGTTGTAAGGATGAGAAGGTTACCCCCATCAGATAAAAAGAAGTCAAACTAGTTTTGAGACTGTTTTCTTTGGGAAAGGCAATCTAAATCATGACAATGAAGGTCTTTCAGATTACAAATGGTTTTGATTATACAGAAAATGTTTTCATTCACACGGAAACCAAAACTAAGAACCATATATGTGAGGCAGTCGTAAAGAGACTCAATGTATGGTTAGGGAGGATTTTGACCCAGTGATAATTCCAATTCAAGATGACATGTGACTTGGAGGGAAACTTAACAAGTGGTAGTGTTACCGTATACCTGTACCCCTTGTTCCTCTAGTTGATGGAAGTCACAGGTTTGTTTGCTGCTATCAATGGAGCCTTCACACATTGTTGCAGTGAATCTTGTGGATGCTACAAATTGCTAACATTGTATACCTGTGTTGAAGGGAATGAATGTTTAAGATGTCAGTTTTTTCTCTCTTGGATAGTGTCAATTTTCTTGAGTGTTATTGGAAGTGCACTCAGCCAGAGAATGTTCCATCACACTCCTGATTTATGTTTTATCCATGGCGGATAGTCTCTGGGAGTTAGGATGTAAATTACTCACCACAGACTTAGCCTTTTGGGCCTTTTCTTGTAGTGACCCTATTTATATGGATGATCCAGTTCAATCTCTAGTCAACATAATCCCCAGGATGTTGAAGATGGTACAGCCAAAGGGAAATGATTAGATTTTCTTTCATCTCTCAGCTACATTTCACATTCCCAAATTGATAAACTTTTCACAGGATTCCAGGGGAAAGAAGCCAAGGCTGAATCAATTTGATAACTTTACCAAAATTCAAAAGTGGGCTGTCCAGCCTCGATCAATGCACTACTATTCATTGATTTGTTTCCCAATGCCTCCACCAGGCACTGCACTGCCTCCCCATGGTAAAGGTGATAAAGTCATCATAGGGTGGACCAAAGAGCTGATCTGTCATTAGACAGAGACAACCGGTGATGGTTTAAACTGAGGATCACCATGCCTCAGGCAAGGGGAGAGGCTCAGAAAGAGAATCCTTTCTGGTAATTTCAGCAGGTGCAGGAATTGATCCCACACTGCTGCCATCACTCTGCTAAAGCAAAGCAGCCAACAGGGTGGGTTCAATTCCTGCACTGTCTGAGGTTATCACTCTACTTCTCAACCTTACCCCTCACTTGAAGTGTAGTAACCCCTCGGTTAAATTACCATCATGTCTCTCTGTCTCTCTGTCTAATGAGAGAATGGTCACCTGGAACTATAGCAATTGACCGAGAGTAATTGTAATATGAATCATCTTTTTGTTGTTATACACTTGAAAATAACAGAGTCCACACTTTTAGGGAAAGCATTATTTCTGTTATTATAGGTAGAGCCGATGGCCCAGTGGTATTATCTCTGGAACATTAATCCAAAGACCTGGGTAATGTTCTGGGGACCTGGGTTTGAATTCCGCCATGGCAAATGGTGGAATTTGAACTAAATAAAAATCTGGAATTAAGAGTCTAATGATGACCATGAAACCATTGCTGATTATCAGGAAATAAAACCATCTGATTCATAAAGTCCTTTAGGGAAGGAAACTGCAGTCCTTACCTGGTCTGGCCTACATGTGACTCCAGACCCACAGCAATGTGGTTGACTCTTAACTGCCCTCTGGGCAATTAGGGATGGACAATAAATGTTGGCTTAACCAATGATGCCATCACGCATTCCTTCATCATGTGAAGAGTGGTCTTGATTGTTCAGTCAAACTGCTATTTGTCCACTGTGGTCAACAGTGAATAAACAAATCATAGAATCATAGAATCATAGAATCCCTCCCTACAATGTGGAAACAGGCCCTTCGGCCCAATAAGTCCGCACCAGCCCTCAGAGCATCCCACCCGGACACATCCCCCTATAACGCACCTAATCTCACATCCCTGAATACTACGGGCAATTTAGTATGGCCAATCCACCTAGCCTGGACATCTTTGGATCGTGGGAGGAAACCGGAGCCCGCGGAGGAAACTCATGCAGACACGGGGAGAATGTGCAAACTCCACGCAGACAGTCGCCCGAGGGTGATCATTCAAATGTGTTAAAAAGAAGATGGAAGTGGAGAAAGAAACACATAAATTAATTCTCATCTGGTTTTCACCTGAGTTGCTTTCAGTCATTTTCTGAAAATTAATCTTTACTTCCCGGGAACTCTAGGGCAATATGCAAGAGTTAAAATCTTATTTTCTTGTGGGAGAATTATTTTAGGCTGTCAGAGCTGTGTCCAGTCACGTTACTCTTTTGATGATTGCGGGAACAATGTGGAAACAGTTCATTATTGTTGTACTGTCTGAAGGGACGTCTGAAGCAGTTTCATTAGTACTGTTCAACAGAAACTAGGATAGATTAAATTATAGAATTGTAGACAAAAAATGGAAGGCACTCAGCCAATCATCCGAGCTATCCATTTTGTGAACTTTCCCCATGGCTCTGTAACTTTTTTCCTTTTCAAATAGTTTATAAGTGCCCTTTTCAAATTTACTTTTGAATCTGCCTCCAGCACACTTTCAGGCAAGCACATTTCAGTTCCAACTTGCTGCGTTAAAAAAAACTCCACAATTTACCTCAAATTTGCCTTCTTGTCAGATACCTTCAATTGCATAACTTATGCTTAAAAAGGGGCCCTCTTGCAAAAATATGGGAAAAAAGTAAGAGATTCCAACTAATTGGTCACACTTCTAAGGAATTGGAACAGGGTTAATGTACTAAGTGCTCTCCTTCTGTGCATTGTTCTATAACAAAGAGAAAAAGAACAAAATATTAAATACAATTTGAAAAATGAAATGTCAGGATGTGCTGTGAGTTGGTTTCTGAGAGTGCTATATTGCACAAGACAGGTTCATGTAGTGATACCAGCCTGCAGTTCTTTGCTGTGGGCTCATTTAATTGTAAGATCAGCATCTGCACTTCTCTCCCAGGGACACACAAAAACTATCACCTTTCATTTTATAGAATGGTGAACAACATCCACCCATTAAAAACAGCTTGAAGCAAGTGAACCTGAGGACAATCAACAATGGCACACATTCAGCCTCCACTCAGACACACTATTAAAGGCTATCTGTGTTTCTTTCGTGGAGTGCATCCTAAGACTCATTTCTCTCTCACTGCCTAAGCATTGACTGAAAGTGTAAAAAGTGGCAGTGAGTCTGTGATGCCAATGCAAATTAATCATTATTTTCTCAATGCTGAATACATGTTTGAAATGTGATTCAAAGAGTAATTGGAGGCATATGGTTCCTTTTTTATTATGCCATTAAGTAACACATTATGCCGTATGATTGATAAATCACCAGTGGATATTACAAGCTTTTTTCTGTGATTTAAATATGGATGGAAGTTACTAATTAAAAAGAAAAGAAGCACATAATTTTACATAGCATGTTAAATGACCATCGGAAATCTCAAATTGTTATTGAGCTGAAGGAACACACCTCAAGACGACTGTAGGGTAGGAATTTCAGCTTCCAGTTTGGAGACAAAATAACTGACTCTTTTTCATGTGTGTTTCGATGTTTGAGGGGTAAGTATTCGTCAGAACACTATGGGAGATCTAACTCTTTCCCCAAAGCTTTACCAGAAATTTTTTGTATTTAAAGGTCAGACAAGGTCCAGGTTAACATTGTCCGAATGGCAGCATATGTTAGTTTCATGGGATGTAGGCATCACTGGCCAGACCAGCATTTGTGCTCCATACCTAATTATTCTCGAGAAGGTGGTGGCGATTCCCCATTTGGAACTGTTGAAGTCCATCATGTCCATCATTCCAACAGTGAAGAAGTGGTGTCACAGAAGCATTATGATGCAGACGGAGGTCTTTCGACCCAGTATACCCGCAGCAGCTGTTCAAGTGAGCAACATTACTACCAGTTTCCTGCCTTTTCCCCCTACCCTTCTATATTACTTTTCATCCAAATAATCATCTAATGTCTCTGTGAACATCTCCATTGAATCTGCATCCACCACACTTCTGGGCAGTGCATTCCAGACTCTTAACTATTCATTGAGCGAAAGAGATTTCCCCCACATCATATTTGTCCTTTTTGCAAATCAATTTAAATCTGAGCCCTCAGGTTCTTGATCCTTTTACGAACGCCAAAAATTTCTCCCTATCTGCTCTATCCAGCTTTATCATGAGTTTTGAAACTTCTGTCAGATCTCCTCTTAGTCATCTTCTCTTCAACTTCTGTCAGATCTCCTCTTAGCCATCTTCTCTTCAAGGACATTTGGCAGCATCCTTGGCAAGAGAAACATTATTCTATCCTGTTCTGAAGGAGAGTGATACTGGACTAGAAATGTTAACTCTTTCCACGGATGCTGCTACACTGCTGAGTTTCTCCAGCACTTCCTGAGTTTGTTTCCAGCATCCACAGTATCTTGCTTCAATTTTCACCAAGTCCCTTCTTCTTCAATCTGTCGTTAGAACGGAAATTTCTCATCTCTGGAGCCCCTCATGCAAATCACTCCTGCACTCTCTTCAACATGTTTTCATCCTTCCCATAATGTGGTACCCAGAACTGGGTTCAATACTTCAGCTCAGGTCGAACAAGTGTCTTATGCAAATTAAATATAGTATTCTTGTTTCAAGTAAGGATGCTAGGTGACTTACAGAAAGTTTGCAGTTGGTGGTATTCAATGTATCTACTGTCCTTGTCTTTCTGGATTGTTGTAGTCGTAGATTTGGACTGTACTGTCAAAAGAGCCGTGATGAGTTGCTGTAGTCTATTTTGCATATGGTAAACACATCTGTCAGTATGTGTTGGTGCTGGAGCAAATGAATTTTGGGGTTAGGGATGGAGAGCTGATCAATTGGATTGCTTTGTCCTGAATGTTGAGTTACTCGAATGTTGCACTCATCCATCTAAGTGGACACTTGTGACTCGTACATTGTGGACTGGATTTACAGAGTCAGATGAGTTATTCATCACAGGGTTCCAAATCGTCCTTCTTTTTTTGTAAATCATTGTAAGTTTGTATTTATATGGTTGGTCCAATTCCGAACAAGCTATTCCAGGAGAAACAACCTATGGAATGTATTTAAGACAGAAGTAGATAGTTTCTTGATTGGCAAGGGTATCAAAGATTATTGATTTGATTTGCTTTAATTTATTGTAGTCATGTGTACCCAAATACAGTGAAAAGCTTTGATGGTAAGCAGTACAGGTAGATCATAGTATAGTATAGATATAAAAATCATAGAGTGCTTAGACAGAGTGAGGCACACAAGTTACACTGCACAGGAGATGCATGAAGCAAAATCAACATTGACAAAATCGACATTGAAGTTAGAGACACCATTCAGCAGTCTAATAACGGCAGGGAAGAAACTGTTCTTGAACCTGCTGATCCGTGTATTCGAGCTTCCGTATTTTCTGCCGAATGCTAGACGGTGTAGTAGAACATTACCGGGGTGGGATGGTTCTTTGATGATGTTGGCAGCGAGAAGTGTAAATACGGTCCATGGATAGAAGATAAGAGATAACAAGGTGTAGAGCACAGCAGACCAAGCAGCATCAGAGGAGCAGGAAGGCTGACGTTTCGGGCCTAGACCCTTCTTCAGAAAGAAGACC
>NC_063346.1:9125464-9161682 GCF_021869965.1 Rhincodon typus
GCAGCATCAGAGGAGTAGGAAAGCTGACGTTTCGGGTCTAGACCCTTATTCAGAAATAAAAAAGGATCTAGACCCGAAACGTCAGCTTTCCTACTCCTCTGATGCTGCTTGGCCTGTTGTGTTCATCCAGCTCGACGTCTTGTTATCTCAGATTCTCCAGCATCAACAGTTCCTACTACCTCTATACTATAGCTAGTGTTACACAAGTCCAAGAGATAAAATATACACTTCTATTCTATGTTTTCCTCTTAATGGCTTGAAAATTTTGATCAAATCACTCTGTAATCTCTTGATTTCCGAGGAATAAATCTATAGTTTGTGTAACTTCTCTTTATAATTGAAACCTAGAGACTGGGTGTCATGTTAATATATCTATGATATTTATCCTCTAAAACCAAAACATCTGAGTTGTGGTCCCCAGGACGGAACATTCCAGGTGCAGTCTAATCAGGACTTTATATCGATCTATCATGATATCTACCACCTTGTATTCTAATCCTTACAATATCAGACCAGCTTCCTATTAGCTTTTTTAGTTGTACCTGTCCATGACATTGTAATCGTCTATGGGCCACACATCTCTTTGGATTTCCATTACTTCCAAAATTTCCTTGTTTACTCTGATCAACTGCCTTTTAGGATTAAAATGGGTAACCTCACTATTTCCTGAATTTAAGCTTATTTACATAGAAACAAAGAAAAACAGGAGCGAAAGTAGGCTGTCATAACCTTCAAGCCTTGCTCCGCCATTCAGTATGATCATAACCAACGTTCCCTCTAATTTTCCTGCTGGCTACATGGGCCTCCAAGGCACATGTGTGGCAGGAACTTCCAGAACCAGAAATCTGCCACAATTTACATGCAGACCAAATCCCAGAGTTCAGCCTAGAGGAGACATTGAACATATCTGATCACTCAACTCTATAGCCTGTTCCTGCTTTCGCCCCAATATTCTTTGATCCTGTTCGCTTTTTGCTACAGCTCCATCAATCTATTAATCTTCTGCTATCCTTTTGAAATTTTATGCTTCCATCTTAAAGACTTGGTCAGCTCAGTCAGTAGTGACACCAATAAATCACTTGGCATTGGACAATTGATGAGCCCCATCAGCATAGTTTCTTCCATGAGGTGTTCAAGATGGTGTTCAGCTCATTACCTTCACTAAACAGATGAACGGGACATGTAGCTGTGAAGAATACATCAGCTGCAGTGCTCTTTCTGAGTTTTAGTATGATACATCAGTGACATTTTAAAACATCATTATATGAAAAGATAGGAAAAGGGATGGGACAAGTTGAAATTGGAATCAAAACAAAACTGACTGGTGAATATGTGGTGTAAAAGATTAGGGTTTAATGATTCTACAAATTTTCTAGTTAACCAACATATGGATCAATAGTGTGCATGATTGACAGTTTTTATCATGTTTCCAATCATAATTTAATGTGATGCAATTATTAACTTACCAAAGTGAAGATAAAATTAGGCTTTATGCATTCAAATGGGAATTTGAGGGAATAAGCTCATTTTAACTCTTTTAGAGTTTTAAGAAAAATGTATTAAAATCACAAGTATTATAAAGACAAAAAGTGATGATAATAAAACAAATGAAAGCAATTTATTTTAAAATTAAAAGAAGACAATCTATTAAATCTTGCATGATTGTCAATGTGAATAGAAGCCCATAAAAATCTGTATGAATTCCAGTGTTAGCAGTAAAGTGCAGTAGCCTGATTTTAAAAGCCTTTAAAAGGTTCACATTTGCAGATGTACATAACTATTTTGTTGGGTTTGACCCATTTTCCTCTCTCTTCAATAACAAGACCAAAGGATTTGATGGCAGATTCTTTTGTCATCTCCCTCATAAAGAGTTCCAAAAATTAATATTTTTCTGTTCTTTTATTCAAAGCATTTTCCACTGTCCTGGTAGCATTTTATCATCTTCACGAAGGCAACTGCTCCTTTGTGGAAACTGGTGTTGGGATCACACTGCCTACCATCAGAGGATCTAAATTAGGCTCAACATAATAATCCAATTATGTAAACCAACATCCCCTTGAGCTTCCCAAGAACATTATTGCATCTTAACACTGACTTTCTTGATGGGCATGCAATTTGCTTTAGGGCAACGTCTTGTTTTTAAAACTAGCTTCCCTCTCAATTTGTTTGATTATACCAAAAGTGATGTAAACTGAGTGGCATTGAAATTAGAAACAAAACAAAAATGCTGGAGAAAAAGCAGAGTTAACATTTTGGGTCCAGTGACCCTTCTTCAGTGAAGGGTCACTGGATCTGAAACATTAACTCTGCTTTTGCTCCGCAGATGCCGTCAGACCTGCTGAGATTTTCCAGCAATTTTTTTTTTGATTTCCAGCATCCTCAGGTCTTTTTGTTTTAGCATTGAAATGAGCTCTTCTTAAAAAGGCATAAATGAAATTGAATTTTACATTTTACTTGCAAGACTGAACTAATTCATTGAAATGTTATTGTTGTGATTATAAATGAACATGATACCCTGGAACTGAAGATTCATCCATTCCTCAAATTTCAAACTCCTTCTATTAGAATATCCATTGCTAGTGATCCTTTTCTCCTGAGGTTTCTCATTAGGTCGTATAATTTGTCATAAAATGGCTGTGAAAGGCTCTCGACTTCAATTCCTCTGAAATTACTTGTAGTGAAGGCAGGCTTTGGTAGTCTTTCATAGGGTCTTCATTTGAGCTTCACAACTTTTTCAATTTACATAGATTTCCGTTATTACTTATTCCACTATATTCTAAAGAAATTGTGTTCATCGCCACCTCCTTGACCTCAATGTTAAACACTATTTGAATGCACAGTCTCAACTTTTGTAGGCTCTGGCCCCGATCTCTGCTTTTGCTGTAGGGCATTCCATGTGGGATGACATGAAGCGCATGGAATATAGTATCATTATTCCATCCAACGTAACAAGTGTATTCTATGATAAAAATGGAAAGTGCTGGAGAAACTCACCAAGTTTATAAACATTTGTGGAGAAAGAGAAGCAGAGTTAATGTGTCAAGTTCCATATGGCATGTATTTTGGAGTCATTGCTGTGTGATAAATTCTGAGTATCATATAACTTTTCAAAATTTCTGTCCTCCTTTGAGATTGTAGGTTTCTCTTTGGCCAATTATCTCCATTATTATTGACTCATGGATTAATTTGAGAGCCAATTTATCCATTGTTTTACAATCTAATTTTAGCTTATTGAGAGTCCATGCTTTCCTCTTGTTCATAACGCAAAAAGATTATTGTTCAGCACAATCTGGAGCCTTGGAGTCTTCTCAACATTGATTTTACTTTTATTTTACAAAAACAGTACAGAATTACTTAATTCTTTATTGTATTTATTTGACATTGGAAGTCATTCGAAAGCCCAGTGTCAAATGACAGTGATGTTTGAGCAGAAGAGTCAGTAAATAAGGGGCATAGATTTAAAATGGTAAGGGAAGGATAAGACAGGAGATGAGGAAAAGAATTTTCACCCAGATGGTGGTAGGAGTCTGGTACTCACTATCTGAAAAGGTGGTAATGGGAATCCTCAGTTCATTTTTAGAACATCTGAATTAGTAATTAAAATGCTATCAAGGATATGGACCAAGTGCTTGAAAGTGGTTGAGGCTGCGTCATTCACTTTATCGGTCGTTGCAGACCCAATGCTCAGAGTTAACTCCCCCTGTGTAATAATTTTTTCTAAATATTCTAATTAAAATGAGTTTCCTCCAGCAGGGTATTTTACCCAAGACAGCAATGCTTATATTATATATTATTTGCCACAACATTAGTAACTGGTTGGGGAATATTGTGGTATTGAAGAATCGAACAGTAATTTATTACAACTGGCTAATATTCACAAACATTACAGTCACAGGCATATCAGTGGGTTTACATTAAACTGTTAGGTTAAAATAGAGCAGCATGCTTTCAATAACATGTCATGCTTCAAAGTATCCCCTATATGATGGAATATGAGACATCTGGACCCTTAACTTGCATGTTTTATTACGGTGATGAGACTGTGAGCACTCGTCTTAAAAGGTAAACTGATATATACTGATCGTAAGTCATGACACAGCACTAAATATTTGAAGCTGAGGAATTTTAAGATGGGTGGGGTGCAGGAAAGTGGCAGTACATAATTCCTCTGAAGAGGGCCAGCATAGAAATGGAGAGTTGAATGGCCTTCTTCTGTGTTGGAACAAATCTATGATTCAATATTAAAAAGAAGTGGTACCTTTTTAAGAATAATCGGTACAACATTGTCAGCATCTCTTTCAAAAGTTATTGATGTTCCAGAATTCATTTTGTCAATCGGTTATTCCTCTCATTTCTAACTAAGCCCTTGAAAGTCAGATGATGACCAACCACCCATTCAAAGGCCTTGGCAAGATCTAAACAAACTCAAATCCAATTTTACATTTAAGACAATTTTAAATTAAACTAAATTCAATTCAATTCAGTTCAGTTCTCACCACAACTTGATGTTGCCCCAATAAAATATTTTTGCCTGGGATTCAAACAAATTGATTTGGTTAAACTTATGGCAGTCATCTTATGAAAGAGACAATGGAAAGTCAGGGCAATGATAATTGGTCTCTGATTAGCTATGTTACTAAGGAGTTCTATGACTTGCATTTTGGGGATCTGTGCTGTGCAACTGTTCTTCAATATTTCTGAAATGAACTGAGCTTCAATCCAAAGAGACAAGAGTCTTGACAATTGGCTCCAGTTATATTTAACACTTTAATAGACACAATGTCACGGCTAGGGGCAGTAATAATTTTTTCATTTCTTTTAATGCTAAGTTAATTTCAGTTTCACTTACTGGAAGCATAAGATCTGGATTGTCAGGGAATTTTGTGAATAGCCTGTGAATTTATTAATGTATGTGTTGAGGATTGAATAATTTATATTTTCTGCCATGACTGTAGCCCTCCATTAATGAACATTTGACTTTTTTAGGGTCGTCTATTGTTTGTCTGGCCAGTCTCCACCTCTCGGCATTAAAAAGGATGGTTGTCTTTATATAATCAGCACTTCTTTCCTTTGTATATCTTTTCCATGCATCAGACCTGTTAAAAAAATTTAGTAGATGAATAACTCTCTCTGTTAATAATGAATTTAGTTTTATTACTTCGAGTTAATACTTCAAAGATGTTCTTGATAAGATCAATTGCAATGCATTCTACTATTTTGGTTCATTTGACATTGTAATGAGTTCAACTTCTCCAATTAATGGTTTAAAATCCCTTTTATCTTTTTGTCTTTTTGATTAAACTGTTCTTTAGTTTCTACCTTTTCACGAATTTAAAGCATTTTGATATTATTTGTCAAATTTAGGTGACTATTATTTTGTGATTGTCCTAACTCGCACCATGTCACAGTTTCGTCTTTATGTCCTGACCGACCAGCAAGCAACCTTTTGATTTGAAAATTATTTTCTTGGTTTCAAATCCCTCTTTGTCTTGTGCTTATTGTTTCGGTAACTTCCCCAGTGCCTACAATCCTCTGAGATAGCTGCTCTCCTCCAATTCTGGCTTCGTGAGGACCCTCAATTTAAGTTGCCTCACTAATGTTGACTTTGCCATTGATTGCCTGGCTCCTTAGCTTTGGAAATTCCCTTCGTAAGGGAATTGTCTCTGTCTCCTTAGCATGCTTTCCTCCTTGTAAGACCCTCTTCAAACGGGCCTCTTTGACCAAACTTTGTTTTGTTTTGTAACAGTCCAATGATCAGGAAGTCCAGCAACAAGATGCTAAAGCCAAGGTTGAGACGAGAGGGCATGCCAAAACCCATCCTATGATCTTTTGAGGTTATGCCCTGGTGCTGGGCATCCAAGATGGGAACTGATCCTTAAATTAAAAATCAGTATATTGTTACAAAACACTCTTCCAAATACAATGAAAAGAAAATGCTACCTTTCTGTTGCGATCTTGTCCGGATTTCCTAAACTGTATGTAAATTAAAACCCCCACTAAAACCAGCCTGCCTTGAATAAATTCTTGATTAATCTCTATATTAATACATACTATCTCCTCACAGCCACTACAAGTAAGCCAATATGAAGCAGCCTTGAATTTATGGTCTAGAATCTATTTCTCTTCCTTAATTCAATCCTAAAATCTCCACTGCTCTCATCTTATCATGTTTTAACACAGAAGTAATTTTATCTTTAATCACTCATGCAGGACTCCCCTTTCACTATATTCCCATTCAATGCTAATAACAATATAAACTTGTCTATTCAGCTCCCAGTTCTGAGCAGCTCACAGCAATCTTTAAAATGTGGAACCCTCTAATTCAACTTATGCTACAATTTGTTCAGTTTGTTTCCTGCCCTCTGCACACTGTGTGAAGAACACTCACAGAATTGTACACTCCAACCTGTTCTTTGTCTTAGAGGTGTTAGTTAACTCAGGACCTATCTATTTTTTGTTCTGATTCTGGAAAAATCTCAATGGCCTGAAAAGTAGTCCTTAAGCACAGATTTCAAAGGGAAGGAGACAAAACAACAAATGACTATAGGACAGTTAGTTGAGCATCTGTTATTGTGAGAAAGTTAAAGTCTTTATAATGGGTGTAATAGCAAAGCATATAGAAACACATACTATTCATAATTAATACATAATGAGCAGACTCAGCATGGGTAAGTGAAAGGGAAATTATGCTAATAATTTTTTTTCAAACTCATTGAGGAAATAACAAGCAGGATAGATAAGGGGCAGGCAGTGGATACAACATATTTAGATTTTTAGAAGGCATTTGATAAGGTATCACACATTAGGCTACTTAATAACATAAGAGCTCATGGTGTTGGACATAGTTTATTAGCATGGACAGAGGATTTGCTATTTAATAGAAGAAAGAGAGTTGAGATTAGGAGGATTTTTCAAGACAGCAGCTTGTAATTACTGGAATGCTACAATGATCAGTGTTTGGGCCAGTACTATTTACAATATATATTAATCGCTTGGATGCAGCAAGTGAATGTGCTGTTGCCAAGTTTGCGATTGGCACAGAAATAGGTGGGAAGGCAAGTGTTGAGGATGACACAAAGAATCTGCAGAGGAACATACATAAGTTTTCATCATTTTACTGGACCATAGGGCTCTCACTAGAAAGAGACTTTTGATGATGGTTCAACCTGACAGACACCACTCGCTCAGGTGAGTAGAAACACTGAGAGAGACAATCCTTCATGGTAATCTCAGCCAGTGTGAGAATTGAACCCACATTACTGGCATCACTCTGCATTACCAAACCAGTGGTTAAGTCAGCTGAACTCACCAAGCCCAGAGAGAGGCATCAATGGGTTAAGTGAGTGGATAAAAACTTGGTGAATAGAAGATGATATGGGAAAATGTGAGGCTATGCACTTTGGCCGGAAGAATAGAGGAGTTGAGTCTAATTCAGATGAAGAAAGACTAGAAACCTATAGAATAAAGAGAATTGGGGCTTCTTGTGCATGAATAAAAAAGGCTAGCATACAATTTCAGCGAGTAATGAGGAAGACAAACGGAATGTTAGCCATTATTATAAAGGGATTTGAGCATAAAAGTAGGGAGTTTTGCTGAAATTATACAAGGCCCTATTCAGACCATAGCTGGAATACTGTGAACTATTTTGGGCCCCTTATCGAAGGCATGATACATTGGCATTGGAGGAAGTCCGGACAAGATTCACTAGATTGATACCAGATATGGAGGGACTGTCTTAAGCAGAGAGATTGAGTACGTTTGTCCTGTATTCATTGGAATTTAGGAGAATGAGAGGAGAATTTATTGAAACATGAAAGATTCTTATTGGACTTGACAGGGTAGATGCAAAAAAAAGTTGTTTCCCCTTCTGAGAGAATCTAGAACCAGAGGGTATAAAGTTCAGGATAAGGGGATACAAATGTAAGATGGAGATAAGGAGGAATTTCTTCTGCAGAAGTTAGTGAATCAATGGAATTCTTTTCCAAAAAAAAAGTCTGTTGAGACTGGATCACTAAGTACAGTATATTCAAGGCTGAGACAGTAAGGAAATCAAGGGTCATGGGGAAAAGGCAGGAAAATGGATTTGAAGATTTTTAGACCTGATTTAATGGGTTGCATGACCTACTTCTGCTCCTACATTTTATGATCTTATATCTCAGAGAGTAATTTCCAGGAAAAAGCGTGCAGCTTACCAAAACCTCTACAATAACCTTGGGAGCCAGACAAACAAAGCCACCATAGACCACCCGACGAAGGAGCAGCACTCCGAAAGCTTGTTGTTTCAAATAAACCTGTTGGATTATAACCTTGTGTCATGTGACTTCTGACCTTGTCCACCCCAGTCCAACACCAGCACCTCAACATCAATATGAATCTAACAATGGTGTCTCTCATCCTCATGATAAAACTGCATTATAAACAGCAGCAACAAACTACCCTTTCGACAAAAGCTTTTGATCATCTGCCCTATTATCTTCTTATGTGGCTCCATGTCAAATTTTGTTAGATAATAATCAATCCTGTGAAACTCCTCAGGACAATTAGCTACACTGAAGGCTGTAGATACTCAACATACTCTTCATAGAGACTAACACTGAAAATCTAAATAAATCACTTACAGGCTAGTTTATAAGGGGTTAAACAGAAAAAAAGAAACCTAATGCGATTCTTTTGAAAATGCTGTCACAGAACTTGAGATAAAACAAGAGCTTTTCACAGGGAGAGATAAAAGTCTGATTTCCTGGCAAACCAACAGAGTCGAATCTTTACAGGATTTAAGTGAACATATACCTCTGGAGATGTCAGTATATCCCACAGTCAGACTAAACCAAACAGCGAGAACATCAAATACACAGGAGATTTTAAAAAAAGGCCCTTTGAAAACAGTCTCTGCTTTAAAAGTGAGATATGGGCAAAAGGCCATCTGCTTGAATGATACTCCCACCTACAAAAGTACAACAATTCTAGTGCTTTCGCATATATCCCATTGGTAACTGATTCAAAGTGAACAAACCGTTCAGATTGGAATGAATAATTGTTATAAATCTGTTCTTAGTCCCATTGCAATTAAAATATTTACATTTTAAGTTTACAATCTCTGCAAAGCTTGTTTGTATAGCACCCATTTTTCAGCATGAGGTATGCCTTTGGGGTACAATTTGATGCATGTTACCTTCTGTTGTGGCTACGCCCAGAGTAATATGGTTGTAAAACAGTAGGGATATTAGACGTGTGAACTGGAAGTATACAATGCTACCAGATATGGCATCAATCAGTTTGTAATGCTGAAATAAACACAGTGAATGCTGGAGGAAACCAACAGGTCTGGCAGCATCTATGTCGAGTCAAAACAAAATTACTGCATGGAATTTGTTCTCCGCAGACCTGCTGAGTTTCACCATCCTTCTTTGTGTTTGTTTCAGATTTCCAGCATCCACAGTATTTTGCCTTTTTGAGTTTGTAATGCTGGTTTGACTCCAGCTGTTCCATTCTTGACCTCATACCTCTTCTAATGCCCTCTTATCATACAACTGGGCACATGACCATCAGCAGCTATGTCCCCTCAGCTCGCTTGTAAATTGATATTTGCAATGGCTGCCCAATAGAATGATTTCAAGGCTTTAAATGGAATGGATTATATTTTTCAGGCATGTGTAGAATTCAGAATTCAAGAGTTCTGCTTAGACCATCAGCTCCCATTCGTAAGGCAAAAAGGAACAAGACCAGGAGTAGGCCATTGAGGCCCCTTGAGCCTGCTTTGCCATTAAATGGGATCTTGGTAGACCCAACGTTCCTCATATCCACTTTCTTGACCTTTCCCCACAATCCTTGATTCCTGCACTGATTAAGAATCTATCTCAGCCTTAAACATACACATCTACTCTGCACCCACAGCTCTCTGTTGCAAAGAGTTCTAAAGACTCACAAGACTCTTAGAGAAGAAATTTCTCCCCATCGCAGCCTTGAATTGGTGCTCCTTAATGGATGCTATAGTAACTACTCCCTTGGTATGTAGGATTACAGGGAGCAGAAGTGTTTCAGAAGATGACAAGATGTTCAAGTAGACTTGAAGAACAGCAGGAAGGTTCCTGGCCAGAGATCTTCAAAATCAACTCTACCCACCTCAATCTCAGCATGGAGTGCTCACTGAAATCTGCCATTTGTCAGAGGCAGGCCTGCCTCATAGTGGGCCAGTACTGCCTGTGCTATAAAGGGGGTTTGCTTTTTATTGCTGCAGGCTCCATCAAAGCTAGGGCAGGCAAGATTTCTAACAAATACATTGCTGAGTTCCGTATAAAGGAGGCTAAAGATGTAAAGTGAGGAATACATTGTGTTATGTAATTTTGGGAAATTAAATGGTAAAAGTGCAAGGCTTTATCAAGATGAGGGGCTTGCACAATGATCAGAGCACCATTTTTTAAATTTTAAGTTCTGACCCCAGTTAATCTGACTGTGAAATCATATCTGATATTGGACACTGCTTTGTGGATTTTTGAAGTGTGGGCTGGTTTGGTATGTTCAGTAACTCAGTGGTTGCAAACAATTACATAATATTTGCTGAATTATTGTGAGTTTGCAAAAAATTACACTGACAATGAAATTAAAATGGTCACTGGTTCATTTCTCAGGTCAAAGCCTTGATCAAATACAATTAAAAATTAAACAAAGCTTGGCAGTTAACCACCAATTATCATTAACTCTATCATCACTATCCATAACTCCATTTTGTCTTATTACATTCTTGTGAAGTGTAGTCAGATAGTTTACTATGTTAAGATTGCTTTTTATATGGAAGTGTTTCTTTAAACTTTAGAAAGTTAAGGCATATTTGAGGTTGTAGACTTGCTTGCTGAGCCGGTGTGTTTGGTTGCAGACGTTTCGTCACTCTGCTAGGTAACATCATCAGTGCATCTCCGGTGAAGCACTGGTGTTCTGTCCCGCTTGTTATTTATATGCCTCGGTTTGCTGGGGTGGTTGGCATCACTTCAGTTTTGTTTTTCAGTGGTTTGTATATCGGGTCCAGTTCAATGTGTTTGTTGATGGAGTTCCAGTTGAAATGCCAGGTCTCCAGGATATCCCTGGCATGTCTCCGCTTGGCTTGTGCTATTATGGATGTGTTGTTTTACATTTGCCAAGCTGGAATAAACTGACAACAATGACACATGAACACCAGCTAGCCACCAAAAGTCATGACCAATTCTCACTGATCTCAATACACACGGGCAAAGAAGGACACAAATTTGAGTGGCACAACACATCCATAATAGCACGATTTAAACAGAGACATGCCAGGGAATTCCTGGAGACCTGGCATTCCAAATGGAACTCCATCAACAAACACATTGAACTGGACCCGATACACAAACCACAGTAAAACAGAACCGGAAGTGATGCCAACCACCCCAGCAAACTGAGGTATATAAATAACAAGCAGGACAGAACACCGATGCTTCACCGGAGGCGCACTGACCATGTTACCTAGCAGGGTGACAAAATGTCTGCAAACAAACCCACTGGCTCGGCGAGCAAGTCTACAACCTCATCACAACCCGAGCTACAAATCTTCTCAAAAACTTGAAGACATATTTATTTGTATTCATCCATGACTTGTGGGTGTCACTGACTAGGTCAGCACTTTTCCCCCATCCCTAATTACGAGCATTTAAATCGGGACAGGACTAGTTTATTCAGCCCTACAATCCTGCTCTGCCATTTAATAAGATCATGACTAATCTAATTGTGATCTCAAATCCACATTCTCGCCTCCCCTGAATACTTTTCACCCCACTTGCTGAACAAGAATCTTTTTACATCTATCTTAAAATTATTCAAGGACTCTGCTCCCACTGTCCTTTCAGGGAGAGAATTTCAAAGACTCCTGATCCTCAGAGAAAAAAATTGGCTCATCTCTGTTTTAAATGGGCGACATCTCATTGCTAAACAGAGACTCCTGTCAAGATCCCTCAGTATCTTTTATGTTTCATAGAAGTTATCTCTTAGTCGTCTAAACTCCAGTGGATACCTTGAGACTACCTTGACCAACGTTTCCTCATAAGGCAGCCCACCAATTCCATCTATTAATTTGGTAAACCTTCTCTGAGCCACTTTCAAATCATTGCCCTTGAGAAAGAGATTGGGGAGCCACTTTCTGCAACAGTGCTGTTCAGAAGAAAATGCTAGGATTTTCACTGAGGGATTGTGAAAGACTCACAGTATAGAATCAGGATGATGCCTTTTGTCTTGGAAGGGAGTTGTGTGAACACAAGCACAGGTTAACAGAGTGAGAGCAAAGTGGATCTAAGTGATCCACAGATTGAGGGATGAAAGAAAATGAGGTGAAAGTAAAAGGGTTTGACCATGTTAAAATTCTATAGAAATGCAGGGGAATATCTGATAGTCCAGTAATGATGTAGAAAAGAAAAAGTAATCAAAAAGCACAAGAGGGGAAAGTTCAGAGATCCGTCGATTCTAAATATACCAATAGAATCTATGAGGGCTGCAACAGTATTTGGAAGGTGAGAATGACCGGAGGGCATCAATCACTTTCTTCTTGCATTTAAAAAGCAAACAAGTATCAGGAGCATCTTCAAAAGTTATGAGGACAGAATTTAAGTCTCAAGTGAGCATGGGACCCATAGAGTTAAGCAACTGTAATTTCTTCACTGCCATTTTCCACTGACCAGTATCCCATTAAAATCTATTATTAGACCATTGTGTGAGAAAGTCTAAAGGATTATTTTTCATAGAGATATTGCATTGATATTATTTTTAAACCATGATTGTGGGCCTCTAGGCCTAGTTCAGTTTAGCTCAACTTTATAGATTTTTCAGCACCATATTAATCTTGTACATGGATACCTGACAAAAAGACTGATTCAATTGACCTGATAGATGATCAGGTTGTGACTATATACCACTTAAGCCCATTGAACAGGAGTGTTGTCTATGAATGCTCCCATGATGATCCTACTTTCACAAATGCCAGGATGTTAAAGATCATCCTTCCGCCTCTGGCTCAAACATAGTTCTAGCACCAAACCAGTTTAAGAGTAGCTTAATGACTATTTTTTTTGGCATGTCTGATGGCTCAATCAGTGAATCCAGTACCATCTTTGTAGAACTGAGGTACACAGACTAGTAAGTCCCTGCACTGGGAGGGATGGGAATTTTTAACTGGATGAGATTTTTGCGAATATCAGAATTGGTCCTCATGGCGAACATCAGACCAGGCAACATCATTCAATGATGTCAGGCATGTTGCAACTCGTGTGCCCAACTCCCTGCTCAAACTGGTTCGAGGAAGATAACTGGCTGGGACAAAGAAAAGTCAGGTCTGCAATTTGACTAAAAGAAGAGAAACACAGCGGTTAGGTTGGCAATGGTGGGGAACTTGAAGGGAAAATCAAGAGAGGTTCATAAGGAGCAATCAATTGAATGTTCCCATTCTATATCATCAGCAAATTACAAGATGTATGAAGTCAATATTTTTCGAACTATCTCCTAACCACTAAACTAGCAACTAAAATACGGGGGAAACACCTAACTATCTTTCATTCTTCATTTTCCCCAGAAAACGCAGAACTTGTTTTTGGCAACATCTTCTCTCTTATCCTGCAACCGCAAATTGTTTTTGCATGGCCACCACTTTATACTTTCAACAAGGGTTCTCAATGATTAAAGTCATTCATGTTATTAAAAGTGGATTATAGAATTAAGATTTTTGCACAAAAGATCCAATATTCTACCATCTCCAGGTTGCCCTTTAAAATACATTCTGCCATGTGCAAGATCTCTGTATCCTACATCTTTACACTGATTTCCATCAATACAGCAATAATCTCAATTTGAATCTTGGTGGCTTTCATTATCCCAGAGATTCAGGCTGACAAACTGGAAATCTATAGCTTACATAATGGTTTCATTCCCATGTCTTTAATATATGGATACACGGATCTGTGAATGCTTCCCGATGAGTGCAAAGATCCATTTCATCATCATCACCACTAGTGGAGAATCTCAGAGGCCTTTCTTTTCAGAGTGAAATGATTTACCGGATATGATTGGGATGTTGGTGCCAGCGGTTAACCGAGTTTATTCACCTTTGTTCTGCAGCGTGTCCTTCCATTCAATGCTAATGCCTCATGAATGCCCATGCAATTATATTTTCATTTCCCTTTGGATTCCCTCAGATGGATGTGTTTGTGTTTTGCAGGAACAAGTGCAAACAGATCTTGTGTCAACTGCAGACATATGGTAGTTGTGAACTTTACATTTAATTTGCTCACCCTTTGCCCATTCCAGCTACACTACACTTTTATCCCCATCACTAGAGATGGCCTTCTCCTTTCCTCTGGTGCCCTTCCAGCCTTCTTCAATCAATCTCTTTAACTTTCAGCCCCTTCATGATCTCCTGTGACATTCCTGTTCTCCTGTTGATCCCACTGACATCTAGGTCAGGCCAGACCTTTGCCTTATATGACCTCTGTTGTGATATTGCAAAGATTCCAAGTCAAACACTTCAAGATACTAAGACAACATCAATACATGTAATGTTCAAATACAAAGGTGCTTGTCTTGTCTTCAGTCACCCTCTGTAATGAAGTCAGTGCAGCCAGTTGCTTGTGTATGTAATGTACACCAGCATCAGTAAACACAGAACTCAGGTCATGTGTGTGGACTTAGTGTGGACTCAATTGGTCAAATGGCCTGCTTCCACACTGTAGGGATTCTATTTGAGTTAGGGTTAAGGCTAGACTCAGGGTAATATTGTAGCCATTTACATAATCAGTGTAGCAAATAAACCTAAAGACACACACACACACACAAACACAAACACAAACAAAATAAATGCAGCTTACAAGAGACCAGGACAGCTCTGATTCTTTTTAAAAAGGTTGTTTAAAAAGATGCTGCAGGTCTTCTTTCTGAGAAAAGAAAGTGCTCATGGAACAAAAGGGCAAGAGAAAAAAAAAATACTGGAAAAGCAATTTTCTAGATTGAAAAAGCTTTCTTGTACACAGTCTAAGTATATTCCATAATCTTAACCCTAAAAAATTAGACAGAAAGACAAAGAGAAAAGGTGAATGTAACATCACAACTTATTCTTTTTGGGCCCAAATATAACCTATAAATGTACAAGTCTGCAACTTTCAAAGAGGGTTGCAATGTACAGTGATACAAAAAAGTGAAGGTTAGCTAAAAAATGTCAGAAATCACATCACAATATAAATCTTTGCCTACAATTTTTTAATGAACATAAAGCCACATAAAAGAAATATCGAAAGCAAACATCTAAGCATGGATTGGCACAGCATTGATATTCTGTCAGAGCTTCAGTTATTTGAAGAAAGAATAAATGTTTACTTTATGGGTCAGCAGATAACTGACAAATAATGATAGACTATCAATGTTCGTCTCAATTTGAAGACTGAAGGGCTAAGAAGAATAAAATCATTTGGTATTTCAGAGGATGGCTAAAGATCCTGATAAAATAGTTCAATATTCTAAAAGACCAACAAAGTTCCAGTTAATTTCATGATATAAAGGCTTAATTTCATGTCATTACAACAACAGACAAGTGAAACAACTGAAAAATTTGTAGGCAGATATTGACATAAAAGTACAGAATGTAATTTGATGAAAGCTAACTGAGCTAAAAAACTTATGGAACTGGTCATAGCCTCTACACCCATCAATCCTTCAGAAAAAAAAAACACTTCTGAACAAACCTAAGGAAAACACAATTGACACTCCAGTAAAAGAAGAACACAACTTCTGATCCTTCGCAGCAGGTCAGCAAAATCCACAAGTGGTCAACTGTGAAGCAATTATTGTAAACCATCAATATGTTCACTGGAATATCCAAATTTTGCATGAGGTGTGGCTTGTCTCATCCAGCAAGACAATGTCCAGCATTTTATAACAGATGCAAACTATGATCGACATGAGGGCGTTACACTGAAATGTTTAGTAAGTCCAACCATCCAAAGACACCCTAAGTACCCCAAAATGTTCCACAACAGCATGGGAAGATGAACCAATGAAGAATCAACGCTGAAGAAGCTTTCAAACTTTCTGTTCTTTGCACACAAAATCCAAGAGGTAACCAAAATATCACAGCTTACAAACCTCAGTCCCACAGTACATATGTTAAACTTGATACAGCACTTAGGCAGTGATATATCTGATAATGAATGGGCAAGATGTATATATGTCAAAGTTGACACTGATGCCAGCCCAGATATCATCCCTTTATACATTTTGCATGAGGTGTACTCAGGAAACTGCTGCAAACTGATATGGTTCAACAAGATTAGCTAACTGTTTACAATGAGTCCAACATCCCTGCATGGGGTGGGTCTGGGTGAAATGCTCTTCAGACAGACCGTGTGGACTTGATGGGCCAAATGGCCTGCTTCCAAACAGTGGAGATTTCATGATTCCATATAATGGTTGTTCGCACATTCACTGCCTTATTCAGCATATTTGGTGAACTCCAACAGGTTGTGTCAAACAATAGTCTCCAGTGCATTATGCACCCTTCTGAGTCATATACAGGAAATGTGGACTCTTCCTGTTCTCCTCACTAGACTCAGCTGAATGGTTTCATAGAATACCCCAAACTTACTGTACATGATAATTAAATGTCAAGGAACTTTCCAAGACTTCATCAAATCCCTACAGTGTGAAAATAGGCCCTTTGGCCCAACAAGTCCACACTGACCCTTGGAGTATCCTACCCAGACCCACCTCCTTATAACCCACCTAAGCTACACATTCCTGAACACTAAGGGCAATTTAGCATGGCCAATTGCCTAACCTGCACACCTTTGGACTGCGGGAGGAAACTGGAGTACCCGGAGGAAACCCGGACAGGCACGGTGGAATGTGCAAATTCCATACAGACAGTCGCCTGAGGGTGGAATTGAACCCGGGTCTCTGGCGTGTGAGGCAGCAGTGCTAACCACTGAGTGACTGTGCCACTCCTTCTGGGCACCTCTGGCAAATCTACATGCTACTTATCTTGGAAACATTTTACCCTCACCAGCAGCTTCCAAGTTTGGGAGACTGATCCATTGTTCTTCCCTCCTTCCTCCCTGCTCTCACCATCCAGGGTAAATGCAGCTTAGATGTACGTGTAAAATTGTAAAAGATGGGCAATAAAACTCAGGTTCATGATGAGGAGAGAAGACTTTACTCAGGGGTGGTGAACCTTTGAAATTCTCAACCACTGAGGACAAGGGAAGCTCAGTCTCTGAGTATATTTAAGTAGAGATTGTTCAATTTCTGACTGTCAAAGGCAGATAGAGTAACAGGAATGGTGCAGTCAAACGGCATTAAAATGTTCATTCAACCATGATCAGATTGAATGGCAGATCAAGCTTGATGGCTGAATGGCCTACTCCTGTTCCTATATTTGAGAAATCCATATGAACATGCATTTGTGGAAAGATCCTACATTGCTGTCAAGCCTCAGACATAATGAATGAATACAACATATAAAAGACTAACAAATGTATAAGAATCAGGAATGCTGACTTGTCATGAGCAGTTCTGAGAACTTAATCCCCAAACCTTAAAGTCATTGATTGAGAATTTGAATTTTTTTTCCTCTTGCTCTGTTGGGTACCTGCCCACCATTGTAAAAGATCCTGGATGACGGGGAAGATCCCTCCTCCTGGCTCAAATATCAATATGATGAAACACATTGATGAGGAAGGCCAGCATCATTGGAATAGAATAATTCCGAGTGAAGAGTAAAACATGCAGAAGGTGCAAGTGAAGTGATGAGAAAACTGACAGAATAGACTTATTTTTCAAAATTGTATTCTACCTTTGTTATCTTCAATACAGTAATGTGCTAATAAGACATCTATGGAAATGATTTATTTTCCGTGTCTTTCTCCCTAACAGTTATTCAAAACTTTGATCAACTGTTTTTCTTTCTCTTTGGGCTCTGCCCCCACCTATCGGTGACTCCTCACCCTCTCCCCCCATCTTATCTTCTGCATAAAAACAACGTTTTCCTAGCTACTATCAGTTCTGAGGAAGGGTCACTCGACCAGAAAGGTTAACTCTGCTTTGTCTCCACTGATGCTTCCAGTCCTGCTGAGTGTTTCCACCAATTTCTGTTTTTTTTTTGTTTCTGACTTCCAGTATCCACAGTTCTTTTGTTTTTTTGTTTAAGGATGGCAAATTTCCCTCCCTAAAAGAAGCCAGTGAACCAGATGGATGGTACTATTAGGCTTGCTGAAATTCCAGTTTGGTAATGAATACAAACTTCATCATCTGCCGTGGTGGGATTCAACCCCTTGCCCATAAATAGAGTCATACAGTCATAGAGCCGAACAGCGTAGAAACAGACCCTTCGATCCAACTCGTCCATGCTGACCAGTTATGCTAAATCAATCTAGTCCCATTTGCCAGCATTTGGCCAATATCCCTCTAAACCCTTCCTACTCATTTACACATCCACATGCGTTTCAAATGTTGTAATTGTACCCACCTCCTCCACTTCCTCTGGCAGTTCATTCCATACGTGCACCACCCTCTGCATGAAAAGGTTGCCCCTTAGATATCTTTCCTATCTTTCCCCTCTCATCACGAACCTATGCTCTCCAGTTTTGGATTCCACTACCCTGGGGAAAAGACCTTGACTATTTACCCTATCTATGCACTTCATGATTTTATAAACATCTGTAAGGTCATGCCTCAGCCTCTGACGCCCCAGGGAAAATAGTGCCAGCCTATTCAGCCTCTCCCTATCGCTCAAACCCTGCAGCCCTGGCAACATCCCTGTAAGTCTTTTCTGAAACCTTCCAAGTTTCATAACAGCTTTCCCACAGCAGGGAGACCAGAATTAAATGCAGTATTCCAAAAATAATCTAACCAATGTCCTGAACAGCCGCAACATGATCTCCCAACTCTGATACTCAATGCAGTGACCAATAAAGGCAAGCATTCCAAACGCCTTCTTCACTATCCTGTTGCCCTGTGACTCTACTCTCAAGGGTCTATGAACGTGCATTCCAAGGTCTCTTTGTTCAGCAACACTACCCAGGACCTTACCATTAAGTGTATAAGTCCTGCCCTGATTTGCCTTTCCAAAATGCAGCACCTTACATTTTTCTAAATTAAATTCCATTTGCCTGTCCTTGGTTCATTGGTCCATCAGATCAAGGTCCCGTTGTACTCTGAAGTAACCTTCTTGACTCTTGACTACACCATCAATTTTGGCATAATAGGCAAACTTACTAATCATACCTCCTATATTCACATCCAAATCAAAGGCAACTGGGGATGGGCGATAAATCCTGGCCAGTCAGCAATGCCCATATCCCACAAATGAATAGAAAAAAAAATTATTTATATAAATGGCAAAAAGCAGTGGACTCAGCAACGATTCTTTTGGCACACCACTGGTCACAGGCTTCCAGTCTGAAAAGCAACCCTTCATCACCAAACTCTGTCTCCTACATTCGAGCCAGCTCTGTATCCAAATGACTAGTTCTCCCTATATTCCATGTGATCTAATCTTGCTAACCAGTCTACCATGTGGAACTTTGTTAAATGCCTTACTGAAGTCCACATAGAGCATGTCCATCCACTCTGCCTTCATCAATCCCCTTTGTTACCTCTTCAAAAAACTCAATCAAGCTAGTGAGACATGAATTCCCACACACAAAGCCATGTTGACTATCCCTAATCAGTCCTTTCCTTTCCAAATCCATGTAAATTCCGTTCCTCAGGATTCGCTCCAACAACTTGCCCATCACTGATGTCAGACTAATCAGTTTATATTTCCCTGGCTTTTCCTTACCACCTTTCTTAAATAGTGGCACTACATTAGCCAACCTCCAGTCATCTAGCACTTCACCTGTGGCTATCAGTGATACAAATATCTCAGCAAGGGGCCCAGCAATCACTTACCTAGCTTCCCATAAAGTTGTGGGGTAAAACTGATCAGGTCTCAAGGATTTATCCACCTTTATGCATTTTAAGACATCCAGCACCTCTTCCTCTGTAATATGGACATTTTTCAGAATGTTGCTGTTTATTTCCCCAAGTTTTCTAGCTTCCTTATGCTTCTCCACCCTAAATACTGAAGCAAAATACCTGTTTAGCATCTCCGCCACCTCCTACAGTTCCACACCATTAGTTTAGGTCTCTGAATTGTAAATGAAAGGACATTACCGTAATGCCACGAATTTATTGCATAAATAGTTAGGTTAAATAGTTGAGGTGGAATGAAACATTGCAGTTATACAACTTCTTACTTCCCAAAGCCTAATCAGCATCTAGAAGGCACAAGTTAGGAGTGTGATGGAATAGTCCTCGTTTGTTTGGACGACTGCAGTGCCAACAACACTCAAAAATTTGGCACCATCGAGGACAAAACAAATGCTTGATTGGCACCACATCCATAAACTTTCACTCTCTCCTAATTTAATGTATCCAGAATTTTTCAGAGGTAAGGGAGAAAATTATGGGACACCTTGCAGAAATATTTGCATCATCTATAACTACAGGTGAGGTGCCTGATGACTGGAGGGTGGGTAATGTTGTAGCTTTGTTTCAGAAAGGTTGTAAGGAGAAATCGGGGAAATATAGACCTGTGAGTCTGACTTTGGTTATGGGTAAATTGTTGGAGGTAATTATAATAGATAGGATTTATAGACATTTAGAGAGGCACAAATTGATTAGGGATAGTCAGCATGGTTTTGTGTGAGGAAAATCGTGTCTCACAAACTTGATTCAGCATTTTGAGGAAGTTACCAAGCAGGTTGATGATGGCAGAGCAGTAGAAGTTTTTTATTTGGATGTTAGTAAAACCTTTGACAAGTTCCACATGGTAGACGAATTAGGAAAGTTAGGTCACATGGGATTCAGAGTGAGCTTGCCAATTGGATACATAATTAGCTTAATGCAGGAGACAGAGAGTAATGGTGGAGGGCTACTTTTCGGACTGGAGGCCTGTGACCAGCGGAATTCCACAGGGATTGGTTCTGGGTCCTGTTTTGTTTGTCATTTATATAAATGATTTGGGTGAGAATATAGAAGGCATGGTTAGTAAGTTTGCTGCTGACACCAAAATTGGTAGCATTGTCGATAGTGAAGAAGGTTTTCTAAGATTATAAAAGGATCTTGATCAAATGGTTCAATGGGCTGGAAAAATAGCAGATGGAGTTCAATCTGGACAAATGTGAGGTTTTGCATTTTGGTACAACAAACAAGGGTAGGGATTATACAATTAACGGTACAGTAGAGTTGTAGAACAGAGAGACTTAGGGGTGCAGGTACATAATTCTTTAAAGATTGCATTACACATTGACAGGATGGTTCAAAAGGCATTTGGCATGCTTCACTGCTCAGTCCTTTAAGTATAGGAGTTGGGCCATCATGTTGAAGTTGTACAGGATGTTGGTGACGCCCCTTCTGGAATACTGTGTCCAGTTGTGGTCGCCTAGTTGAGGGAAGGATATTATCAAGCTGGAAAGGATGCAGAAGAGATTTGCCAGGATGTTGCTGGGTATGGAAGGTTTGAGTTATAAGGAAGGGCTGGATAGGCTGGGATGTTTTTCACTGAAGTAATGGAGGTTGAGAGGTGACCCGATAGAAGTTCATAAAATAATGAGAGGTATGTTATAGCGTTGATGGTAGTTATTTTTTCCCTAAGATGGGAAATTTCAAGGCTAGTGGGGCACATTTTTAAGGTGAGCGGAGAGAGATTTAAAACAGACATAAGTGGCAAATATTTTGCACAGAGGGTGTTTTGCATGTGGAATGAACTTCCGGAGGAAGTGATGGATCCAGGTACAATTACAATGTTTAAAAGACATTTGAATAAGTACATGAATAGGAAAGGTTTGGAGGAATATGGGCCAGGAACAGGCAGGTGGGACTAGTTTAGTTTGGGATTATGTTCAGCATGGACTGATTGGACTGAAGGGTCTGTTTCTGTGCAGTATGACTCTATGACTATGACTCTATAACAACACTCAGTAGCAGTAGTGTGTACCACCTAAAAGGGACACTGCAGAAATTCATTAAGCCAGCACCTTCCTAACCGACGACCACATCAATTGAGGAGGAAAAGGGCAGTAGAAGCAGAGGGGAACCACTGCCTGCAAGTTCCCCTCAAAATCCATCACCAATCAGACTTGGAAATGTATTGCTGTTCCATCAGTGTCTCTGTGTCCAAATCCTAGTACTACCCCACCAACCCCCCAAGAAAATCTACCTTCTCAAGGAGAATTAGGGATGGGCAATAAATGCTAGCCAGACTGCAATGCCCATATCTCCTCAATGAATTTTTAAAAAAGACTGAACAGCTGGGGGCTTTTTTCCTTAGATGAAACAAAGTGACCCAATAGAGATTGTCTGAAATTTTGAAGAGGAGTAGGTGTGAGCAATACAAAATAAAATGTCATAAATATGATATACACTGAATAGGTTATCAGGAAAAAGGTTAATAACATTTTTTAGTTATGCAGCACGGTCAATAAAATGAAACAATCAAAAGTGTGTCGCAAGAACATTTTCAAACGAAGTGTGCTAACTTTTTTTTCGTTATTCATTCATGGGATGAAGACATCACGAGCGAGGCGAACATTTATTGCCCATCCCTAATTGCCCAGAGGGCAGTTAAGAGTCATCCACATTGTTGTAGGTCTGGAGTCACATGTAGGCCAGGCCAGATGAGAATGGCAGTTTCCTTCCCTGAAGGACATTAAACAACCAGGTGAGTTTTTTCAACAATCATCAATGGATTCGTGGTCATCATTAGATTCTAACTTCCAGATTATTTTTCTTTTAATTGAATTCAAATTCCTTCATCTGCTATAATGGGTTTCAAGCCTGGGTCCCCAGAACATTATCTGGGTTTCTGGATTAACAGTCCACTGATAATACCACTAGGCCATCACCTCCCCATTTTATGATCAAAAGCTTGTAAAGAGCAGTGGTGGCAGATTCACTGAATATTTTTAAGACAGGGGCAGATAGATTCTTGACAACTGAGTCGAGGGTTGAGCGGGAATGTGGAGATGAGGATACAGCCAGGTTGGCCATGATCTTACTCAATGGCGCAGCAAGCTTGAGGGATCAGACGACCTACTTCTGCTCCACATTTGTACGTTTGTATGCTTGATTTGTGAAGAGGTTGGTTATCGTAAAAGAGAATAGCATGGTTTTAGAGGTCGGGAAGGAAAGCGAAGATCGGGAGAGATTAAGACCTGGGCACAGTCACCAGTGTTGGAGCAATACAAAGAAAGGAAACTCAAGAAGCCAGAAACTGAGCAGTACAATGATCTCAGAGGACTGTGTGCCTGGAGATTACAGACATACAGATGTGTGAGAGCATGGAGAGATTTGAAAACAAGGATGAGATTTTAAAAATCAATTTATCCAGAGACTGATTAAAGACATCAAATTTACTTTCTGCATAGTTATTGAAGGAAATTGCATGGATGGATTCAAGGGGATAGAAGTTAGGTACACAAGGGATATAAGTGTAGAAGGCCATACTGCAAAGATTTGGCAGTTGGGAGAAGGCCAGTGAGGACAATAAACAATATCATTAACTAAGATGAGCTGAAATAGCCAGATTTTGCAGGGTACATTATTTATGAAAGCTAGAAATGAGCAAGGAGATTTACCAGGATGCTGCCTGGACTGGAGAGCTTCAGTTATGAAGACAGATTGGTTAGATTGGTAATGGTTTTCTTGGGGAGAAGATGAGATTGAGAGAGGACATAACTGAAATGAATAAAATTGTGAGGGACATAGGATAGACAAGAAGAAACCTTTCCCATTTGTGGAGGGATCAATGATGAGGAGACATAGATTTAAAGCATGAGCAAGAGGTTTAGAGGGAATATGAGGGAAAAATTTTCACAGTGGGTGTTAAGATTCTGGAACCCTCTGCCTGTAAGGGTAATAGACGAAGAAATCTTCATAACATTAAAGAAGTATTTAGATGTGCACTTGCATTGCTAAGGCTATCAACAAAGTGCTAAAGAAAGGGATTAAGATAGTTGTGTGGCTGTTGTTGACCAGCGCAGATGCAATGGACTGAAGGATCTTTTTCATGCTGTAGATCTCTATGACTCTAAAACTTAACTCAAATAAAAAAAAAAGACTGGACGTCACATACACACACATCACAAATCTGTTCACAGATAAAATAAATATTAGCTCACAAAGCATTCTCACTGTAACTGTAATTTCCCCATCACATCTTGACAGACTTGTTGCTGATTTCTACATCTTCCTTCACCTGTAAGTAGTGATAAGAATTGCTGCTTGCTTCATTACAGTTTATTTTTCTTTTAAAATTGATTCTTTATCTAAAAATTTACCATACACCTTATTAAGAAAGGTTCTGCTGTGGCATCCTGGAAACTAATCGGTGATGGACTTTTAATATTTTCACAAATTTCGTATTTGTTAAGTCTAACAAGAAAATTCTATTGCCCTTTTCTTTGAGGGTCTCTTTTCTTATCTGGATCACTGATTCTAATTACAATACCATCTTCTATCAGATCTATCTTCGTTTGTTCAGACCACAGGGGATTACATTTGGCTGCATGGTTGCACTAAATTAGAGACTATTTTAGACGCTGCCAATCACTGGGTATGAAACAGAGCTTTGATTGTGCTTCGTGCTATTTACATTCCAAACAGCATCATTGAAGAAGCTTCATGAGGATCTGGCTGTGATGCTCTCCATTGGGTCTGGCTGTCAAGCAATGCTGAGCATTGAGAGTAAAACTGAAGGAAGAATTACTTCAGGTCTAACTTCAGTGCCTGTGAAATTAAAAGTACTTAATGTATGTGTTGCAGTGGGTAGTGCCAGTGTCTCTGAGGCAGAAAGTTAGGAGCTCAAGAGAGGAGACATTTAAGCACAAAATCTCAAGTGAAGATCCTGTGAGGGAGTGCCTCGCCCTCAAACATGCAGTCTTTTTGGATGAAATATTAAATAACAACATCTCTTCATTCTGAGCTGAATGTAAAATGTCCTGTGGCACTCTTTCAAAGAAGTACATGGCATTTATTCGTCAACTAAAAATTTATCATGTGGCCTCTGTCTGGTAGGATGGAATCTTATTGGGATCTGAGCAATGTGGGCTATGGTGGAATTTGTGGCAGAATCTGAAGAGAAGTCCAGCAAGGCTGATCTTGATGTCAGGAGAACATTGTGCTATATTTTATGCTTTCTTGTTTAGAAAATGTGAGTCGCCTGTTAAGGGGGATTATTGTTTGTTAAATGCCTTGCTGATGGCATATCTGACTCCCTGTTTTCCCAAACTTGTCAAACCAAACTAGACATTCAGGAAAGCTGAATGGCAGGTACTTGGTGATTTTAGCTTGCTGTTTTCTCCAAATAACTTGTGTTGCAAAGTTGGTTAGAATACTTGTGGATCAGAAGGCAGGACTTTAGAATTTGTTTGTAAAATGATAGGGTGGAAGAGTGTGTGGTCCCTTTAAAAGATGATGTGTTTTTTTTCTGGGCTTGAAGATGAAAAAAAAGTCTGCAGGTAGCAGCAGATGCACAGAGAGTTCTTGAAATTGAAGAATTGTATCAAAAGGCTATGCTGTCAGCAGGCAAAGTAGCATTTTTACAAAGACAATAGGTTTATGAATTTAGCTAATTAATTTAAACCAGGCGCTAGACACCAAAGCCCAATCAAATTTAAATCTGATAGTTTTGACAACCTTGGACCAATCCTAGACAATAAAGTGTAGAGCTGGATGAACACAGCAGGCCAAGCAACATCAGAGGAGCAGGAAGGCTGACGTTTCAGGCCTAGACCCTTCTTCAGAAATGGGAGAGGGGAAGGGGTCTCTGAAATAAATAGGGAGAGAGGGGGAGGCGGATAGAAGAGGGATAGAGGAGAAGATAGGTGGAGAGGAGACAGACAGGTCAAAGAGGCAGGGATGGAGCCAGTAAAGGTAGGTGTAGGTAAGGAGTTAGGGAGGGGATAGGTCAGTCCAGGAAGGACGGACAGGTCAAGGGGGCGGGATGAGGCTAGTAGGTAGGAGATGGGGGTGGGGCTTGAGGTGGGAGGAGGATCCTACCGTATCCCAAAACCAAACCAGCTTGTCCCTGCCTCCCTAACCTGTCCTTCCTCCCACCTATCCCCTCCTCCCACCTCAAGCCCCCCCCCCCTCCCCCACCCACCTGCCCCCTCCCTCCCCTTCACCTGTCCATCCATCCTGGCCTTACCTATCCCCTCCCCCACTCCCCACCTACACTCATCTTTACTGGCTCCATCCCAGCCTCTTTGATCTGTCTGTCTCCTCTCCACCTATCTTCTCCTCTATTCATCTTCTATCCGCCTCCCCCTCTCTCCCTATTTATTTCAGAACCCCATTCCCTTCCCCCATTTCTGAAGAAGGGGCTAGGCCCGAAACTCAGCTTTTCTGCTCCTCTGATGCTGCTTGGCCTGCTGTGTTCATCCAGCTCTACACCTTGTTATCTCAGATTCTCCAGCATCTGCAGTTCCTACTATCTCTTGGACCAATCCTATTGTAAGAAATTAATAGGTCATCAAGTGTATAAAATAAAAGGGCATTTGAAAATTGGGGTGAGAACAAACTGCCATCTATTAAGAGAACAGCTCTCAACAGCCATCAGCCCCAAAGAAAGAGAAAATCACTGGCTCTCACAGAAATCTCTAAGATCTCAGAATAAGCTCCATCTAAACAAAGAAACTTTAGCATTCTTAGTTAATATTCCTCAGACATGATTTCAACGGCGGGAGGTGTGCTGGACTGAAGTTCAGCGGAAAAGGCAAAGAGCATTTCGGAAGACTTATCCTGGCTGTAATTTTAAGAGATTAAGCTTTTTTTTAAAAATTACTTTGGTTTATAAAAGTGGGATTTGTATCTATTGGAACAGCATACCAGTAGAATTTTGTTTTATTTGGGAATAGTTAATAGTTAAGGAGGAATTGTTCAGTTTGTCAGTAATTCTGTTAATTTGTTAACTGTTAGAGTTAGATAAGTAAATTGTTACTTGTTGATTATAGAGTGACTGTCAGGAGTTCATTTCATTTAACCTCCATAACAGTTTGGGGGCTCGAGTCCAGGATCTGTCTGGCTTGTCTATGGGATCTGAACAGATCTAAATGGATTTGGATAGATTTGAACAGATTTGGGGTACAAACAGACTTGGGGATTAGTGTCCTAAATCTTTATATAAATCTTAGGTGAGATGTGGAAAATCTGTTTAATTTCAGTTGGCTTGTTTTTGGGTTAAATCAAAAGTTGGAGAAATGGTTCTTAACATTGCTGAAGAGGTTCTGGGGTTTGAGGATGCTTCCCAAATTTGCCAAGTCAGTTTAGAAAAACAGAAGAAGGATATACTATTAGACTTAACAAACAGGCTAGGTTTGTATTTAACTATTGACAAGAGGAAAGCTGAACTTGCAAAGGAGTTAGTCAAGCATTTAAGTATACCTGAAAAACAGGAAAGTGCAATGGGGTTAGAAAAAAAAAGTCAATTGAAAATTAAACAATTGGAGTTAGAAGGGAAAGAAAAACAAAGAATGTTCAAGTTGAAAAAGATGTTGCAGCTTCAATGTGAAGAAGAAAAAGAGAGTTTGAATTACAGTTAAAAGCAGAAGAGAAAGAAAAGCAAAGCATGTTCAAGTTGTAAAAGATGAAGTTACAACTTGAAGCAAAAAGACTTAAAAAGGCAGAAGTAAAAGTACAACAGAAGTGAGGATGTGCAAACTCATCGTAGCTAACAGCCTAGTGGGGATATACACAAATATGTCCAAACATTAGCAAACTTCAATGAAAAAGATGTAGAAGCCCTTTTCATTTCCTTTGAGAAATTGACTAACCAGATGGATCGGACAGAGATTGCGTGGGTAATGTTAGTTCTGAATAGTTGGTAGTGACGTGTTTGCAGCGCTGTCAGATAAGGTGTCAAAAGAATATAAAGAAGTAAAACAGGCTATTCTGAGTGCCTATGAATTAGTACCAGAAACATATAGACGGTGGTTCAGAAATATAAAGAAGGAACCAGGTCAGACTTATGTCGAATTTGGAAGAATTAAACATAACAATTTTGATAGATGGGTGAGAGCATTAAAGATAGAGAATACTTATGAGGATCTTGCAGAGATTATTCTCCTAGAGGATTTAAAAACTCACTCCAGAAATGATAAGATCTCATGTTGAGGAACAGAAAGTTAAAACATCAAGAAGAGATGCAGCGATGGCAGGGGAATACACATTAGTGCATAAATCAAAATCTAGATTCCGACAGCTATTTCACTCCATGAGGGATAAAAATTGGGAAAAAGGGAGACCCTTCAATAAAAAAACAAAAATTAGATCACGCTAGGAACAGTTTACCACAAGTGAAAAAAGACTCAAGAGGGTGAAAAAGAGGTGAAAGGCCTCAGGTGTTTGCACTGCAATAGAAGGGTGCACAAAAAGTCCTAATGCCAGTGAGCTAAGATAGGCACTGGGAAAAAGGATGTGGTAACAGAGGCTAAGCCAGTGGGATTAGATGAAATAGAGGAGGAAATTCCAAGTCGAGGAACTGCAGGAGAGTGCACAGCCTAGTCACAGGCTGGATAGCAAGATAGTTCCCAATCTCTTCAAAGTCTTCAACTCTGTGGGTAACACTTACTCAGAAAGAACAGGGAAAGAAGGTAAACAAGTTAAAATACTGAAAGATATGGGAGCTTGTCAGTCTCTAATAGTAAGAGATGAAAATATTTGCACTCCTTCTGAAATGTTACCTGAGAGAGTGGTAATCTGTGGAATAAATGGAGAGAGATTTAACATTCCCCTGTGTAAGATAAGGCTGGAAAGTTCAATCAAGACTGGGGAAGTGACAGTGGAAATTACTGAAAGAGTGTCCTCCAGGAATACAGTTTGTTTTTGGAAATGTCCTGGCCAGATCAAAGGTGGGGGCAATGCCCCTCGTAGTGGAGAAGCCGAAAGAAAACCAGGGAACTGAAGAACTAAAAGAAAAATACCCTGGGATTTTTCCAGACTGTCTGGTGACAAAATCCCACAGTCATGAGTTAAAGTAAGAAATTAAAACCAAAGAGAAAGACAAAGGAGTTGAGGTCCAGTTAGCTGACTCCCGTTTTGATGAAATGATGAAGGAAAAAACCTAAGCAGGTAGATGACCAGGCAGAGGTGTTTAGTTCTGAAAGACTAATGGAGTTACAACAAAACAATTAGGCAATAAAAGAGTTATATCATTTCGCTGACTCAGAAAAGGAATCAGAATGTATTCCAGGATGTGATTGTATTGAAGATTGAATCCTAAGGCAGAAATAGAGACTTTGGCAGGTTAGTGCAGAGGAGAAATTGGCAGATATTCATCAAATTGTGTTACTGGTCGCATACAGACAGGAAGTATTGTGAGTAGCACACAAGTTACCTCTAGGAGGTCTTCTTGGAGTGAGGAACACTCATGCTAAGATACAGAACATTTCTGTTGGCCTGGATTACATAAAGATGTGGATGAATTTTGCCATACCTGTCATACATGTCAAATGATAGGAAAGCCACAGGCAGTAATAAAACCAGCACCTTTAATGCCAATTCCCATATTTGAAGAACCTTTTACACGGGCTATGATTGTTTGTGTAGGCCGTCTGCCTAAAACTAAAAGTCAGAACCAATATTTGCTAACCATAATGGATGTGTCGACCTGATTTCCGGAGGCAATTCCATTATGGATTGACAAGACAAAAAAGGTTGTGGAGGAGTTGCTTGCTTTCTTTACCCATTATAGACTATCCTAGGAGATTTAGTCAGACCCAGAGTCCAAGTTTACTTCCAAATTGGAGGTCATGGATAGTTGAGGCAACCAATTTGTTAAATCAAATGCTTACCATCCTGAATCCCAGGGACCATTAGAAAGGTGACATCAGACTCTAAAAGCCATGCTGAGGAGTTATTGCCAGGATTACCCAAATGATTAGGATAAAGGTATCCCATTTATATTATTTGCTATTCGAGATGCTCCAAATAAATCAACTCAGTTTACACCATTTGAATTGATACGCTGGCACAAAATAAGAGAACCTTTAAAATTAATTAAGAAAAAGTAGATAGGTCCGAAGTCAGAGATTTCACAGTTGGATTATGCATATGAGGTGACAGAAAGTTTAAACAGAGTAGGTGAATTAGCTAGACAATATTTGAAGGTGGTCCAGCTTCTAATGGAGCAAGAAGCTGATAAGAAATCTAAAATTCATACGTTTGCCTGTGGGGATAAAGTATTGGTGCTGTGACCAGTGGTAGGATATCTCTTCAAAGGAAGGCTTAGTGGTCCCTTTCAAATTGTGAAGAAGTTAAGCCAGATGAATTATCTGGTAAAGATGCCAGATAAGGAAAAAATGTATTGGGTATGTCTTGTGAACATGCTGAAACCTTACTATGACAGGGAAAGGGAACCGGAGAAATTGGCATTAGTTACTGCCACTCAGAGTGAGGAATCAAATTCAGATGATTTGGATTTTGACGTGCCTCAGAATAAATTAAATAATGACGAAGTCCTTAAAGAATGAGATAGGATAGTAAGCTATCTGTCTCAGGAACAGAGAACTGAATTGAAAGGCTTGTTGCAGCTCTATGAGGGCATATGTAGAAATAGAATGGGGAGGACTAATACTACAGTACATGAAATAGACGTAGGGAATATTGTTCTGATAAAACAACATCCCTATAGGTTTCTTCCTCTCAAAGCAGCACAGGTACAGAAGGAAGTAGAAGCAATTCTCCGAGAAGACATCATTAAATCGAGTCAAAGCGAGTGGAGTTCACCGATCATGTTGGTTCCCAAACCTGATGGTATGCAATGGTGCTGCATAGATTATTGAAAATTCAACGCCATGGCTAAATCAGACTCATACCCAATTCCAAGGCTGGAGGACTATGTGGAAAAAGTTGGAAAAGCCACTTAAATCACAAAGTTGGATTTACTTCATGTTTACTGGGAATACCTTTTTCGGAGAGAGCAAAAGAAGTTTCTATGTTTGTAACCCTAAATGGGGTGTATCAATTTAAAGTCATGCCCTTTGGAATGAAAAATGTACCAGCCATTTTTCAAAGACTTATGAACAGAGTTGTGCAGGATTGACTAATTGTGCTGTCTATATCAATGACTTAGTGATCTTTAGCCATTTGTGGAACGATCACATGGTGCAATTAGTAGAGCTTTTTGAGAGACTATGGAAGGGCAGGGTTGATCATAAACTCTGTAAAGACAGAATTTGCAAAGGCAGAAGCGACATTTTTGGCACACAACACCGGACATGGAAGGATGACATCGAGGAACGTGAAGACAAAGGCCATTGAGAAATTTCCAAGACACACTCGAAGAAAGAAGTGCTATGATTTTTCAGACTGAGCAGAATTTATACGAGGTTTGTAACCACCTTTAGTAGTGTGGTGGCACTGTGGACAGGCCAATGCCAGGAGGCATTTGAGAATTTAAAGCAGTGTTAACCATTTCACTGGTTTTAGCTGCATCAAATTTCTTGAAACCCTTTAAATTCGCCATCGACGCAAGTGATGTAGGGGTTGGAGATGTATTGTTACAGGAGAATGATCACGGAATTTAAAGGCCAACAGGTAATTTTTCAAAGAAACTCAATATCCATCAGAGAAAATATTCAACCATTGAGTTTGGTACTGGCCTTACAACATTGTAATGTTTATATTGTAAACAATATCTCAGAGACGGTTGATCACACTGATCACAACTCTTTGACATTTTTGGAAAGATTTAAAGATAAGAACACCAGACTATTTTGTTGGAGTCTTATGTTACAAGCATTTAATTTACAGATTGTGCATGTTGTGGGTCTTGAAAAAGTTATTGCAGATTTAAAAGGAAAATGTGTATATAGGATAGAAACGGTAGTGCTCAATGTTATATAAATATGTATATAGAATTAGTATGGAATGTGTAACTCAAGCTTAATGACCTATGTTCTAGTAATAATGGCTTTAAGATTTAGAAATAAAAAGCTATCTTTTTCATCATGATGCCTTTTTTTGAGAGGGGAGGTGTTGCGAAGTTGGGTAGAATACTTGTGGATTGGAAGGCAGGATGTTAGAATTTTTTTGTAAATTGATAGGGGAGAAGAGTGTGTGGTCCCCTTAAAAGATGATGTGTTTTTTCTAGGCTTGAAGATTTAAAAAAATGTCTGCAGGCAGCAGCAGACGCACACAGATTTCTTGAAATTGCGACGTATCAAAAGCCTATACTCTACGCGGGCAAAGCAGCATTTTAAATAAGACAACAGGTTAAACTAGGCCCTAGATTCCAAAGCCCAATTAAATTTAATAATGGTTTTCACAATTTTGGACCAATCATATTTTAAGAAATTAATAGGTCATCAAGGGTATTAAAAAAGAGGGTATTTAAAAATCGGGGTGAGAGCAAACTGCCATCTGTTAAGAGAACAGCTTTTAGCTGCCATCAGTTCTGAAGAAAGAGAAAATCACTGGCTCTCACTGAAATCTGTAAGATCTCCGAGTAAGCACCATCCAAATAAAGATACTACGGTATTCTTAGCTAATATTCCTGACACAAGAATTCGATGGAGGAAGGTGTTCCTGACTGGAGGATAGCGGAGAAGGCAAAGAACATTCTGGAAGACTTATCCTGGTTGTAATTTTGAGAGATTAAGCATTTTTTAAAATTAGTTTTGTTGATATAAGTAGGATTTGTATCTATTTGGACAGCACACTGTTAGAATTTTGTTTTACTTGAGAATAGTTTGTAATTAAGGGGAAATTGTTCAGTTTGTCAGTAATTCTGCTAATATGTTAACTGTTAGAGTTAGATAAATAAATTGTTACTTGTTGATTGTAGAGCGACTGTCAGGAGTTCATTTTATTTAACTTCTGGTTTGTAACACTTGCATGTTGTGTCTGACAAAACTGCATCTCAGGCCACCATCCACAGGTGCCTGCTACATTCACTCCTCATCAATGAGCATTGGTATTCAGCATTTACTGACTCTTTATAACCATAATGACACCCCTCTGATATACATACAGCTTCTTAAAAAGCATAAACCTGTCTTACAGAAAGTGCTAGCGACTAGAATTGGGAAGCCAGTGCACACACGATTAGATACCGAGCTCATGGATTGGATCAGGCTGCATCTCAAGGCTGCTTGCTAATACAGTGAGTACCAGCACACTAGTAACATTGATGCCTTGTCATGTTGCCTCATTGCCATGCTACATCATGATTGCCAGCCAATGGCAGCTGTCACTACCGCTGTATTGAGGTGCCCTTTAACATAGAGATGGGCTGCTTGTCATGCTTATCTGTAGGGATCTATCCAGGGCATCTTGCTGTATGGCACATGGCCACATCAATCCAACACCCACAACATGTGCCAGCTGCCCTCAAACCAAATGCACTGCACGTGTATTCATGTCGGAAGGAAAGTGGGGACTAGTTCTCAGCCAGACCTAGTGTGGTCGGTTAGGGGGAAGGTAGCCTGCTGCTATCAGTCATGGGTTCAGTCTGCACACAGTTCAGGGGCTGCACCATGGTCAGGCTTCCACATGGCACACTCACAGACAAAAAAACTGCTGGAAAGGTATTCAGCAGTCAGTCCTGTAGAGACTGTAGCAGGCAAAGAATGTGCGTATCGTCAGTCGGGGAGCTGCAAACACAGCAGTCAGGCATTTTCTCGGTCATATCTAGGGGCTGCTCATTGAAGTCGGTCAGAGGTTGGGGTGAATACAGTTCTGAGGGATGTATATTGATCTTTCAGGAGTGTTCAAGTGGATGTGTATAGAGACAGTGGGGAATTCAAGGATGGAGTGGGGGCATATAAGGCAGAGTATTTGCAGAGGTGAGGTGATGCACTTTGGAAGAAGGAACAACACAAGGGAAAACTCAATGAATGGAAAGACACAAGAAATGCTGGTTGTTTTTGGTGCTTGCATGCAGATCCCTGAAGTCTCCTGAAGGGTTTGCTTTGGGCTTTGAATGGAGGTGAGGGGGGAGGTGTAGGGACAGGTTTAGCAAACCTTTCATATCAGACAGGGGTTCACCTGTACATCTGCCAACTTGGTCTACTGTATCCACTGCTCCCGATGTGGCCTCCTCTACATTGGTGAAACCAAGCGTAGACTTGTCTCATAGAGCATCTGTACTCTGTACGTGACAAACGACCTGACACAACCTGTCCATCTTCCCTCCCACCTATCCGCCCCACCCATCCCACTGACCAATCCCTGCCACTCCCTACCTGCACTCACCTATCACCATCCTACCTAACTTCCCCAGCCCCACCCCTCCTCTCTTTACTTATTTCCCAGCTCCCTTCCCTCACCCCATTTCTGAAGAAGGGTCTCGACCTGAAACATCAACTTTCCTGCTCCTCTGGTGCTGTTTGGCCTGCTGTGTTCCTCCAGCTCCACACTGTGTTGACCTTGGGTATCAAATCTGCTTTACCTTGCTTTGGGTTCCTTCTCTATCTTGGAAAATGTTTTAGGAATTTGGAAGATTTGATTGGATATAAAGAAGTCAACAGTTACATTTGGTGGTTGCAGAGTAAGGAAATATCAGAACAATGGCTCATTTTGCATGAAGATGCCAGGGTCACAGGCTTCTGTGGAAAGCTCTGGAAGGAGCTCCACCAGAGTGTCTCAGATGGGTTTGCAGTTTGAGTGAGTTTCAGGGTGTCTGGTCTGTCATGGCCTGGGGCAAAATTACTTGTGTGATCTCTTCCTGGAGAAAACACCTCTTCACACAAAGTGGAAGTGGGAGTCTGCTAAAATGATGATGAGGTTGGTGAGTGAGGGATATCGAAACAAAGAAAGAAAAGAGTGATGAAGCATAATTCAGTATTAATCTAATTAGATTGGGGAATAGATTCACAGAACTGAAATGACCTCTTCCAGTTCCGATGGATTATTTAGCTGAATAAACAAATATGGTTTTCAAACATTATCAGGAGCTCCCCTTGTCTTAAAGCACCATAACAATCACTAAGAGCACTAACATAGACGAGAGAGATCAACCTTTAGATAGTCAGTGGAGAGGTTTGAATAAAACTATAAAGCATCATATTTTTCTACATACTTCATGCAGAATAACACTCAACGGAATTTAATACTGATTGAAGTACATTGCTGAACGTGTTATTCTATACATCATATGCACAAGTGCTGCATACATTATGCAAGTCAGGAGAGATTCTGAGCAACAGTACCACCAATTACATTTATACCTACACCTCAAGGATTCCAAAGATTCACGAAGGCAGCTCTCCACCACGATCTCCTGGGCAATTAGGGATGGACCATAAATACTGGACTAGCTGATGGTGCCCACATCTCATGAATGAATAAAAAGAAACTTGCTTATATCATGCTTTGAGATGCAGCATGTAGCTCAATATTTACTGCCATGGACAGCGCATTGTGGATTTGCTACATTACAGTAGTGACAGCAATTCAGATGGATTTAATTGATTGAAAAGCACTTTGGGACATTCTGAATTCGAGAAAGGTATTATGTCATCTGATTTAGGTTTTGGACATAAGGAAATCCGAAAATGTGGGGATCGGGTGGAAAAGTGGAACTGAGGTTAAAAAGCGTTGAATGGCAGAGTAGGTTCAGAGGTCAGATGGCTAGTCTTGCTTGTATTTCTCATGTTCTAATATAAACACGCATATTTCGTCCTTTTATGATATAAATCTTGGCAATGTTATTCCAGCTAAATTTAATTTACGTTGACAGCTTGTCAAATACTTCAAGCAACAGTAAATACTGTGACCAAAATGTCAACCTCGACTGAATGGGAGTTCATTTATCTCTTTTAAAGCTATAAATGTCAAAGATTCTACAAGTCAAGACCATGTACACAGGTCCTACTGAGCACACAATCTAGGTTGACATTCAGTACAGTACTATGGGTGTGCTGCACTGTCAGAGGCGCTGTGTTTTAGATGAGCTGTTAAACAAAGCTCCCTCATCAGATTTCTGAGGTACAAGATTCATTGCGCTACAGTATTCATAAAGAACGGGAACATGCTCCCAATATTCTACTACCTTGATCTCTCAACTGAGACCACAATAAACAAACAGGTTATCTTATAACAGAGATAGTAGGAACTGCAGATGCTGGAGAATCCGAGACAACAAGGTGCAGAGCTGGATGAACACAGCAGGCCAAGCAGCATCATGATGCTGCTTGGCC
>NC_063346.1:9162082-9182258 GCF_021869965.1 Rhincodon typus
TTGTCTAGGATATCTTGTAAATTTGCACAATGCTCCTTGTGGGTCCTTGCTGGCAGTAAGCAGGTTGCTGTGTTCTGCACCTTTATCCCACAGGGACTTTTTCAGTTCCTCGGCGAATTTCCAACCGGAGAAACCTAATTTCTGCCATTTCACTTGGTGATCTCTAACTCCTTCACCAAACTGATGTCAAGAAACCCAGAATTAGCATTTATGGCACACATTTTTTTCTGTGTTTCCTTTTATTCACTGTCCTTTATTGCTTTCTTACGGCATTAAAATTACTGCTGCCAAATTGTGGAACGCTGGCCTTGTTTTAATCAAGACTGAAATCAGTAATCTTTTTTGCAAGTATCTCCACCATCATTTCATATATTTTCTGCATAATTAAAATCACTGGTAATTCACACCCTCCTTTTCTTCAGGGACTTCTCGGTTGCTTGATTAATCTTGTATGGATTGATTGAAACATTTCACAACCTACTGATTTCCTAGATAGATACTGAAGCACTTTGAGCCGTGCCAAGATGTGCTGTGCAATTACAGAGAGTCTACTTCAGATTCTCTGGCTTTTCAAATCTGTGGTTAAACTATCTTTCCACTGACTGAAGCAAAGGCAAAATATTGTGGATGCTGGAAATTTGGATTCCTTCTCCAAGAAAATAAAAGGTTTAATTTCAAGGTTACAGACATAAGAGAATGCAACAATAACACTGCTTCTCTCTTTGTCTTAAAGATGATCCTTAAAATAGAACATAGAACATAGAACAGTACAACAGAGTACAGGCCCTTTGGCCCACGATGTTGTGCTGAACTTTTACCCTAATCCTAAGGTCTATCTAACCTCCACCCCTACCTTATACTATCATCCATATGCCTATGCCCCTAATGAGGCCGATTCCACTACCCTCTCCGGCAATGCATTCCATGCCCCTACCACTCTCTGAGTAAAGAACCTACCTCTGATGTCTCCCCTATATCTACCTCCAATCACTTTAAAACTATGCCCCCTCATAATAGCTACCTCCACCCTAGGAAAAAGTCTCTGGCTGTCCACTCTATCTATACCTCTGATCATTTTGTACACCTCTATCAAGTGACCTCTCATCCTTCGTTTTTCTAAAGAGAAAAGCCCTAGCTCTCTCAACATTTCCTCGTAAGACCTTCCCTCAATTCCAGGCAACATCCTGGTAAATCTCCTCTGCACCTTTTCCAACACTTCCACATCTTTCCTGTAATGAGGCGGCCAGAACTGGACACAATACTCCAGATGTGGCCGAACTAGGCTTTTGTATAGCTGGAGCATAACTTCACAGCTCTTGAACTAAATCCCTCTATTAATGAAAGCTAACACACCATACGCCTTCTTAACAACTCTATCCACCTGGGTGGCAGCTTTCAGGGAACTGTGGACATGAACCCCAAGATCCCTCTGCTCCTCCACACTGCCAAGAATCTTTCCATTAACCCTGTATTCTGCTTTCAAGTTTGTCCTTCCAAAACGAATCACCTCACACTTTTCAGGGTTAAACTCCATCTGCCACTTCTCAGCCCAGCTCTGCATCCTATCAATGTCCCTTTGTAACCTAAAACAGCCTTCCGCACTATCCACAACTTGACCCACCTTTGTATTGTCCGCGAACTTACTAATCCACCCTTCCACTCCTACATCCAAATCATTTACAAAACTCACAAATAGAAGTGGACCCAGAACAGATCCTTATGGTACACAACTCGTATCTGAGCACCATGTTGAATATTTTCCATCCACTACCACCCTTTGTCTTCTAAGGGTCAGCCAATTCTGAATCCAATCTGCCACATTTTGCCCTATCCCATGCCTCCTTACCTTCTGCATGAGCCTACCATGGGGAACCTTATCGAACGCCTTACTTATATCCATGTATACCACATCCACTGCTCTACCCTCATCCACGTGTTTGGTCACCTCTTCAAAGAATTCAATAAGGTTTGTGAGGCATGATCTACCCCTCACAAATCAATGCTGACTATCTCGAAACAAACTGCCTATCCAAGTGATCATAAATCCTACCTCTCAGAGACCTTTCCGATAATTTGCCCACCACTGACATAAGACTATTTGGTCTGTAATCTCCGGGGTTATCCCTGTTCCCTTTTTTGAACAATTTTTTGAACATTTGCCTCTCTCCAATCTTCCGGCACTATACCCATGGACAGTGAGGACAAAAAGATCATCGCCAAAGGCCTTGCGTCTTTTCCCTCACTTCCCATAGAATCCTTGGATAAATCCCATCAGGCCCAGGGGACTTATCTATCTTCAACTTCCTCAAAATTCCTAGTACATCTTCCTTTCTAACATCAACCTCCTCTAGCCTACCAGCCTGTTTCACACTGTCCTCCTCTACAACTAGGTCCCTCTCCATTGTGAATACTGAAGAAAAGTATTCATTAAGGACCTCTCCAATCTTTTTAGGGTCTGTGCACAAATTCTCTTTACAATCCTTGATCGGCCCTACCCTTTCTCTGGTCATTCTCTTATTCCTTACGTATGTGTAAAAAGCCTTGGAGTTTTCCTTGATCCTATCTGCCAAGGTTTTCTCATGCCCCCCTTATAGCTCTTCTAAGCTCTTTCTTCAGCTCCTTTCTGGATAACTTGTATCCCTCTAGAGCCTTTTCCAATCGTTGTTTCCTAAACCTTATATAAGCATCCTTCTTCCTCTTAACCAGTCTTTCAATCTCTCTTGAGAACCAAGGCTCCCTCACTCGACCACATCTTCCCTGCCTGCTAGGGACAAACATATCGAGCACACGCAGTATGCATTCCTTAAACAATCTCCACATTTCAATCGTGCTCTTCCCTGACAACATCTGTTCCCATTTTATGTTACCCAGTTCTTGCCTAACAGAATTATAATTACCCTTCCCCCAATTATAAACCTTACCCTGCTGTATGTACCTATCCTTTTCCATGACTATTGTAAAAGTAACAGAGTTATGATCGCTACTGCCAAAATGCTCTCCTACCAACAGGTCTAACACTTGACCTCGTTCATTGCCAAGCACCAAATCCAAAGTGGCCTCTCCTTGTGTTGGTCTATCTACATACTGTGTCAGGAATCCTTCCTGAATGCACTGGACAAAATCTGCTCCATCTAAACTATTACAATTAAAATATTTCCAATCAACATTTGGAAAGTTGAAGCCACCCATGACTACAACCCTGTGACTTCCGCACCTTTCCAGTATCTGCCTCCCAATCCGCTCCTCCACTTCTCTGCAACTATTAGCTGTTCTGTAAAAAAAACCCAAGAAAGTGACTGCTCCTTTCTTGTTCCTGACCTCAACCCAAACTGACTCTGTAGACATACCATTCTCAAAGTTAGGGTCTAGGCTACGTTCTTAATACATTTTGATGAGGTCTGGTCTGGCCCATATCAAGGCACCCAAGACTGGAATTGAACTTGTGTCCCTGGTGTTATGAGGCAGCAGTGCTGACTACTGTGCCATCTCTTTAACCAATTTCTTGGAAACTGTCCTAAGATTTCCTTGCTGTGTTACCCAATGTCAAATTTAATTTGATAGTCATCCCATTATGTGGATTGAAATAATTTCTTACACTAATGGAATGTTATGAAAGTGAAAGTAACTTCATTCGTTAAGGAGAAAGAAACAATTAATGCTCAGTCACAGTTCAGTTGAGAAGTGAAGCTTCAGAAGGCAAGGCCATCATGGTGACTTCAGATGATATGGGAATAGAAACTTTGTTTGTAGTATTACTCTGTAGTGAGGACCAGCTAACTAAACTAACTGACCCTGATCGGCCATATCAAAGCAAGTTGTACCATCTACTCAAAACTATGTCACTCCTTATCTCCATAAGTCTTCCTTCTTATGCACATTCTCATGGGCTTTACAATACAAACTTTTTGTACTTACAAGTCAACATTTGACAGTCCTCAAAAGAGGGCCGGGGGTGAATCCAGGATGAAGCAGCCCTCTTCATTGGCACTACATCCACAAACATCCACTCCGTCCACCAGCATCGCTCAGTAGCAGCAGTGTGCACTATTTACAAGATGCATTGCAGGAATTCATCAAAGTTCATTAGACAGTACTTTCCAAACCCACAACCACTTCTATCTAAGAAGGACAAGGGCAGCAGATGCATGGGAACAGCATTACCTGCAAATTCCACTCTAAGCCGCTCATTGTAACTTGGAATTATATTGTTCAATTTTTTTTTAAAGTCAAAATCTTGGAATTTCTTCTTTAACAGTATTGTAGGTCTACCTACAACACATGGACTATGACACAGTTCATGAAGGCAGTTCACTACTATCCTTTCAAGGACAACTAAGGAAAAGAAATAAATGCTGGCCCAGCCAGTGATGCCCATGTTCAGTGAGAGAATAAAGTAAGCCTAGCTAATGATAGAAATACAAGAGCCATATCAATCCAAAGGTTTTGGCTTAAAGTATCTGCTCTGAAAGCTTACACACAGCTTCATTTTCTCATAGGACCCTTGAGCTTGTTCCCTGGCATGTAGAAATGCAAATATAAAGTTAAGTATCACTTACAGAGCCAAGTTTATTCAACATGGCTTGGAACTCTGGAAGACATCTGTTTCATCTTTGGAACCCCTACTTCTTTATTGATCAAACAGCCTAATTTATAATGGTTGTACCCATTACTCTTCTATGTTCCACATTAAAAGAAACAAAGTACATGTGATCTGCTGGTGTAAACTGTCTTCTGATTTTTTATTTATCCTTTCTCATGATGTTGCTTGCCATCCCTGTTAATGAGGCAGCTAAGCGCTGGAGTGTGGTGTTTTCTCCTCTTCACTTCTCCTCACTGCATGGATGTAAAAGGACAGGCCTTGAGTTATGGTTCTGAAGCATCCATTCCTCACATGCTAGGTCGGAAGAGTCGCCAGTGGAATGACCTACCGATTTCCTGCTGTTGATCACCATCTATTGAATCTTCCTGAAAGGATTCTGCATTCGACTGTGACAAGGGCTAGGAATAATGTTGGTTTGAGATACATCTTGACACTAACTATAACCTGACAATGTTTTCTGTTTGCCTTCCTGCATTGAAACTGGTCACGCTGGAGCAAACTGTGTTTCAGCATAATGACTACTCATTCCCCTCTCAGAGGAGGAAGACTCTTGAAGAAATAGAATTTTAGGTGCTTGTCTTCAGGAAAAGTCTCAAGGAAATTTCTTACACGAGAAAACAGGGGCTAAAACTTACTGGCACTGTGCAGTATTATACTAGCCTGCCGTGAGAGCCACTAAAAATCACAAGCTCACTTCAAACCCTAGAAATGTGCAGTACATAATGAATTTAGCAATTAGTACTGAAAATAAAATGATATGTAAGAGAAAGTAGAAATTTGTGAGCTGATTCGACCATTTTAGAAGCCATCGGTTGATTTGTGTCTTGACTCTATTTACTTCTTTTCGATGTGCATCTTGATTTTGAACAAGAACCTATTGATCTCAGTCCTCACAATTGATATTGAAATCCTACCCTGTACACCCCAAAACATCCACAGCTTACTGAGGGGAAGAATTCTACATTTCCAATGTTCTTTGTTTTACAAAATGTGGAATCTTCCAGATTTCTTGCAAAAGCCTAAATTATTCAGAAATAACATTCAGGAGAAAGGTTACCACACCCCCTCCCCCCCATCCCCATCAATTTCTGGGCTACATTTCAGATCAGTTCCACCTGAAATGATTGACCCATGACTCTGTGGCACCAGTATCTTGGGCTAGCATCGTATTCTGTTAAAAATATTTTAACGGAGCGATGTTCAATAATAACAAGATACTCTGTGTTTTTGTGTTGTTGACTGCTGGACAAGCATTGGCTAGAAGACCATGGGTATCACTTGTTCAAAATAACATCTTTCACATTCACCAAGTTGGACCATGATTTGATATTTCCTCTGATAGCATCCTCAACAATACAATAGTAGTGCATTGAAGTGCTTGCCTTGATTTCTGTGTTCAAGTCTCAGAGTAGGACTTGAACTCAGATCTGGTGGTTTAAAGATAACTGTGCTACCAGCTGACACACTGGTGGTACCTTCTAGAACATCCTAAAGGGCTTCTCAGTTGTAAAATCATTTGTTATCGATGATATCTCCTTTCATGGTGGGAATACCATCACCTTAAGGAACCTTAAGGCTTAAATTATGAAAAGAGATTGGATAAACTCAGTTTGTTTTCAATAGAAAGACAGAGTTTGAGGGGTGACCTAATAGAAGTCTACAAAATTACGAGAGGCATAGATAGTGTGGATAGTCAGAGGCTTTTCTCAAGGGTAGAAAGGACAACTACAAGAGGACACAGGTTCAAGGTGAGAGGGGCAAAGTTCAGGGGAGAGGTGCAGAGAAAATTATTCACCCAAAGGTTGGTGGGAGCCTTGAATGCACTGCCAGTGGAGGTGGTGGAAGCATGCACGTCAGCAACGTTTAAGGCTTTTCTTGATAGACACGTGAATGGAAGGCAAACAGAGAGATAGAAACCGCACATGGGCAATAAGTACCAGGTCTAAATAAGGATTAGGAATTGGCGCAGGCGAATTCAGTGGGCCAAAGAGCCTGTTCCTGTTCTGTATTGAATTGAATTGAAGTAAATTGAATTGAACACCGTAGCTTAAGAAAAATGCCCATCACAATCTTTCAGAGTAAATCTCAGGGGGTGATACTAGTGCTTTGATAAAACCATTGGTCTAATAATCCACAGGTCTAAATTAATGGTCTGGAGACTTGGGCTTGAAACCTACCATGGCAGCTAATGAAATTTAAATTGAATTAACAAACCTGGAATTGAAAGCTGGTTTCAATCATGAAACGCCATTGATTGTTATAAAAACCCATCTGATTCACTGATACCTTTTATGGAAGGAACAACAATTGCATTGATTCCCTCAGAGCTGATTCAGAAAGAAACAATGAAAAGGCAAAACAGTTTTTTTTTTAAAGATTGTGATTACACTGACACTGATATTAATCGCAGAGCTATAGAAAAATGGAATCAATGTTAAAGACTGACACAAGTGGGATTTGAAGTGTCTGGTGCTGTATTTCTGAAGCTGCACCATTATAAGTAATATAATTATTATTCTGTCAAGGAACTTCATCAAGTTTTCAAAAGGAATATCCTGTGCTCATTACATCTCATTTCACAGCAGATGAGCCATTAATTTGCAGTTGTTGTAACTGAAAATACTTCAATAATACATTAATATACTAAGCAGCAATTTATTACAGTTTCTGCAGAGCTGACATTTAACAGGACTAAGACTATCAAGGCACTTGATGACAAATTGTGCACATCCACATTTAAGATTATAGTTGCTTTCGGTTTCTGGAAAAGGTGTGGAACAGCAAGTTCTGTGGCTGCACAAGCACTGAGAATAACAAAAACAGAGGACTATAAATCTTGTGAAAGGTGAATATGAAGGATAGCAAACTTTGAGATTACTAAGTACTGGGACTGATAAGGATTAGAAACATTAAGTTGTAAAATGGGAAATAGCAATTCCTGTGAATTGATAAACATTGGAAATGATGTACATTAAAATGGTGAATGTTTGAATGGAAATTATTAGCAATGATATATGCTCAGTTTCAAAAGACAAACTATCGTATTTGCGGAGGCAAGACCCTGGTAGCAGTTAATGCTGGGGATTGAAAGCATTGGGGTTTGGTAAAAATGGTAGTTGCTATTATCTTCAAGTGCCATGAATGGAACATAGAACATAGAACAGTACAGCACAGTACAGGCCCTTCAGCCCAAAATGTTGTGCCGACCTATTATCCTACTAAGATCAATCTACCCTGCATACCCTACATTATACTATCATCCATGTGCCTATCCAAGAGTCGCTTAAAAGTCTCTAAAGCATCTGACCCCACTACCACTGCCGGCAGCGCATTCCACACACCCACCATTCTGGAAAGTCCACCTCTCCTGTTGAATAAAAATCAAAGGTCATTTTGCAAATATATTGAGTATTTGCACAACTTGGCTCTCCTCCTGATCTTCTGAAGCTCTCTGCTCTTGGCTGTGGAGGAGTAGGTGGTGGTTAGCATTGTTAAACAGTACAATACAACGATACAACAGTGGACAGGGTTGAATAAGAGTGTAAGAGTCTGAAAGGGTTAATTTTGAAACATGCCTTAAGCAGCATTCATTATGATAATGCCAAATGGACTTGGAGAGTGAACAACATGGGAACTCAGAGGAAAAAGAGGTACCATCTGTATTTTCCTTATAGTCTCTCTAATGATGCCAGTTCTATTAATATAATTTTTGCACAGTTGCTATTCTGAAATTTACTAAATCATGTTTATAACAAGAACCTCTTCTCATAGGAATATCATATGGTTTTCCCTGCCACACTTAACTAAGCAGGCTCTGTAAGTCCCTACTTGGAAAGAGGATTCTACCAAATGTCTCATTTAACATGATGAATCCTGGTCGATTGCTATAAAAACTATCTGGTTTACAAATGCAGTTTAGAGGAAATAGAGTGCTGTCCTTACATGTTCTAGTCTATATCTGACTTCAGAAAGGCATTTAGTTGAATCAACTGCTAAAAAAAACTTCAAAAAAAGGAATCCAACAGACCAGACCACCTTACTTTGATTGACAAATCCAGCTTTGTTGACCCTGAAAAGTCCTCCTTACCAATATTTGGGGTTGGTGACAAAATTGGGAATTCTGTGTCACAGACTAGTCAAGCAACTAGTCATGTCATGGAATCATACTTTACCAGGCAACGTTATCACCATTCTCCAGTATGTCCTGTATGACCGATATAAAGAAGCCAGCAGAAATGGCAGCCCAGTGGTACACCATTAGAAAGGAACTTCCTTGTGAGTCATCTACGTTGACTCGAGACCCCATGAAGTCTCATGGCATCAGGTCAAACATGGGCAATAAAAACTTCTGTTGATTCTCACCACAACACCCTTCCCTCAGCTGATCCTTAAACTCCTTCCTTAATAACATTGAGGGCCTACAAACTCCAAATAGATGGCATTGGTTCACATTCTCAAGGGCAACTACAGATGAGAATAAATGCTGGCCAATCAGTGACACTCACAGCCCATGAATGAATAAAAAAAAGAGTGCGTTGAGATGTCTTGTGTCTTGAGATCAGAAAATTTGGGTATAAATGCAAATCTCTTTCTTCATGTGAAGATCTTTCTCTGTTTTATGAAATTTTTGAATCTGCCAAGAATGATCTGGTTAGATTCCTATAAATTTCTAGCAAAACAGCCTGAATTATCTCTCCTCCTTTCATGCAATCTTTCTGGTCTAGGTGCTAGTATTTATCCTTATTCTAGCCACATATTAATACACCGAGAGCTTCTTAACAACAACGAACCCCTAAAGAAATGCTCTCATTATGACCAGCAAGCAAACTTGTCGGCAATTTTAATAACCAACTCTCCACTGAGCTATTTCAGTGGTATCAAGATATGAGATTTACGAGAACAATAATGCTAAGGAACCCTAAGCAGATGCCAGTTTTTTCAATGCACCACTTGTAACTATATTGCATTTTTGAAGTATCTCAGTAACCTGAGGTTTAAATCTGCACGTGTTATTAAATGCGATGTCTGCAGTAGATGATGAATTATAAATTCATTCAACTGTTATTACATTTTTATATTAAATATTAAAATCCTGCTCGCTCATTCTTTTCTAAATTCTGCTCACACAGAGCTTTCCTTGCACTCATTAATGTTTTACAGTGTCACTCAGCAAAGTGGTTTCATTATTTCTTGAGCTAATTGAAGTCAATTCAGGAAAATACGAAAGGAGAAAAGAAAAGCAAGCAAGCTGAAAGGTATCTCCTGAAGGTAATACTCACAAAGTGACAATACCTCAAAATCCAAATGCTGTTCAGGATTTATGGCTTGGAAATGACAACAAGTGGCATATTTAGGCTTTGCATTTGTTACATCTGGAAAAAATTCACGTTATTACAAGAGGAAATCAAGGCGGCACAGATTGAGAGGAAGAACTGTGTTAGCTGCAGCAATTTTGGAATAAGGGAATCACTGACCAGGCTGGCATTTATTCCCATTCCTAATGACCCACAAGAAGGAGATTCCCAGCCATAACGTTGAACCACTGTAGACCATGCTGTGAATGTGCTCCCAATTTGCTGTGTATTAGGGAGCTCCCGGACTATGATCCTGTTTCCCTTGACTTATTAACATTGAATGCTTGATTAGAGCAGAATTAGATGACAGAGCCCATGCTTGAAGTAGTAATTGGCCTCCAATCAAAGTGGAAACTATATTTTTTGCTGATGAACTGGGTGAAGGTTGTAATGAGGCAAATGTGGGATGGGTGCCCCTGTGTATTAATTGTGGCAAAATAGCAATGCAGAAATCTTGCAAGGTGGTTGGTCTGTCGCAACAGAGGGTTAGATGTTGAGACAGATGGTAAGTCACAATCATATTGAATGACAGTGTAGCTTCCAAGGGCCAAATGATCTGATCCTGTTCCTAGTTTCTATGAAGAGAAACATGAGTAAACTGAAAGGAGAAAAGACCAAAAAATCAGGAATAGAAACAAAATACCCAGCAACTACAAGACTTGTTGTACCTGTCTTCTATAGTATCCTTCTTTATGATGTGCAGACATCTGTACTGAAGAATTTCCCACCAATATAGGAGCCAATGACAAAAGGTGAAACGTACAATGCATTGAGTGTGCCAGTTATTTCGGGCAACTCAACAAGATTGTTAAAGTGTGATTACCTTAATTAGTTAATTCTCTCCACTGTTTGAAAAGCTCTGCTGATTTCAGGCAAATTTAAATGTTAATTAAATTTCTTTCGGCTTCTACTGTTAGCTGCTTACCTGATATGTAAGAATTAAGTGGCTCAATGTAGTCAGACATTGGCACTGTCAGTGTCTCTTATGACACTGGCTAAATAATCGTTGAGTAACGGGATCTGCTCATCACAGAAGCTTTTGTTGAATTGTCAATAAGACATTAAGACCATAAGGTATAGCAGCAGAAATTAGCCCATTGAGTCTCTATTTGATCTCAGTTAACATGTTTCTCAATCCTAATCTTCTGCTTTCTCCACTTAACTTTTGATCCCCTTACTAATCAAGAGCCTATCTATCTCTGTCTCAAATACACGAGCTCCACAGCCTTCTGCAGTGGCAAGTTCCATAGATTCACTACCTTCTGACTGAAGAAATGCCTCCTCATCTCAGTTCTAAAGGGTTGTCCTTTCATTCTGAGCCTGTGCCCTCGGGTCCTAGTCTCTCCAACTAGTAGAAACATTTTCTCCACATTCATTCTATCCAGGCCTCTCAGTTATTCTTTAAGTTTCAGTGAGATCCACGCTCCCTCATCCTTCGAAATTCAAATGATATAGACCCAGAATTCATAACTGCTCCTCATATAACAAACTCTTCATACCTAGGATCATTCTTGTGAGCCTCCTCTGGGCCCCTTCCAACACCAACACATCCTTCCTTAGATACCTGGCTTGACTCTTCTCTTCAGGATCTTGCTAACTAACACTGGGGGATGGTAATGTCAAGTCAGGATCCAGGGGATGTAAGCAGCTTGGGAGAGCTGTTGTCATTTGAGGGGAGCTGTGGAAAGCTGGGTGTTCAGATTAATAGTTAGCCAGGATTGGGAATCATAGATTCCCTACAGTGCAAATAGAGACCATCAAGGGTGCACCAACCCTCTAAAGAGCACCCCACCCTATCCCCACAGCCCTACTTTAGCTATTAACACACCGAGCCTACACACCACTAGACACTACGGGCTATTTAGTATGGCCAGTCACCTAACCTGCACATTCTTGGACTGTGGGAGGAAACCAGAGCACCCGACAGAAATGAGGAGAACATGAAAACTTTACACAGGCAGTCACCCAAGACTGGAATTGAACCTGAGTCCCAGGCACTGTGAGGCAGCAGTGCTAACCACTGAGCCACTGTACCGTCCTAAGTTAGACTAGGTTTTTAAGCATCTAACTTTTCCTGAGCAATTATTGCCATAACTACAAGGGAATCCTTCAAATCAAATGGATAGTTTTGGAGAATTTCAGGGGCAGGAGAACGGTCCATCGGAATCTTCAATTCCTTGAGCAATTCCCTCAGCATCTGTTTCATCCGTGATTCTCCAGATTCCCGATGTGCCACTCCCATCCACACTACAGAAATACTACAGCCCTACCCAACTATAGGGCTACTCTCTCATTGGAGTGAAGCAATTAGTGGTGTTTTAACCTAAGGTTCAGCACACCTCGGGCAAGGGGAGACGTTGGGAAGGACTGTTCCATGGTAATCTCAACTCGGGTGGGAATTGAACCCAAGGTCTTGGCATCACTCCACACTGCAAACCAGCCATCCAGTCAACCAAACCCCTGCAGTAATAGCTATCTGGTCATTGGAAAATCCAGCCTTTTATGTTTTTATTTCAGGTTTCCAAAATGTCCCATGTTCCTCCAAAGTCTCTGGCTGACACTGATTATTCTTCTTTGAAAGAAACACGATTTAAATGCTGCCCTTAAGCTTGTGTTGGCTCATGATCTGTAATGTAGTCAATTTGCGCGATCAATGACATGCTCAGTGGGCTGTTTTGCTGCCTTGAACAATTTCAGTCAAAGATTCATCAATGAGCTCAAGCGGCCATTCTTGTTCTCCGTATCAGATTTCTGTGGCAAATTTTGCTGATACTTGTTTTCTGAATTTTCTTCAGAACAGAAATAATTTTGCCAGTAAAATCTGTGGCTTCTTTTCTGTTTGACAGTACGAAATGATTCTCTTATGCCAGCATATGTAATCTCATTAGATTCTTTCTTTTGTTTAGATTCTGCCATGAGACTAGGAAGCCCAATGAAGTTTTCGACTGCTTTCCTGTTGACCAACAGTAGTTTGTTTCTGCACCAGTTGCTCTTCTGGTCTGTTCAGGATGTTGAGGTGAAGACATGCAGACGGGCTCATAAGCGAGAAGTGCTGAATGTGAATCATGTACACATTTTCAAATCTCTTGTGCTATTTGTGTTCTAGGGTTGCAGAATAAGTTCAGTCTGAACTGTTAGTCCTACTAAACCATGTAATGTCATCTTGATTGGCTGTAACCTCTGCCTCTTCAGCTGTGGTATTGCATTTAGTAGGGGAGTTACATTTGCACCTGTATCCAATTTAAAAGTAAAGAGATATCCTTTGATATATTGAAGTTCTTTTAAATTCAAATAATTAGATTATCTATTTCAATAGGAGTGCCTTTTTTTTGGCTAATGCTGGCACATTGTTTAATGTAGGTACCAATTATGATAGGGTGGTTTGCCACATTAAATTCTTTTTATGGCTAGGCGCTTGCATTTTTGCTGGTCTGTAATCATGTCCTTCCTCAGTACATTTTCTGGAAGTAGCCTATATTTTTTAGATATACTTTGTCATTGTTGGACACTATAATATCCTGTGAGCCTTCTTTGTTGCACAGTTAGGTTGATTGGCCATGCTAAATTCTCTGCAGTGCCCAGGGATGCGCAGGCTCAATGGATTAGACATGGGAAATGAAGGGTTACAGGGAAAAGGCAGGTGGGTGGGATGCTCTTCAGAAGGGTCAGTGTGGACTTGATGGGCTGAATGGCTTGTTTCTACACTGTAGGGATTCAATGTATCTTTGGATTCAATATAGCTCTGTCACTGACTCTAACTAACCACTGTTTGGTCTTTTCTTTGTGTTAGCTTGCTACATGTACCTTCAGAATGTTCATCTCTTCTGAAGTGGATAGGTTCTAGGGGTATCTTGTGATGAGGTTGTCCGTCTCCTCTCAGGATTTGTCTGTGAGTCTTCCAGACTTCCAATTCCAGCACAATTTGACCAATGTTCTCTGAACGCAAGCCTTCTTCAGACTATAATAAATCTGACAGAGTCATTAATAATTCCAACAATATTCTGTATCAAAGCTCCATAGTCACATTTCCATCAATCCATTGAGAGCACGAATGATATTATCCACATATTCCAATGGATGCCAAACTCTTCTGTTATATCTTGTTCATTTGAGAATTGTATTTGTTCCCAGTTAAAGTAATTATTAAAAGCTGTTAGAATTTCTTCAAAAGTATCTGGCCGTTCATTTACATTTTGATAATTTATAATGGCATTAACTGTAGGTCCTATTTACCATTAAGATTTAATCTTTTTGCAGTAAATCAATGCTAATGGCTTTAATGATTGCAATTTTGTACTAAATCAATGGTGTTTTATATTTATTTTCTTGTCTTGAAGTCCCTATGAATTTTAAGACTTTATATGACAGCAGCATTGTAATATTTTATTTATAAGTATTTAAATGATATAGTAATACTGTAGGAGCTTCCGTTAATAAAGCCCAATAATCTGTATCATGGGTATACTGTAGTGTTTTACTACTTTTAAGTTTCAAACGCTCATTATTACCAAAGCTGTATCTCTGTAATGCTTACCGGGGCTTTTTTTTCCAACTTTTCTTCCAATTGAAATAGTGATGTTCTCAAGGTTTTCCCACTTTAATTAATCTTCTTAAAGTTGCAATTTTAATGATTTTGAAAACAGAGTTGAATCAAAGAAGGAACACATTTTTAAAGTTTGCAATAAGATAAATTTGATCATTTAACTTGTTCTTTTGTCAGATTTCATGGAGCACCAGTGGACTCAAAGTGTTAACTCTGTTTTCCTCTCTTCTGATGCTGAGTTTCTCCAGCACTTTCTGTTTTTGTTTCCGATTTTCAGCTTTTGCAGTTCATTATTTCTATTTTAGAAAGAAATGAAAAGCCTGTGAACATGGTGTGGACAGATGAAAGGGAGGTCATGGCTCACCAATAAACACCTGCTCCTGGTCCCTGTCCCGTGGTCAACAAAGCAGATATGATGCATATTATGTCAGTATAAGGAAGTAGACAAAAAACAGGGCAAGGAAAATAAAGTAGTCTGTCTATCCAGCCCTGTGGAGTTTTTATACCTTAAGTTTCTTTTTATACTCATTTGTGGGATGTGGGCATCATTGGCTGACCAACGTTTATTGCCTGTCCCTAGTTGACTTGAGAAGGTGGTAATAAGCTGATTTCTTGAAAACACAATGTCATTAGGGAGGGAATTCCAGGAGTTTGACCCAGCAACAGTGAAGGGACAGTGATATATTTCCAAGTCAGGATGGTGAGAAGCTTGGAGGTGAAGGTGGTGGTGTTCCCATGTATCTGCTGTATCTCATCAAAAGTCTCCTTTCTCTCTTGGCTCTGAAGAGGATGGAAAAGCATCTAGAATCTAAGGAAAATTTGGAGAAAAAGAAACCCTGAAAATTCCTCTCTGAATTCTTTGAGAAGATTAAAATGAGACCAGTAGAATCCATTTACTATGTTTTGACACTAATGATCTTGCAGGACATGATCTCCGCTTCAGCTTCTGACCTGCATGCACATTGTCAATCACTCAGAAGAATAAATATGAAATACTGCAGGCGCTGAAGATCTGAAACAAACACAAAAACTCCAGGAGAAACTCAGCAGGTCTGACAGCATCTGTGGTGAGAGAAACAGAGTTAACGTTTCAGGTCCAGTATGACTCAACTTCGGAACTTAGGCAGGGTTTGGGAAGTTTATTTTTACACAGCAACTGGTTACAATCTGATCTGCACACCCTGAGAGTTGGGGGAGTCATATTCAATTGCCAGGAATTCAAAAGAGTTCTTGGCTGAAAAGTCTGAATTTGCAGGTTTGTGTGTAGAAGGCAGGGAAATAGCAGCAGGTTTATTTCACATTTAGAGAGTCAGTGTAGACATAATGGGTTGACAGGCCTCAATTTGAGCGGTAGCAATTCTGTGACGACTATTTTCATTAAGAAGAGCATGTTGCCACATGTTTGCATGATCAGTTCTGTCCTTGCAAGTTGCTGGCCTTATCTCCAAGCACTCGTTCCTAATGGTGCAGAAATTACACTGTTAGCAATGATTGCTTCAAACCATTCTCTCCGAATTTGATTGTAGCATCCTACACCTTGCAATAATCCTTCATCCTGAGTGTCTGATTGGTCCATCGGCGTTTGAAAATTCTGGTTATCAAGCATTTTCAGAGCAGTGAGTAAGTTTTCTTTCATTGAAACAGTTTTCGCGATTTGCGTATCCAAAGAATACAGACGGTGCATACCACAGCTCACTAGCCCTTAAGTACTGCTCTAAGTTCTACAGTTTGATCGCAGGAGTTTGGTGATCAAGACAAGTCATTTAACGTTATGCATGTATAGTGTATGATGGCCTCTCCCTGCGAGCATTTTCAGGAAGTTATTTCATTGTATTAGTGTTTTTATAAGTTCTGTTCTCAAACTTTGTGGAAAACTGAGGGGTGAAACTTGGCCAATTGCTGAAAATTGTTCTTGAAAAATGGTGTTTTATTGCATCTCTTAAACATTTACATTTTGGCTTTCTTGAAGTTGAATATGCCCTTAAGCCTGAAGGACAGCCTACAACCCACAACAGTTGCAGGTTATGTCCTCTGCCTGTTCAAAATTACTCCACTTTATATTTTTCCCAGCTTAAGAGAAGCACAGATCTATATTCAGGTAAGTCAATGACCATATGATTAAATCTATTTTATTTTAAAGCTGCTTTATGTGTTGCAGAACACATTGTAAAGCTGCAAACCTTGAAACATTGAATGGTTTCCTCAGTAGGAAATTAAAAGTTTCTATGACTTGTCTGTTATGTCTCAGACTTCAAAAAATAAGAAACACTTTTTACAAAGAGCTTTATAAAAGCACAGATTTTCATCATAATGGGATTATTATATGTTGATGTTTAAATCACAAACTTAATTAGATAATACTAAATGTTATTATGCAGCTTATTGACATTTCTTTGCTGGAGTCGCATTAATTTTCAAATGATAAATCGGGGTAACATCAGAAAATAATTATGAAACCACAGTGTAATTATCTCACCTATTCATTCCTGCTTCCAATTCATATGTATGCCCCTTGTCTTCCTGGACCAATCTAATTGAAATAATTTGCCTGTGTGCATCATTGGCACATTGCAGACCCATCCTCATCTTGTCTATGCCTTATCTGAATTACTGCAAGTGGCGTTGCAAAATGCACAATATTGTCCACCATCCATGGTGAGCAGCCTTAAGGCCATGAGAAATATGAATGGGAGTGGGCCACACTGCCACTTGAGCCTGCTCCAAATTTCAGTAAGAGTATGGCTGACCTGATCTTCATTTCAACAAAGCCAAGTTGGAAACAAATGGATTTTAACCAGGCACTATCTGCTGTGAGCATTCTCTAACTGACAATAGCCAGGTATATCGCTAGTCACTCAGAATGCCTGGTGCTCAAGATTATGGAACGGTACATTTCAAAGGCCAAGTTAGGGTCTCGCCTGAATAAATCAGTAATACGTGATTAATTAATTGATAAATATTATAAAACCGTTCTCACATTGACAAAAAGTTAATATAAATCTTTTCCTTGATAATTTCTATTGAAATAAATACATGCAGTAATTATAATATGTCTGCTGAAACTTGAACATTTTTTTCTGACTGAGGAATTTCTGTAGGTCGCTCATTCTTTCAAATATACTGCAGGAACCTGATCATAAAATTGATGCAAGATCCTGCTTCTTCCATTCACTGCAGTTCAGAACTTCACCTGCTCCAGTAATGAATTATTTTTCATTTCCATTCCACAAATAGATCATAATCTTCCAGTCAACAATCCGTTGGACCTTTCTCGTAGAAGCTTTCCTGAATCCTTTTCTCCCTTCACAAGTCTTCTTCATGTCTTTTAGTTTAACAGTAATTTCAGTCACACTTCTTGATTTTTTTTCCCAGCCTCCTATCTGTCATTCTTTAATCCTGCTTACAAAGTTCTCTGAGGACTGGCCTCCACATGAAGGGCTTCACTTTTGTTGCCATCCACAAAGATGTTGATATTATAACAATTGAAGCAAAAGGAGCTAGAAAATGTTTAAACCTCTGTGTCTATCTTGTAGTAATTCCAAGGACTATATTGTAGCATGCAGCAAATCCATTCACACATTATTCTAGCACTTCCCAAATAAATTAACACACTGTCGATCAATGTCATCCTTGAAATCAAGTCCCTTCTTGGTGTCAAAGACCTTTCCATCTCAATAATTTCCCTCAGCGTAAATTCCTTTAAGAATTCCAGGTTTCTTTAATACTAGATTGCTCACGTCCATTATGAACAGCCACACATCTTATAGATTTAAAATAAGAATTCTCTTATTTTGCATCTCCATGTCCACTCTGCCCAGGCCTCTCAGTATTCTGTAACTTTTAATCAGAATCCCCTCATCCTTCAAAATTTTATCAAAACTTCAACTACTCCTCAAATTACAAGACCTTCATCTCCAGGATCAGTCTTCTAAACCTCTTCTGGACCCTTCCAAGGCCAGCACACCCTTCCTTAGATACAGGACCCAAAACTGCTCACAATATTCCAAACACAATCTGACTAGTGTGTTATGAGGCTTGAATATTACCTCCCTGTTCCTGTATTCTAGCCCTCTCGAAATAAATGCAAACATAGCATTTGCCTTCCAAACTACAAGAGAAGCTACATGTTAACCTTAAGAGAATCCTGACCTAGGTGTCTCAACTCCCTTTGTGCTTCAGATTTCTGAAGCCTTTCCCATTTAGAAAACATTCTATACCTCTGTTCTTCCTACCAAAGTGCATAACCTCACACTTTCCTCCATTGTATTCCAGTTGCCACTTCTTTGCCCCTCTCCTAACCTGTCCAAGTCCTTCTGCAACCTCCTGCCTCCTCAATGCTACCTGCCCCTCCAACTATCTTTTTGTCATCTGTAAACTTAGCAAGAATGCCCTCAGTTCCTTCATACCAATACTTACTGTATCATGTGAATAGTTGTGGTCCCAATACTGAACCTTGCAAGAACTCCACTAGTCATTAGCTGTCATTCTGAAAAAGACCCTTTTATCTCCACTCTCTGCTTTCTGCCAGTCAGCCAATCCTCTATTCATGTCCTTGCCCCTTACACCGTATGCTCTTATTTTGTTTACTAGCCTCTTGTATGTCACCTTATCAAAGGTCTTTTGGAAATCTAAATGGATGATGTGCACTGCCTCTCCTTGGTCTAAGTTGCTCATTACCTCCTCAAAGAATTCTAACAGATTTGTCAGACATGGACTCCCCTTGACAAATCTATGTTGACTCATTTCTATTTTACCATGCACTTCCAAATACTCTGCAATCTCATCCTTACACTTTAATATTAAAATCTCAGCAGAGACCTCTAAAAAGAATTTGAAATTCATATTAAACTGAAAAAAAAGTCATGAGATTTTAAGTTTGAAATAAAAACGTTTATTGTACAAGAGTTAAGCAAAACTAATGCTATCATCTTAACACTATATAAATATTTATACTTCAAATTGGAAAATCTTAATGCGCCACTTTCTATTTTACCTTTGTTTCACCCAAGTGTTTCCCATATTCTTTATACGTTCTTGAACATTTCTTCATTTCACCTGGAACTGATCCAAGGCATGCCACAGCTCTCGGGAATTTATTTTGACCTTTGTCAGTGCTCCCAATGTCTTCTGAGACATGAGCTTTCTTGGGGTCCCTCCACAAGTATCGGGCAAGATGAACTTTCCAACTCTCCTTAAGTGCCTCACAATATGTGAACTCTCTGTCTAAATAATGGACTTTGCTGAATTCTTGCTCATCAAAGAAAAAAGATGCCCTTGGTTTCTGATAGCATTCCACCAGTGGTTCCAGTGGATCTGCAGTTCCTGGTAACTTTTCTTTCTGCTTATTTCCGAGCTTACTGCCCATCGAAAAAGTGATTCTGTGACAAATCACACAAATAAATACAATACCAAGAGAAAGATTAAAAAAAAACCTCACTGCAATCCACCCCTATGGTGCTAGAGTACCATGGATGTACCTTATAGAATCTTAAACCAATTGAATGAATGAATTTTTTTATTGTTATGCATATAAAATTTCAAGCCGAGTGTTGAGAGATAGTAGGAACTGCAGATGCTGGAGAATCTGAGGTAACAAGGTGTAGAGCTGGATGAACACAGCAGGCCAGGCAGCATCAGAGGAGCAGGAAGGCTGACGTTTCGGGCCTAGACCCTTCTTTA
>NC_063346.1:9182658-9219824 GCF_021869965.1 Rhincodon typus
CTCCTATGATGCTGCTTGGCCTGCTGTGTTCATCCAGCCCTGCACCTTGTTGTCTCGGATTCTCCAGCATCTGCAGTTCCTACTATCTCCTCACATCATTCTCATGTTTGACATTCATTGCTGTTTCTTCAGCATCAGACTCCTAATATTCCTTAACTTAGCAGCAGTACAGGAGCACTTTCACCAGGTGATTCAAGACGTTAGCTGACCACATTCCTCTCAAGATCCAAATACTGACTTTACGAATGGTGGCAAACTCCAAAAATGAACAAAGAAAAATCAAAATCTTCAATTACACAATTCTTTTTATCTGGCACACGTCAAAGCAATAAGAGATTAATGCCTATCCCAACAGATGACCTTACCCATAACACATGTGGAGTTTGATTAAAACTCATCTCTCAGCTCTCCGATATTATTATTAAAGTTAGCCGTCTCCGCAAAGACTCGGTGCTTTGGTGGATTCAGCCAGAATACCTAATAAAGTAACTATGTAAATTCCGTGTGATTAATTATTTTATTGCACTCCACTGCATCTCTGCAACACGCTATGCAAACACAGCAGTGTATGATTAGATTTATTTCAAGGCCAAGATTAATATACCTGGAACATTATCATCCTTCAGAGAAAAGGACTCCACTAATTATGCAAATAAAATTAATGTTGGGAATTATTATCAGTTAAAAATTAAAGTTAGTCAATTCCTAATTCCCACCCCTTTCCATGTCTTCAAGAAAAGATGGAAAATAAGTGAGATGGAGTTGAATGCCAAGTGCCCACAATTTGATTGAATTAACATCACTTCCCCTTGCATTTGACAATTTTCTTCCTTGCCTGTCTCAGTCCAAGTTGGACAAGCATGTTGTGCACCATTGGATAAGCTGCCTTGAATCCTGAGTCAAATTGTCGCAGGCCGCCTTCCTTCACAATGTAGTTGTTCAGCCTGATCCAGTGACAACAGTTACATGCTGACTGTCTGTAAACTTCCATGTGGTGAGGGAGAGGGGAACAGAAGGCCATGAGACCCAAGAGCAGATGTAGGTCATTTGAGATATAATTCAGGTGATGAAGAATGCTGGGACCTGTGCTGGAAATTGTTATTACAGTGATGAAGCCAATCAATCCACTCATGTTGATAGAGAACAAACTATAATCCAGATATCAGTTTTGTTTACAGGGTTGGTGCGGGTACAGTAGGCAATGAAGAAGCCAAATGGTATGTTGGCTTTCGTAGCAAGAGGATTTGTTTACAGGAACAGGATTTGCTGCAATTGTGTGAGACCACATCAGGAGTATTGAGTGAACCTTTGGTCTCCTTACCTGAGGAAGGAAGTTCTGCCTTTCTGGGCTATTGGGGGAGTGCAACAAAGATTTACCAGACTCATTCTTGGGTTGGCAGGACTGAAGAATAGAGAGAGACTGGATCAGTTAAGACTACATTCACTGGAGTTCAGAAGAATGAGGGGTATCTCATGGAAACCTATATAATTCTAATAAGACTTAGAAATAGGCAAGCACAGGGAAGTATGTTGTTAATGACTGAGGAATCCAGAACCAAAGGCCATAGTTTAAGGATACAGGGTATGTCATTTAGGGCTAAGATAAGGAGAGATTTCTTCAGCGAGAGAGTAGTGAGCCTGTATAATTTCTGCCATAGAAAGCGGTTGAGGGTTTTCAAGACGACGTTAAACATGGTTCTTAAGGCTAAAGGAATCAAAGGGTATGGGGAGAAAGCAGGAACAGGAACTGAGTTGGATGGTCAGCCACGATTATATTGAATGGTGGAGCAGGCTCGAAGGGCTGAATGGCCTATTGCTGCTTTTAATTTCATTGTGTCTATGGGCACGTTCAATGTCAACTTCTAGCATAGGGAACATTCAGTCCTCACACTCCAAACATCTATTAGTTTTGTCTGGATTGGGAAAGAGGTACTTGTGACTGCATCAGAAATTCCACTGTACATGGTTCAAACAGCAATTGAAGAGGATAGGGCCAGCCTTGAAGATTGGGACAGTAGCACAGTGGCAATGTCACTGGACTATTAATGCAGTGGCTCAGCCTCTAGTGACATGGATTGAAATCCCACCAATGACAACTGGAGAAATTAAAATAAATTAATAAATCCAGAGCGCAAAGTTGTTTTCAGTAAAGGCTACCATGAAACTATCATCAATTGTTATAAATCCTACCTGATTTGCTGGTGCCCTCAAGCAAAGGAACTCTGTTGCCATTACTGTGTATGATTCCAGACGCCCTCTGATGCCTTCCAAGATGACCTGAGCCAGCCCCTCCATTAGATGGCAATTAGGGATGGGCAGCAAATGCTGACCTTGCCAAAGACACCCATGTCACATGAATGAGGCAATGTTACAGCAGACTGCTATCCCTCTTTCTCCAAATATCCACCAATATTGTATTGGCTGTCTAACAGGAAACTGGAAACGAGCTGTGAATGGGTCTTTTTCAGGTTGGCAAGATGTAAAATGTGATGTGCCAAGTGCTGGGACCCCAACTGTTTATAATTTATATGCATGCAACTTAGATGAAGAGACGGATGATATGGTTGCCAACTGTGCTGACAACTGACAAATGAGTAGGAAAGTAAACTGTGAAGAAGAAGCCAAGAGGTTACATAAATATATCGATAGGTTAAATGTGTGCGCAAAAATGTGGCGAATGGAGTAGAACGTGGAAAAATGTGAAATTGCCTAATTTACCAGGAAGCATAAAAAAATGTTGAAATGGTGAGAAATTGCAGTGCTCTGAGATGCAGAGGGATCTGGGTGATCTCAGGCATAAATCATAAAAAGTTAGAATGCAAGTACATTAAGTCATTAGGAAAGCTAATAGGATGATATCATTTAGCACAGGGGAACCAAATATAAATATAAGCAGGTTATACTAGAGTTAAACAGGGCACTGGTGATACCACATCTGGAGTACCGCACACAGTATTGGTTACCTTACTTAAGGAAGAATGTAAATGAATGGGAAGTAGTTCAGAGAAGGTTTGCTAGACTAATACTGGAAACGGGCAGACTGTCTTATGAGGGAGGTTAGACAGGCTAGCCTCATATCACTGGAACTTAGAAAAGTAAGAGGTAACTGGTTTACAAGATGTAAAATCCTGAATGGACTTGAGGAGAGGATGTTTATTCTCTGTGAGAATCTAGAGGTAGGGATCATTGTTTAACAATCAGCAGTCAGCCATTTTAAACAGAGATTAGGTCCTTTGTTTTATCTCAGAGGGCTGTGAGCCATTGGAACTCTTCCTGAAAAGGTGGTGGAAGCTGTGCCCTTAGATATTTTTAAGGCAGACATAAGTGGAATCTTGTTAAACAAGGAGTTGAAAGGTTAATAGGGGTAAGCAGGAAAGTGGATCAGAGGTTATAATCAGATCAGGCCTGATCTTATTGAATAGGAAACCAGGCTCAAAGGGCTGAATGGCCGATTGCTCATATGTTCCTGTGTATGGAAGATAATTGGGTAGAATGGATTGGCTGTCTCCTTACAGTCACTGCCTGATTTTAAATTTAAGCAAATCAGCACCCTGAAATCGAATAGTTGTACAATCACTTCTTGTTAGCTGATGATTTGCTGCCCACACATTCACATACACGCTGAGTTGGCCCTAGACCACATTTCCTTTTCCTCATTGACTCGTCTGGTCTGATCACATAATCCTTCATGGTAGCTGTGTCTTTTGTTATCCATGGGAGGTGTGTGCCCCCATCGCTGTGGATAACAAGGATTTGGTGTATCATTAGTGAATGATCCACTCTGTTAGATTACTGCCCATTGGCACAGGTAATGATGCAGTGAGTGACTGGAATGACCTAAAGCAAAGGCCTCTGTGTTCACAAAGCAGCAGTCAGATTTGCATTATGTCTTAATTTAAATGTCTCCAGTGCATTTGTGTGCCTCATAACTATGGCAGACCAGAAAGGACATTTGCGCGTGATTTCATTTCTATCCAAACAATTTTAGTTGAATGTTCCTTCCTAGGATAAGGCTGCTTGACCTCAGTTACAGTCACTTGCCACTTTACAGCTTTGGCAAAGATCTTCAACTTGGAAAAAGGATCAGAAATTTGTCTTCACGGCTCTGCATTATAGTAGGCTCTCATTTATTTTGGGACTGGTTAGCTTAGTAGACTGGACAGCCGGTTTGTAAGGCAGAGTAATGCCAACAGCTTGTGGTCAATTTCCATACCAGCTGAAGTTACCTGGAGGGCCCCATCTTCTTAATAACATCCCTTGCTTGAGGCATAGTGACCCTTAGGTTAAGCCATCAACAGTCATCTCTTTCTCTAATGAGAGAGTAGCCCTGTGGTCTTCTGGGGCTATGCCAAATGTGCTCATTCATTCAGATTGAGAAAGGAGTTAATCTGGTCAGAAGTGTTAATATATGCCTCTGGAGCAGGTGGACATGTGAACCCAGATTTTCTGGCTCAGAGATAGGGACACTGCCACTGAGCCACATATACTTAAGTGCAGATGGAGCGGACCATTGGTTTGTTTCTCTTGAACGTCTACAGGTTATTCTGCCCAGTTTATACCTGGAAGGGCAGTTTGTATAACATAAGAACCTAAGAATTAGGATCAGGAATTGACCACAAGAACTCTTGAGTTGCTTTACCATCAGGGCCTTAACTTCAATTTCTAGTCTGATCTCACATCCAAAAGGCAAAGTACAGCTGATGCTGGACATCTGAAAGAAAATCAGAAGGTGCTGGAAATGCATAGCAGGTCAGGCAGCATCTGTGGAGAGAGAAATGCAATATTTGTATTTTAGGTGTATTGCCTTTCAACTGAACCAGAAACAGATAGAAAAGGAGGAGGTTTTGAGCAAGTGAAACTGGGGAGGGTGGGATGGAGAATCACACAGAAGGTCTATTATCGGGCAAAGGGCAAGAAAGCTTAAATGACAGAAGGTCTTGAGGCACAAGACCAAAAGAGAGTGGGAATATAAACCTGTAAGGAAATAAAAAGGCATGTCTTTAGAAGGCGTGAATGCCAGGATAGCAATCATCTGAATGCCAAGTAAAGAACATCAGACAGAAATGAGGGGAAAATCTAATGGGAAAAGAAACACAAAACAAAATGGAACACAGCTTATGATTTAAAAGTGTTGACCTCAATGTTGAGTCTAGAAGACTGTGAAATGCACAAATCGAAAATGGGGTGAGACATCTCCATTGCATGCCTCCTTTTCTTTTGGTTCACTTAGTGTAATAGAAAAAACCCTTTTCAATCCAACTTGAGTGTAGTTGCGGCTGATGGTCAACAGTTCTCTTCTGATCAAGAATTCAAACTCTCTTATATCCATACTTCTTGCAGTTACACACATTCCTTCCCTGGGGGACTTGCTGCCTCACTCCTTGTAGCTTTCTTTGCCATTCAGGTTCTCCAAATCTGTCGATCCACAGGAAGCTGGAGTATAATGTGAGTGCATGTAACAGAGGGCACTCTGGCAGCTGGTAGCATTGACAATGGAGGGGCTGGGTGATTAAAACTTTTTGTGCCTGGGTTCAAACAGATTTAGGAAAATTATCAACATGCTTGCAAAAGGTGGGGCCAATGGCACAGGTGGAAGATGTATTTAGGGCTTTTAGATAGAAAAAGGCCCAGCTCAAAACTGTTTGAATCAAGGGCTGAGTTCTCAGCTCTCAATGCACTTTTTTTCTCTTTTTCCTTGCTGCTTTAAACTAATTTGTTTTAATTTTATATGTTTATTGGTTTGAAATTGTGTTCAGTATGATTTTTCCTGTGTAGATTTAATGAACACAGTTTTAAAGGTCAGTGCATTACATTAGTGATGTTCTTACATGACCCATGGGTTGCATTTAGAAAAGGTCTGAATTAAACAATTGGTGAAATGATTCTGCTTCTTCCCAAAAATAACTATTTGCTTTAAAGATGATCCTGAGAACGTGTTATTGTAAACATAGCACTAAACAGCTTTCCAGTTAAAGGAGTTTTCTATTACAGTTTACTGAATATTGAAGTCTCCTATGTGTGTGTTCCTGAAGAATAAAGACAATATTTTGGAGAATTAGGAACTTGCTTAATGATATGCATTGTGCCAGAAACAACCAGTGTTATCTTTGTAACAAAATTATTGACAATCTCCAGTAGAGACTGTACCACTGTTGTCAGTAACTAGCAATCTGGGTTTGGGAGATTATTCTGCCCTGCTTTAGTTAATGGGGCAATTTTAAACTAGACTGTAATGATCTGTGATCTCTTTCCCTGCTGAATGCAGTTCCCCTCAATGGAAACACCTCACTGCCCCTTGCCCAGTGAACTCTGCCATGAGCAAAAAGCCCCAAAATAGACAATTCCCCATAAAAACTGAAAGAGCTGCAGATTCTGTAAATTAAAAACAAAAACAGAAGTTGCTGGAAAAGCTCAGCAGGTCTGGTAGCATCTGTAAAGAAAAAAATGAGAGTTACTGTTTTGGGTCCAGTGACCCTTCCTCAGAACGGGTCACCGGACGCGAAACGTTAACGTTGATTTTTTTCTTCACGGATGCTGCCAGACCTGCTGAGCTTTTCCAGCAACTTCTGTTTTTGTGTAGACAATTCTCCAAATAGTTCTGCCTAGTAGCCCAGAAGAAATCACACAGTCAAAAGTAATGAAATAAAAAGGCAAGTTCTAATCACTGAGCTGAAATCTCTTTTTAAATTTTGGGAGCCCAAAGTTTTCTCCAATTTACCCTCATTTGTTTAGCTGAATGACCTTGTGCTGAATGCTTCATTATGTTCAAAGCACATAGTGGTGAATACTTTCTGATTGCCCTCAACTCCTGAAGCGTTAAAGCAGGTAGAATCCATGTCAAACCAATTAAGACTGATTGCTGACAATGATAGGGCTAAATGGATCTATCAGTTAGTTAGAACATATTTCATTCACATTTTATCTAATCAACTGAGATTACCATGAAATATATGCAGAAACCTGCATGAATTTTAGTCAGTTTTGGGGACTGTCCTCTGGGAGATGTGAGAATTGACAGGAGTTGAATTTGATAGCCTCAAAGTCAATGAAAAATACTTTTATCCAAAGTAAAAATGAATATATCTGGCTTCAATGCTGTCTTACTTGAGGTGCTACCTGTATCTTCTATAAGAAGGATTAGAGCTAAAATACTAACCTAGTGCATTTTCTTGGAATAAAGACATCCATACAACAACAACCCCTATTGATTCAAGTGTGTATGGACATGGAAAAGGGCCCAAAGGACAGAAGTTCAGCTTTTCCCACGATATTTTTTGGTTTTCTTTGAATTACCAATGGTCCCTTCGTTAAGAGTTATGTCAATGCCTTAACACAAAGAATGAAGACTTGGACAATGTTGTGTCCTATTGTGCAGAGTGTGACCAACCTGCTTGATATTATTGAGATCTCACTGTTGAGAAATCTCACACTGGCTTGAATAGAAAAGCATGAAAGCCAAGATATAGTTATATAAAGTATGATTAGATCGCATTCAGAGCATTGTGACAGCTCAGGCACAATGCTACAACACACTACGCCTCAGGGATAGGTTTAGTGCAGACTCGTCAGAATAATGCCGAGATGAGCTCCAATCTGTAACTAGAACTGCGTATTTCAGCATCTGTAACATTACCCAATATTTCTATTTATCTGCTGTTCAAACCCTAATCTGTGCCTTTATTATCCCTGGACAGCTTCTCATTTTACATCCAACATAAACTTGAATTTATCCAAAATCCTGCTTGCAATATACTAACTCATACAAAATCCCATTCAATCATCATCCCTAATCTGCTGGAAAAGCTCAGCAGGTCCTGCAGCGTCTGTGAAGCTAAAAAAAGAGTTAACATTTCAGGTCCGGTGACCCTGAGAAAGGGTCACCAGACCCAAAACATTAACGCTGTTTTTTCCTTCACAGATGCTGCCAGACCTGCTGAGCTTTTCCAGCAAATTTGTTTTTGCTCCTGGTTTACAGCATCTGCAGTTCTTTCAGTTTTTATCATCCCTAATCTTGCTGATCTGTATTAGCCTCTGGTCCACTGCTCCTCCGGTTTTCAAATTCTCATCCTTGCCTTCAAATATTCCAAGTCCTCACCCAACCCTATCTTTGTAACATATTCTAACATTCAGATAAGATCTCTGAGCCCTTTCAATTTTAGCTTCTTATGCGCTCTAAATTTTAATCACTCCATCATTGTTGGCCAGGTCTTCAGATGTTTAGATCTTAAAGCTCCGGATTCCCTCTGTGAGCTCTTTCTCTCAATCTCACTCTCTCTTCCTTTCTGATGTTTCATTCAAAATTTCTTCTTTGACAAAACTGGTGTCCTCTTAGCCCCCTGTATCACCGAGTGTTAAATTAAAAAAAAATAATATTATTAACAAAAACGATTTTAAAATAATAAAAAATGATATCATAGAACATAGAACATATAACATAGAACATTACAGCACAGTACAGGCCCTTCGGCCCTCGATGTTGCGCCGACCTGTGAAACCAATCTGAAGCCCATCTAACCTACACTATTCCATTATCATCCATATGTTTATCCAATGACCATTTAAATGCCCTTAAAGTGGGCGAGTCTACTATTTTTGCAGGCAGGGCATTCCACGCCCTTACTACTCTCTGAGTAAAGAACCTACCTCTGACATCTGTCCTATATCTATCACCCCTCAATTTAAAGCTATGTCCCCTCGTGCTAGCCATCACCATCCGAGGAAAAAGGCTCTCACTGTCCACCCTATCTAATCCTCTGATCATCTTGTATGTCTCTATCAAGTCACCTCCTAACCTTCTTCTCTCTAATGAAAACAGCCTCAAGACCCTCAGCCTTTCCTCATAAGACCTTCCCTCCATACCAGGCAACATCCTGGTAAATCTCCTCTGCACCCTTTCCAATGCTTCCACATCCTTCCTATCATGCGGTGACCAGAACTGTACGCAATACTCCAAGTGCGGCCGCATCAGAGTTTTGTACAGCTGCAACATGACCTCATGGCTCCGAAACTCAATCCCTCTACCAATAAAACCTAACATACTGTACGCCTTCTTAACAACGCTATCAACCTGGGTGGCAACTTTCAGTGATCTATGCACATGGACAACGAGATCTTTCTGCTCATCCACACTACCAAGAATCTTACCATTAGCCCAGTACTCTGTATTCCTGTTACTCCTTCCAAAGTGAATCACCTCACACTTTTCCGCATTAAACTCCACTTGCCACCTCTCAGCCCAGCTCTGCAGCTTATCTATGTCCCTCTGTAACCTGCAACATCCTTCCGCACTATCCACAACTCCACCAACTTTGGTGTCATCCGCAAATTTACTAACCCATCCTTCTACGCCCTCATCCAGGTCATTTACAAAAATGACAAACAGCAGTGGCCCCAAAACAGATCCTTGAGGTACACCACTAGTAACTGAACTCCAGGATGAACATTTCCCATCAACCACCACCCTCTGTCTTCTTACAGCTAGCCAATTTCTGATTCAAACCGCTAAATCACCCTCAATCCCATGCCTCCGTATTTTCTGCAATAGCCTACCGTGGGGAACCTTATCAAACGCTTTACTGAAATCCAAATACACCACATCAACCGCTTTACCCTCATCCACCTGTTTGGTCACCTTCTCGAAGAACTCAATAAGGTTTGTGAGGCACGACCTGCCCTTCACAAAACCGTGTTGACTATCCCTAATCAAATTATTCCTTTCCAGATGATTATAAATCCTATCTCTTATAATCCTTTCCAACACTTTACCCACAACCGAAGTAAGGCTCACTGGTCTATAATTACCAGGGTTGTCTCTACTCCCCTTCTTGAACAAGGGGACAACATTTGCTATCCTCCAGTCTTCTGGCACTATTCCTAAAGACAATGACGCCATAAAGATCAAAGCCAAAGGCTCTGCAATCTCCTCTCTAGCTTCCCAGAGAATCCTAGGATAAATCCCATCCGGCCCAGGGGACTTATCTATTTTCACACCTTCCAGAGTTGCTAACACCTCCTCCTTATGAACCTCAATCCCGTCTAGTCTAATACACTGTATCTCAGTATTCTCCTCGACTACATTGTCTTTTTCCTGTGTGAATACTGATGAAAAATATTCATTTAGCACCTCTCCTATTTCTTCAGACTCCACGCACAACTTCCCACTACTGTCCTTCACCGGCCCCAATCTTATTCTAGTCATTCTTTTATTCCTGACATACCTATAGAAAGCTTTAGGGTTTTCCTTGATCCTACCTGCGAAAGACTTCTCATGTCCCCTCCTGGCTCTTCTTAGCTCTCTCTTTAGGTCCTTCCTGGCTAACTTGTAAGTCTCAAGCGTCCTAACTGAGCCTTCACGCCTCATGTCTACATAAGCCTCCTTCTTCCTCTTGACAAGAGATTCAATTTCTTTAGTAAACCATGGTTCCCTCGCTTGACCACTTCCTCCCTGCCTGACAGGTACATACTTCTCAAGGACACGCAGTAGCTGTTCCTTGAACAAGCTCCACATTTCAATTGTGCCCAGCCCCTGCAGTTTCCTTCTCCATCCTATGCATCCTAAATCTTGCCTCATCGCCTCATAATTGCCTTTCCCCCAGCTATAACTCTTGCCCTGCGTTATATACCGATCCCTTTCCATCGCTAAAGTAAACATAACCGAATTGTGGTCACTATCACCAAAGTGCTCACCTACCTCCAAATCTAACACCTGGCCTGGTTCATTGCCCAGTACCAAATCCAATGTAGCCTCACCTCTTGTTGGCCTATCTACATACTGTGTCAGGAAACCGTCCTGCACACATTGGACAAAAACTGACCCATCTGAAGTACTTGAACTATAGCGTTTCCAGTCAATATTTGGAAAGTTAAAGTCCCCCATAACAACTATCCTGTTACTTTCGCTCCTATCCAGAATCATCTTTGCAATCTTTTCCTCTACATCTCTGGAACTTTTTGGAGGCCTATAGAAAACTCCCAACAGGGTGACCTCTCCTTTCCTGGTTCTAACCTCAGCCCATACTACCTCAGTAGACGAGTTGTCATCAAATGTCCTTTTTGCCACCGTAATACTGTCCTTGACTAACAATGCCACACCTCCCCCTCTTTTACCACCTTCCCTGATCTTACTGAAACATCTAAACCCCGGAACCTGCAACTACCATTCCTGTCCCTGCTCTATCCATGTCTCTGAAATGCCCACAACATCGAAGTCCCAGGTACCAAACCATGCTGCAAGTTCACCCACCTTATTCCGGATGCTCCTGGCATTGAAGTAGACACACTTCAAACCACCTTCCTGCCTGCCGGTACACTCCTGCGACCTTGTGGGGTTTTAGTACATCAAGTGTGCTAAATAAACACAAGAACACGAAAGAAAATTCTATTTTATCACTGGCTAAGTGCATTGATATGGAATAGAATTTGACGTGGGTACATAAGGAATGGAAATGTGAGGTAAAATGAGGGTTAGTATTAAGCTTAACATTCAAGTTAAGCATTTGGAGATTCAGATGAATATCACATTACAAAAGTTAAGGGCTATTGACTTAAGTGCATTATTTTGCAAGACTAAATGAAATAACGGACTTATTAGTTAGAAAGGGAATTACAGAGCTCAGGCCATGGCTGCTGAAACCATGGCTATCTATGTTCAAAATATTAAAACTGAGGCTGTGCAAGAAGCCAAGATTTGAAGAGCGCAGGCATCTTGATGGGATGTGGGACTCTAGGAGATTACAGGAGAGTGCACGGCCACGAAGGGATTTGTATATAAGAAATTTAAAATCAAGACATTGTACTTGTCACTCTTCATGACAACAAGATGTAAAAGGCACATACGTTCGTCTAATGTCCTTGTCTGAAACATCCATAAATAATGTCTTTCTATTTAGTTTGTGCCTTAAAGCTAAGCTGGCAAATCCTTTTATACATGAAGTATTTACACTTCCTTGTTCTTTCGTTCCCATATTTTGCCAGCTTTTCATCAACCATTAGTTACTTACATCCAGAAACATGCATGTCACCCTTCACATTTGGTCATTAACCAATAAAAAGAGACATTTAAAAATGGGCTGAGCTCTAAAATTGGAATAAAAAGCTTTTATTCATCATTTGGATATGATAATGGTTACATATAAAGAAAAGTTAATGATAAACAGGAAAAGACTAGCTGGTCTATCAAGCCAACTCCACTCTCACAACATTTGGAATATGATGACTGGGTATTTAATGTTTTCTTTGCCGCTGTGTCAGCTGCTGGGGGAGGTAAATTTAAGGGAAAAAAGAATGAGACCCAAAAAACATGAAAAAAATTTCTGCAGTATATTTTTGGAATTTCTTGAAGCAATCACACCAGCTCTAAGAAATCATGTGGATTAGGTTTCTTAGCATATCTGCTTGTTCCATCTGTATCACTGATATGAGCATAACTACCCTTATGGAAACACTGTAATATCTATCCTTTTTAGCTTTATTTCTTATTTCCTAACATATATGTATACTAAATGTATCCATAACATGGTGTAGTTTTTTCATTATTTGCTCTATTTTTTGTACCTCAGATTTGTATCTAAGCACTTTGTACCTAAGATGGCGCTGTGTGTTAGTGACATTGTCCATTTCTTGCTGTACTCCTGTTCTTTTGTAACTTGAGTACACGTGACAATAAATCTTATTCTATTCTATTCTATTCCAAAAACCTCCCATTTAAACTTCCTATTCCCTTACAGGATAAATTTTACATTCAATAATTACATAAACTGTATTTCATGGGGGCATCAACCATTTCCACCTAGGATGCAAAAGCCCAGCCACAAGAACATCAGAAGGTCTTTAATGGCAAGAGGCAGGAAGAGCCAATGGGGTCCAAGGTTAAGTGACATGTCAGATCCAAAGTTGGTTGAGAGGGAGGAAGAAGAAGGAAGACATGAGAATTGACAAGATGTGGATTTGATAGCCTCAACATCAATGGAAAATACTTTAATCCAATTGATTGATTTTGTGACTGAAACATTGTTTTATTTGAGGTGCTACATGTGTCTTATGTAGCAAGATGCTAGAAGTCTGTTTCCAGTGAGATTACACATCGCTCAGTTCAAGGTCCCTTGGTTACTTGTGGTGTTCATTGATGATTTGGAACAAAATTTAGGATATAATCAAGAAGTTCATGGATGACACAAAAATTTGTAGGGTAATTGAAATAACTACACAGTGGACGGCGTCTTGTCGTCAAGTTACCCTTTATTTATCCTGCAAAGTACATAGGGTCTGATCAGCCTGCTCTGGCGTCCCTGATTGGCCCAGGTTAACAGCCCCAATAAAGGATCTCATAGTCAATGAGATCCATCAGGCCCTCATTCCAATCACTACAGTATTTAAATTGTGAAGACGATGGCATAAACTACAGGAAGCTATCAATGGGGTGTTGAGATGGGAAGAGCAGTGGTAAATGGAATTTGACCTGGAAAATGTGTGAGATAATGCATCTGGGAAGGGCAAACAGGGCAAGGGTTACACCATGAATGATAAGACCCTGGAAAGAACTGAAGATCAGTGGGATCTTAGTGTGCATATTCACAGATTGCTGAAGGTAGATAAGGAGATTAAGAAGGCATATGGCATACTTCCTTTTATTGGCCAAGGCATAGAATATAATAGCAAGAAAATTATATTGGAACTGTTAGGCCAAATTGGAGTGCTGCATGCAGTTCTGGTCACCACATCATAGGATGAAGGTGATTGCACTAGAGGGTGTGTAAAGGAAATTTACCAGGATGTTGCCTGGACTGGAGGGTCTAAATTATGAGGAAAGATTGGGTTTGTTTTTCTTGGAGCAGTGAAGGTTGAGAAGGGCCTGATAAAGGGCCATAACATTGGGAGGGGTATAGATAGGATGAATAGAAAGGCAACTTTTCCATCAATAGTGAGGTATAGGGTATATATTTAAAGTAAGCATGGGGTGTATATTTAAGGTAAGAGATGGAAGGACGAGAGGAGAGTTAAGGAGTTTTAAGGTGGAACTCACAGCCTGTAAAGGGTGGCTGAGATAGAAACTCTGACAACATTTATGCAGTGTTTAGATATTCATTTGTATTGCCACAGTCTTCAAGGTAAGGGGGCAAAAGCTAAAGATGGAATTAATCTAGTCAGATCTTTTTAGACTACTGCAGACATAATGGGCCAACTGGCCCTCTCTCTGTGCTATAAATGTCTATGAAAAATTTGTCCTAAATATTAATTCAATTCATGGAACCCCTGAGAATTTGTGCTGAAGGAGCGGGAGATAGTGTTGGGTGGGAAATTGACGCATTTTGTGCATTTCGCTGCAAGTTGTGATTTTGTAGCCAATGAAGATGAGAGAAAGAAAGAAAAAAATAGAACAACAAGAGTTTATTGTTAATTAGGTCACTAGAGAATATGGGCCAAAGGCTGCTGCCGTATGAATTGATCATTTCATAAGGAAAATTGATATTCCAAGTTTGATGAATTGTTTGAATGGAACTACACAACCAGCATGACAATCATTGGTAACCGATGGTCCATGTGTTGTCAGCTTTGAGTTGATCTGAAGTCAGGTTGCTGAAACAGATGCAAATTTGCCAGAAGAAAATTAAGTCAATACAATTCCAATTTGAATGGAAATTAGAATTTACACCAGTCACAGAGCAGAGTACTTCGTGAGCAGTTCTAAATATGCCTGTGGTGCACTGCAATCATTTATGGGGATCTTATCTGTAAATTAGCTTGTTATAATGTGACAAAACTGCTTCACAGCTCTAACTTGATGTCGATTCTCTATTAAAAGTATTTTATCAAAATAGTAAGTGACTCCTTCACCGTAAAAAGGCAGATCATCGACGCATTAAAAATGACAATGAAGAGACAAGGATGTTACATTGTAATGAATTTGATAATGTGGATATTAATGTATATCCTGGTGCAGACAAAGGAAGACACAGTTAGCAGAACTCATTAAAAGGAGCCCATTAAGTGATTAAGCGTTCCTTGTTGCCACCTGACATCTGTGTTGTAAACAAAATTCTTGTTATTGCTTTTGCCTTCATAAATGACAGTCATGCAATTGAATAATGCTGAGCAAAGAATGGCTAATAAATCTCGATTTCTTTTGCACTTTCAATTCTTCATCTCATGCCCACGAAGCCCTGTTTTCAGACATTCCATTTGTGAAAAACCAAATGCAGTTCCCTGTACAGAAGAGCCTTGATTTTTACACCCCACTGGGGCTAAAATTGGAGGCAGATATCTTCTAAAACCAGCAGTCCCAGATTTGGACACTGGTTCATCAATTCTTTCTCACCCCTGTACCATTATTGTCAGTTAGCTCTTTGTGAAGGTGACAATTGGCCATTTGATGTTGTTAAAGGCATGTGATGGTCATTTAGATGTGACTGACTGAGACTTCCTGCTGGCTACAAAAGGCCATTGTTTTCAACTTAAATTTCAAGAAGTTGGAGAGCAGACATTTCCATTTTGAAGCTCCCTCTTCCCTTAATGACCTTGCTGTGTAGCCTGCTGCTCATGTCAAACTAGAGAGTTTCTGATAGGACCCCCTCAGCTTCCAGTGTCTGCTCACCGTCTCATTAGTCTTTAGTCATGGATCGGCCGCTCTGGGGAAAGTGGCAAGGATTGACAGCTCCAGGATTCAGGCTGCAGGGAAAATCCTGCCCCAGGTTTCTCTCTGTCACGCTCACTACATAAATCTGGCAGAGGTGAGTTTAGCAGCATTGGTGCAGATACCATGGACAATGTAGGCCTTATAACAGTGAAACTGTTTCCACTAATGGGAGGATCAGCAATTACATAATCAACAACCTGAGCAGAATCCGAATGAGGGAAGTTGTTTTTTTGAAGCAGTGAGTCTCAATGACGTGGAATGTGCACCCTGAGGGGAGATGAAACAAGGTTCAAATATCAAAATAACTCTGGGTAAATAGTTACAAAGCAGGAATTTAGTCTACCATTGGCTAACTACAAGGGTCTGGAAATGTTGTTTCTACTTATGGGTCAATTCAGAAATAGGCAACATTGTTTTCAATTTTAGGGTCACTCTTTTAACATAGAAACATAGTTAATAGGTGCAAGTGTAGGCCATTCGGCCACTTGAGCCTACACCATCATTCAATATGACTATGCAATCTCAGTATTCTGTTCCTGCCCCCTCCCCAAACGTCTTGATCATTTTAGCCACAAGGGCCACATCCAGCTCCCGCTTGATTATATCTTAAAGAACTGGCCCCAATAGTTTCCTGTGGGAGAGAATTGCACAGTTCACAACTCTCTGAGTGAAGAAATTCTTCCCTAACTCAGTCATGAATGGCTTACCCATTATTCTTACACTATGAGCCCTTATTCTGGACTTCTCCAACATTGGGAACATTCTTCCTGCATCTAGCCTGTCCAGTCCCATAGAAATTTTATGTGTTTCTTTGAGATTCCCCTCTTCATTCTTCTAAATTCCAGCAAATACAAGCCCAGTCAATCCAATCTTTCCTCATAAGTTAGTCCTGCCATCAGGCTGGTTTAGGGCAGAAATGAGAAGGGCTTGTTTTGAATCATAGAATCCCTATAGTGTGAAAGCAAGCCATTTGGCCCGTCGGTTCCACACCAACACTCCGAAGAGCATCCCAGGTAGAGCCACCCCCTACCCAAATTTCCCACCCTAGGTACTATGGGCAATTTAGCATAACCAATCTTGCACATCTTTGGACTGTGGGAGGAAACCAGAGCGCTTGGAGGAAACCCATGTAGACACGGGAAGTATGTGCAAGCTCAGCACAGACAGTCACCCGAGGCTGGAATCAAACCCGGGTCCCTGGCACCGTGAGGCAGTAGAGCTAACGACTGAGCCACACTGCCGCTCTAGAACTTCCAGCCTTAAATGGCAGTGGAGATGTTGTCATTGAATATTTTTTAGGTAGATGTGAATAGATTCCAGTTAGGAGAATCAAAGGTTTTCAGGGTGTTTGTGAATATGGAATCTGAAACAAAAACAGAAGATCCATGATCTTATTGAGTGGCAGAGCAGGCGTAAGGACTGAATGTTTGCCTGCTTATTTGAGTGGCCCTGATTGGATAGGCTTTCTTAGAGTTTGCGCTGGGATGATGGACTGATTGGTTTCCATCTCCAATGCCTGATTCCTGATTCTATGTTTCACTCAAGCAAAAGTGATGTTAAAACATCATCTATGAGTGTTTGATTAAAACAGACCCCATTGGAGTGGGATGTGAAAACACAAAGATGTGTTTGAGCATATTTATTTCTAAATACAGGGAAGCACCAGAAATAGGCTGTGACATATTAGAACAGTACAATAGGCAATCATCAATGTTCACAAGGGGCTAATTACCCTTTGAGCTTTCTAAAGAAGTGAAAGTAAATGGCAAGTCTTGCTATACAAAATCCCAAGGTAAGACATTACAAATTTCTCTGCTCCTGTACAATGTTTGCCGATGATCACATCCTCGCCAAAACGTAGAGAAGAAACTACCCCCACCCAGGAGCAATGATCCAATTCTTCTTGATGCAATACATATTTTTGTCTCTGAGGTGAACCTTTCAATTAAGCTTTGCCATATTATCAACATTCAGATTCACAACTGATTGTGCAGCACAGTGATCAGGCTTAAACATCCCTGGGATTACGTCTGCAGAATAATTAACACCAATTGATGTTAACACTCATCAAGCAAAATATCAGCCTGCTATTTTTATCCACACAAACATCGACAATGGCTTTGCTTAATATCTACAGCAGGTCTAAAAGGCTATTCTGCCCAGTTGGACCATTCTAGCATTTACACTCCTCCACAAGCCTTCTCTCATCCATCTACTTCCACAAGAATATATTTTTATTCCTCAACTATTTATCACTTCAATACAGGCATGTGTACCTTCATCTGAATACTCCAGTGAGTCCCACATTCTCTCCAATCTCAAAGTAGGCATGATTCTCCTGAATTCCTTTTAGATTTATTAATGACTGCCATACAATATTGACATCTGCCATAAATGAAATTATTTACTCCTATGCCTACCTGATCATTACATTCATAATTTGGGCAAAAATGCTTATTTTGTTCTCTCTCCCACCAAGATCATTATTCTGAGCTCTCTCCCACTAAGATGCTCATTCTGTACTTTCTATCTGCACCTTTGCCCCAACTCTCCTACAAGGCTGGGTTCCATGAGGTAAAACAGGAATATGGAATGGGACTTAACATGCTCTGTATACTTCCCAATTTGACTACAACTTTAAATATCAAGCCGTAAGAACACTTTCTTTGATTCAGCAGGATCCTCTTTAAGTGTGAGTGGGAGCAGTAGTGTGTCAATAATGTCACTGAGTCAGCAATCCAGAACACAAGTCTATTGTTCTGAGGATTTGGGTTTCTATCTCACCATTGACAAGTGGGGTAAGTGACTTCAATAAACAAATCTGAAATGAAAACAAGTTGAATGGTGACTGTGTAAGCAAGTAAGGAGGGTAGATTCCCTTTCTTAAAAAAAAGTTAGGAAACCCAGTCTGTTTTTTGCAATTTTTTTGTCAATTAATGGGAAATAGATCTTGTTCACTAACATTGTTTTGGGAAGGAAAGCTGCCCCCTGTACCTGGTCTGGCCTACACGTGACTCCAGAACCATAGAAATTACAATTGATACTTAATTGCTTTCTGGGCAAGAAATATTGCCCTAATTGATAATGCGCACAACTCATAAATTTTCTTTTTTATTAAATTGGACTCTGACAAAGTCACAGGGATGAATCTACTGTGTCAACTGAAGACCTGTTGACAGACATAGCAACTGTATCGCTCCACACTAAGCTTGCCTTTAACTGGATCATTGGTCAGTTGAGAACCGTATAGGTGAGCTTTATTTTTATCAAATGATTCAGATATTCTTGAGAACCGAAAGGAGTGAGAGTATTTCTTCATGTCGCACGAGAATGGACTCCTTATAATTCCACCCCCCGAATCCCTCTATCAAGATTGAACCCACTTCCTCCGACCCTCCTCAACCAGCAATTAAACAACCACATGCGTTTTAACCATAAGACCATCATTTAATAGAATGCTGGCACATATGAGTGCATCAGCATTCTGCCATCACTCCACAAGTAAAAATTGTCAACGTTTTCTTTATCACGAGCATTTTGAGCCAAAGTGTCAATGACAAACAAAGCTTTGCAGCACCTTGGGTATCCATTTTCATATTAAAAATGAGAACTTGGCGCAGAGGAAGTGGAGGCCGTGGCCTTGCTGGAGTACTAATCCAGACAGCCAGGTAGTGTTCTGAGGACCTGGATCCAAATCCCACCTTTCCAGATGGTGAAAGTTTATTTCAATAAAAACCTACAATTAAGAGTCTAGTGATGATAATATAACCTTGCCAATTGTTGGAAAGATCCATCCAGCACTACTGAGGGAAATCTGCCATCTTTACCTTGTCTGGCTGACATATGACACCAGACCCACCGTAATGTGGTTAACTTGTACCTGCCCTCTGGACAATTAGGGATGGGCAATAAATGCTGCCTAGCCAGAGTTGCCAACATCTAATCAATTAAAAAAAAAATGTTTTCAGTTTTGCATGTGTGCGTGGCCTTTGCTACCACCAAACCATATCCAAAATCAAATTATTTGCCAAGTTAATATTTCATTCTCATTTAGGGAACTACTATGTATTAGCTTAATCAATATGCATCATGCACAACAGAAGAGAGTGGAACAGTTGACCATTCCTAGAACCACACACATTTCCAAAAGGAGAGATGAAATCTTCTGGTCTTCTTAATGTTAATGTCCAAACTGCTACAATCACAGAAACGTTAGACAATCTGTAGATTTTTAGTCATCCTAAAATGGTAAGGTGCCACACCACAAAGGATAGCACTTGTGACAGTGGTCACAATAGCTTCTGGTCTGTGGGAAGAGATAAAAAAATCTCATCCAAAAGCTTCAAGCACGTAAGCATGAGAAAGATGGACACAGATTTGAGAAGCAACAACACAATTCAAAGACTTTTAAGTGTAAAATGATGCTGGAGATGGGGTGTTTTAGCAAGAACTGAAGAGTTCAGGTTTATTTTAAGAATGAAAATATGACAACGTCAGTTTGAAAATTGAAATAAACAGTACTGTGGCAAGGGAATCATTTAGTTATGAGAATAGAATGCTGCTTCAAAATATGTTCAACAGATATACATTATTCACAAAGGTCAAACTGGTTTCCACCTGTTCTTTACATTTGTTATTCTGCATGAACTGCTGCAATAAGGGCTGGAGAAAAAAATGGTTCTACATATTAGTAGATAGAAATACAATGATGAGCTTACAAAATAAGCATTCTCTCTCTTTCATTGTCATTTGTTTCTTTAATAGATAGAAGGAAGAATTCATTTTAAAGACATGGTTTGAATGATTTGCCCTGGAGAATTTTGATCAACTTAATTTGACAATTCACAAGTTTATTTTTTTCACATTCCATCTTAATAAATTACTCCATCAACCATTATTGTTATGATTGCTTCATATTTAATATATTTTTTGGACTTTGGGCTTGAAGGATTGTGGATACCTATTTTCTTAAAGAGGCAAATGAAATTTGAAATTTGAAAATCTGAAGCACAAAGGGAGTCCGAGTTCAGCATGCTTTACAGATTAACAAGTAGGTTCATTTGACAGTTAGGAATGCAAATGCAATGTTAGCATTCTTTTTAAGAGGGCTGGAATATAAGAGCAGGGATGTACTGCTGAGGCTGAACAAGGTTCTAGTCAGAATGCATTTAGAATATTGAGAGGAGATTTGAGCCCCCTATCGAAGGAAGCATACGCTAGTCTTGAAGGGGTGGAGGGGAAGTTTACAAGAATGATAAACAAAAAAAAAATCAAAGAACTGTGGATGCTGGAAATTGTAAATAAAATCAGAAGTTGCTGGAAAAACTCAGCAGGTGTGCAGTATCTGTGGAGAGAAAGCAGAGTTAACATTTCGAGTCTAGTGACCCTTCTTCAGAACTGATAGTGGCTGGGAAAAGGTTGGTATATATATACTGAAGATGCTGTGTAAGGCTCTGGTCAGTCCACATTTGGAATATTGTGAGCAGTTTTGGGCCCCTTATCTAAGGGAGGATGTGCTGGCATTGGAGGGGGTCCAGAGGAGGTTTACAAGAATGATCCCAGGATGAAGTGCTGGATATAAGAGGAGCAGTTGAGGATACTGTGTCTGGACTCAATGGAGTTGAGGATAAAGGGTGGTGAATACTGGGAGGCCTGGATAGAGTGGATATGAGGAAGATGTTTCCACTAGTAGGAGAAACTAGGACTGAGGACACAGCCTCAGAGTGAGGGAATGCTCCTTTAGAACTGAGATAAAGAAGAATTTCTTTAGCAAAGTGTGGTGAATCTGTGGAACTCTTGCAAAGTTGGTTTAGTACTTGTGGATTTTTAAGGCAAGATATTAGAATTTGTTTGTAAAATGATAAGAGGAAGACTGCATGGTCCCTTTAAAAGATGTGTTTTTTTAGGCTTGAAGATTTTAAAAAAGTCTGCATGCAACAGCAGATGTAAAGAGAGTTCTTGAAATTTAAACATTGTATTAAAAGAATGTCAGCAGGTAAAGCAGCATTTTTAATGAAAACAACAGGCTTTTGGACTTAGCCAATTAATTTCAACCATACCCTAGATACCATAGCCAAATTAAATTTAAATCTAATGGTTTTGACAACCTCACACCAATCTATTGTAAGAAATTAATAGGTCATCAAGGGTATAAGAGAAGAGCGCATTTGAAAATCAGTGTGAGAGCAAACTGTCACCTGTTAAAAGAACAGCTCTCAACAGCCACCAGCTCTGAAGAAAGAGAAAATCACTGGCTCCATCAGAAATCTCTAAGATCTCAGAGCAAGCACAATCTAAATAAAGGTACTGTGACACACGTAGTTAATATTCCTGACACAAGAGTTCGAAGGAGGAAGACGGTCCTGACTGGAGAACAGCTGGATGTCACGGTGGAACAATCAAGGAAGGTTGGCATGCAGGTGCAGCAGATAGCAAAGAAAGCTAATGGCATGCTGGCCTTCATAGCGAGAGGATTTAAGTATCGGAGTAAGGATGTTTTGCTGCAGTTATACAGGGCCTTGGTGAGGCCACACCTTGAGTATTGTGTGCAGTTCTGGTCTCTTAGTCTGAGGAAGGACATTCTTGCTATTGAGCAGGTCCAGCGAAGGTTCACCAGACTGATTCCCAGGTTGGTAGGATTGACATATGAGAAAAGACTGGATCGACTGGGCTTGTACTCATTTGAATTTGGAAGAATGAGGGGGAATCTCATAGAAACCTATAAAATCCTGATGGGACTGGACAGACTAGATGTGGGAAGAATCCCCGATTTTGGGGAAGTCCGGAACTAGGGGTCTTAGTCTCAGAATAAGAGGTAAACCATTCAGTACTGAGATTAAGAAGAAATTCTTCACTCAGAGAGTTGTGAACTTGTGGAATTCTCTCCCACAGGAATCTATTGGGGCCTGTTCATTAGATATATTCAAGATGGAGCCAGACATGGCCCACACGGCTCAAGTGATCAAGGGGTATGGACAGAAAGCAGGAGTGGGATACTGACGTTGCAAGATCAGCCATGATCGTATGGAATGGTGGTGCAGGCTCGAGGGGCTGAATGGCCTACTCCTGCACCTATTTTCCATGTTTCTGTGTAAAAGGGAATATTCGCAAAGTTTTTGGGAATCAAACAAGGGAGATGGAAATAACTGGTCAGTTATAGAGTCATGTAGCTGTATGGCATGGTAACAAACTCTTCGGTGCAACTCGTCCATGCTGACCAGATATCCTAAATTAATCTAGTCCCATCTGCCAGCATTTGACCCATATCCCTCTAAACCCTTCCTATTCATGTACCATCCAGATACCTTTTAAATGTTGTAACTGTTCGAGCCTCCACCACCTCTTTTGGCAGCTCATTCCATACATGTACCACCCTCTGTGTAAAAAAGTTGCCCCGTTTGTCCCTTTTAAAGCTTTCCCCTCTCACCTTAACCTTATACTCTCTAGTTTTGGACTTCCCTACCCTGGGGAAAAGACGTTGGCTATTCACTGTTTCTATGACCCTCATGATTTTACAAATCTCTATAAAGTCACCCCAATTCCTCCAACGCTCCAGGGAAAATAGCCTCAGCCTATTCAGCCTCTCTCTAAAGGTCAAACGTTTATTTAACAGGACGCCAGGATGATGGGTCGAAACCGCTCCTTGTGTGTTGCACTGATCAATGATCTTCCTTCAACTTACCAAGGCTTCCTGAGTCAACGTTAGCATCCTTCACTTCACTCAAGATTTACAACTTCAACTAGGGCGAGATGAGTAATGGTCATTCGTTATTTTACAGTCAGAAGGAAGGTATCTAGTTGAAGATCGCGGGGATCAGTATTGAGACATTTGCTTTTCCAGGTCTATATTAATGAGCTGGATCATGGCATGCAGGTGACAGTTTAAAATTTTGTGAATGACATAAAGCTTGGAAGAATTGTGGGGAGAAAAGTGTGGATCTCCAGAAAAAACATTGACAAAAGAATGATGTCGCCAGATAGGTGCAGATAAGGCTCAATGCAGAAAAGTGTGATGTAAAATGCTTTAGGCGGAAGAATATTGAAACGCATTGTAAAATTGGAGTTGTAATTCTAAAGGGGGTGCAGATGCAGTGAGATCTGGGTGCACAGATCACTAATGGTGGTCGGACACTTGGGGAGGGTAGTTAATAAAACATGCAATGTTTCAGCTTTATTAATAGAGACATACAGTACAAGAGCAAGGAGATAATGTTACACTGTAGAATACACTTGTTATACTTCCACTGGAGTATTGTGGACAGTTCTGGGCACCATAACTGGTCCTTTAGGGAAGGAAACTGCCATTCTTACCTGGTCTGGCCTACATGTAACTGCAGACCCACAGCAATGTGGTTGACTCTGAACTGCCCTCTGGGCAATTAGGGATGGATAATAAACGCTGCCTAGCCAGAGATACCCTCATCCCATGAATGAATTAAACAAAAAATAGGATGAGGATAGATTAAAGAAGTTGGGACTGTACTCCTTGGAGAGAAGAAGATTGAAAGGACATTTGAAAGAGGTTTTCAAAATTATGAGGGAAAAAGAAACAAGAGGGCGCAAATTTACAGTGATGTGCAAATGAAGCGAGGGCAACATGAAAGAAAAAGCTTACTCACACAACGAGTGATTAGGGTATGGAATAAACTGCCAGGAAATGTGGTAGAGGCAGGTTCAATTGAGGCATACAAGGGGGTATTGAATGATTGTTTCGATAGAAATGGTGGGCAGGTGTAGGGAAAAAGAGATTGGCAGTCGGCAAAGGAGCCGGTGCAAGCACGATGGACCAAATGGCCCCCTTTTGCACAGGAATAATTGTGTGATTCTGGCACAGGGAGGGTGTTGTGTGTAGGGTCCGGGGGTCAGTTGCAGTGATGTTAGGATGTGGAAGGGGCGTAGGAATGGGCCGTAACTGCAACTAAGCTCAAAGTAATCACGCTGAGCATTCTGGAGATCCTAAAGACTTGTATTTTCATTTCCAAAGCAACCCCATCTCATGGTGATTAAGCATTTTACATTAAATTAAATATTTTAATTTGCATTTGCATCAGTCTTTAGCATGGAGTTATTGAAAAAAGCTACAAGGTCCATTAATTTTAATGAAGGAATATGAAAAGCGTGTTTCAGTAAATATAATGATTGCAAATTTGTAAAAATTATGACGAAGAATTTTAACCGCCTCTTACTTAACTTGATATTTTAAGCATAATTAAATTAGCTGATCTCCTGTGGTGTTGCTCACACTGAATCAGAAGGTTATGCAGATGTTCAGTTGGCAGAGGACTATTAAAGCGCATTGAAAGGATTTGGAAAGACATTTGTGTTAAAAAAACCTGTGAAGTAGATAATTCTTTGAATGGTTGCTGGAAAATAAATAGTGTTTCAAAGGAAATTTGACATTTTGAAAAGACAGGAAGCCAGGAAAAGCAGCACCAGATATCACTGTTGGTGTCTGTTACAATCACCACGAGACACAGTGAGTGCGCTGAGTGTGGGGTTGAACCACAAGCGCACTAGATGCCACAGAATACTAATTCTAGCTCTAGAAGTCTGACCTCCTGGTGCCTCAAATGCATGTAAATATAGTTTGGCTCAAGCAAGAGATGCCTTTGTTTTGTTTGGATAGAGTCAAACCCCAAAGTTTACTGAAAACTAAAAATGCTGGAAATCATAGTGCATCAGGCATCATCCATGGAGACAGAGCAAGCTAATGTTTTGAGTCCAGATGACTTTTTTTCAGAGCTGACATCAAGTCTGGTGGAGGCAGCATTTAAGCAATGGTGGATTGGTAGATTGTTGAGTGTGAAAGGGTGTTGATAGTGCAGGTTAAGTGAGAACTTGAGAGAGGCAGAACAATGGTGTGTCTAACTGCCAGACTGGAAAGAACAGAAAGTTCCACTGGAGTGGGGAAGAGGAGAGAGGACATGGTGACAGAGAAAGTAACAAGCACGCTAAAAGAAAGGGAAGGAATGGGAGTGGGTTCATAATCTTAAGGTGTTGAACTCAAATCCAGAAAGTTGTAAAGTGCCTAGTCTGAAGATGAGATGTTGTTCCTGCAGTTTGCACTGTGATTCAATGGAGCATTGCAGCATGCCAAGGACAGACAAGCAGGCATGTGAGCAGGATGCTGCGTTAAAATGACTGGCGATGGGAAGGTCAGGGTCCTGCTTGTGCATGGACCGGAGGTGTTCTGCAAAGTGGTCACCCTGTTTGCATTCGGGATGCACTAAAGTTTGGGCAGCTGTCACCATGGCGCAGTGGGTAAAGACCACATTCTGAGGTCTTCCTGCTGAAGTTAAATAGGAGTCTGTACAGTTATTGGATCCTCCTAGTGTCTCAAATGAGGGTCCAGACCCGAAACGCCAGCTTTTCTGCTCCTCTGATGCTGCTTGGCCTGTTGTGTTCATCCAGCTGTACACCTTGTTATCTCAGATTCCCCAGCATCAGCAGTTCCTACTATCTCTAAATATAGTTTTGTATGTTTAAGAGATGCCTTCAGTTTGTTTGGATAGTCAAGCTCCAATGATTGTTTACTTCCTTGATATGCTACTGTACAGAATGTAACTGCATTTGTGACAATGTGTACATACAAACATACTTATTATGAATAAAGTATATCTTAAAATTATAAATAAAAGGCATCCAAGCCATCTTCCACTTCATCTGAATGTTTAAGATGGACAGTGTCCTCAGGAACATCATGTACAAAATTCTAGATTGGGGTGGGGGGGGGGAAGAATGTGTCTAAAGCAGCCCTCATCCTGACGACCACCTTTATGTGCGGCTGCACAAAGCTGTGCATAGACCTTGGTTCCATAAACACCAAGTGGCACTACGCACTAAGGGTCTATCTATCCCTGGCGTTGTAAAGCATAGAATGTTCCAAGTTGTTGCACCGTTCTGCATCACCTGACATTCCTGAAGAAATTTGCAAAGAAGAACACCTTTGACAAGTCCATCAGGAAGTGCACAGCACGTGGTTTCCGCAAGGCCCTGTGGGAAAAGGAGAGGGTGGATCCTGTCAGGTTATTCCCTGTGTAGACGGTCAAATGCCCCATCACCAGAACTTTCCAACAAGCTCCAAGACGTCTCTTGGCTGGTGATAAGAAGGGCACTACCTGTGAGATCCTTCATGTACACCTGGTCGGTCTGCACCACCATTCGCTGCCCTTGAAGTGGCTGTGAGGCTTATAGAGACTGTCACACATCTCCTGTTGGAAAGTGTCTTTGCATAGGAATTCTGGAGAAAGATGCAGTGGATTTTGTCATGGTTCATCCCGAGCAGTTCCATGACACAGGACACTGACATCTCCAGCCTATTCCCAGGGACGCATACTGAGACAAAACATCAAATACGCCTAGAAAGCCATCGAGTCAGTAAAAACACACTTTTTCAAGAACAAGTAGTTGACCCGGACTGAGTGTTGCAGACTGGCACATTTCAAGGTCCAGGACTACATGCTGAGGGATGCACTAAAGCTTGGGGCAGCTTCTGCCAAGGTGCAATGGGGAAAGACCATTATCTAAGTTCTTGCGGTCAAAGGGCAATTTATTTTTTAATTGATTAATAGGATGAGGGCATTGCAGGCTAGGCAGCATTTATTGCCCATCCCTAATTGCCCAGAGGGCAGTTAAGAGTCAACCACATTTCTGTGGGTCTGGAGTCACATGAAGGCCAGACCAGATAAGGATGGCAGTTTCCTTCCCTAAAGGACATCAGTGAACCAGATGGGTTTTCCCAACAATCGGCAATGGATTCACTGTCGTCATTAGATTCTTAATTCCTGATATTTATTGAATTGAAATTCCACCATCTGCCGTGGCGGGATTTGAACCCAGGTCACCAGAACATTATCTGGGTTTCTGGATTAACAGGTGCAGCGATAATACCATTAGATCATCGTCTCCCTATGAGTGTCATTTAGTTCTCGGATCCTCCTGGCACCTCCAATATATGAAATTAGTATTTTGCATAATAAAGAAATGGCCTTGGGTTTGTTTGTTGGAAAATCAAACTCCAACCTTTGTTTGTTTGTTTGTTGTCCATGTGCAAAGACTGGACAGAATTGAACTGTTCCAGTGACTATGTATGCATATAGAGGTTTCTTTATGAACAAAGAACATTTTGAAATAAAAAGAAAACGATTTTGAGTTTTATCTCTGTACTTTTCTGGTCTTCAGTTGTTATCTATAAACCACAGCTGAGTTAATCATAGAATCTTGCTGCACAGAAGGAGGTCATCATTCAGGCTGTCTCGACTGTACGTTAGAATGCTTGAAAATACAAGAATCTGTTTGGCCCGGCAAGCTCACTCTCCTGACAGTCTATGATTTCTCTATCCTTTTAACTTCTGAATGAATCAAACTGATCCATTAATATATCTACAATTCTCAATTCATTTCTTGCAAACAGCTCAATGAATATTGAGTCAGAAATTGAATTGAGGAGTCTATGTACATTGTAGAGAAAGGAAGCAGTGCTGAGTATCATGGCTTCTAATTTTCCAAAGAGCGGGGTGAAGTGCGTAAGGTCATAGCAGAGGGCTGTGGCACAGTAAGTAACACCTCTGTGTCATAGATAACAAGGTGTGGACCTGGATGAACACAGCAGGCCAGGCAGCATCAGAGGAGCAGAAGAAGAAGGGTCAGAAGAAGGGTCAGACCCAAAACGTCAGCTTTCCTGCTCCTCTGATGCTGCTTGGCCTGCTGTGTTCATTCAGTTCCACATCTTGTTACCTCTGCGTCATCCCCTTTCTCGGAAAGTGCACTGATACTTAATTTTCACTAATCCTGGAGTCATCACAAGCATTAAAGACTTAATCAAATCATCCCAAGTCCCCAGTTTATCTACTTGATGGACTTAGATTAGCAGAAAACACTGGCCACATTCTGTGCTTAACAAGAATTAGTATTTTATTTTAAATAAGTTAATTGTAAATGTAGGCAAACAAACAAAAAAAAATTCTAAATGTATAACTCCACCAGCTGACCTTCTACCCAAAAGCCAATGAGATTTGTTGTCATGTTGGTGACACTTGGTTGCCATATCTAGTCCCAATCGAAAAACCAAACAGCATCTGTATCTGGATAAAGTTTGCCCAGAAGACATACCAATAGAGCCTCAAGCATCTTGTTGCACAACATGAACAAACCAACAGTGCAAACTAAACTCACAATGAGTTCCAGTAACCAGTTTTTATAAGTACAGCAACTCCTTCCACAGTCCCTGGTTTACAACAGTATTCTTCTCCCATTTTGCTCCATAATCTGAATGAGATAAAATAATATATAAAAGATTTGGTCTTTACACCCGCCTCTAAGCCAGTTACTCTGGGTTCAAATTCCACTAAATCAGTTACAAAAACAGAAATTGCTGGACAAACTCAGAAGTGAGTGCTGAAGAAGGGTCAGTGGACCCAAGCCTTTGAATTCTCTCCACAGATGCTAACAGATCAGTTAAGCTTTCCAGCAATTCCTGTGTTTTTTTATATCTGATTTCCAATATTTGCGGTTCTTTCATTTTATTCCCGCTAAAAAGTTGATAGCCAAGGAAAATGCCTTCATAACATGGCCAAACAGATTGATTATCAACTTGTGAATCCTTTCAATAAATGCTAATGATAGGCAGCAAGAGTAGGAGAGCTTTTTGGTCGGCCATGTGATAAAAAGATGGCGAATCTCTGACAATCTTCTCCACAGTTCCAGGTAACAACATGCATCTAAAAATAAAATCAGAAAGCGCTGGAGAAAATCAGCAGGTCTGGCAGCAACTGTGGAGAGAGAAACAGAGTTAATGTTTTGAGTCCTGTATGACTTTTCTTTAGCAGAATCTGAAGTGTTCCAAAAGAAGAGTCATACTGGATTCAAAATGGTAACTTTTCCAAACTTCCCTCAAAACTGAAGACCATACATCTGGAATACCTTCTGTACTCTCTCCAGTATGCTCATATTCTCCTTAAAGTCTGGTACCCAGAATTGTACATAACAATCCAGCTGAGATCTAATTAGTTCAGTATTGTTCAAAAACATGTTATGATGATGTTGAGGAGTGTAAGATCAGAAGATCTTCTGGAGAGTACCTTCATTTATCTTTAATGAGGATGCAAGGGCACATTGAAGGGAGCAAAAACATCAGCCATCCTGCTCCTCTGATGCTGCTTGGCCTGCTGTGTTCATCCAGCTCTACATCTTAGAACAGAGATTGGATAATTTGGGAGTCTGAAACAGGGCAGAATGTTGAATTAACATACAGATTAATCTCCTTCAACTTGCGACAATTAAGTGTGTTTCACTTAGAACCCACACTGTTCTAATTACCTTGGCCTAACCACAAATAGCTCTAGCATTTTCATTTTGATTGCATTTTTTAAAAAAAGAGATGGCAATTGGGAACCGGACATGAAGTATTAACTCTGATTTCTTTTCACAGATACTGCCAGACCTGCTGAGCTTTTCTAGCAAAATCTCTTTCTGATCCTTCGCAGAGAGCGGTGACTGTGCCAAAAAAAGTAGAATCAGATCAAAGTGACATTCTTTTCTTAGAAAAATATGCTTTCATGTGATTTGGGTGTTGCTGTCAAGAGCAGCAATTCTTGCCTGTCCTTAACTGGGCTTCAATTGAATACCTTGCTCACGCCATTTGAGGGCAGTTAAGAGAAAATCACGTTGCTGAGGGTCTGAAGTCACATGTAACCGACTCCAGGTAAGGATGACAGATTTTCTTCACTCAAGGACATTAGTCAACCAAATGTGGAGTTTTTTTATGGCTATCAGTAATAGTTTTGGGATCACCATTACTGAGGCCAGCTTTCAAACTCTGCATTGTATTAATTGAATTGAAACCTGTGTTTTCAGAGCATTAGCTTGCGTCTCTAGATTACAAGTCCAATGTTACTATGACCATGCCACAATCTCTCCTTTGGATAATGGGAAATGAGTGCAATAGATTTAATTCTCTCTGGGCTAGCAGAAGGAATTTTAACCAAATTTGGGTGCAATTAAATTTAAAAAATCAAAAATGTTCAAAGCTGTGTTTGGATATCATTCTGACATTTCTGTGGATGAAAGGTCTTCTGAAACTTATATTAGTTTTCTTCATTTTTGAGACACAGGTGCTGCCGACTGAGCCAGAATTTATAACCCATCCCTATTTTGTCTTGAAAATTAGTGAGCTGCCTTCTTGAACTGTTGTACTCCATGTTGTGTAGGTGGGCACACAATGCAGTTAAGATGTGAATTCCAAGATTTTCACACAGTGAAGAAATACTTCTAAGTCAAGATGGTGAGTGGCTTAACGGGGAGTTTGTAGGTGGTAGTGTTCCTATGTATCAGCTGCCCTTGTCCTTCAAGATGGAAGTGGTCATGGGTTTGGAAGGTGCTTCATCTTGGTGAATTTCTGCAGTGCACATTCTGCAGAGTACACATTGCTACTACTGAGTGTCAGTGGGAACTGAAGTTAATGCATGTGTAATGCCAGTCAAGTAGGCTGTTTTATCCTGGATAGTATCAAATAATTGAGACTACTGACTCGTGCTTTGTAGATGATGGACAGACTTTAGGGAATCAGGAGGTGAGTTACTTGCTGTAGTACTCCTAGCCTCTGACCTACTCTTGTAGTCGTTGTATTTTTATGGCTAATCCAGTTCAGTTTCCAGTCAATGGTAACCCTCCAGGATTTTGATAGTGATGGTAATGCCATTGAATGCCAAGTGGTTGGATTGTCTCTTGTTGGACATGGCCATTGCCTGGCAGTTACATAGCATGAATGTTATTTGCCACTTTGCAGCGCAAGCCTGGATATTGTTCAAGTCTAACACCTGAGGAATCACAAATGGTCCGAACATTGACCAATCATTGGCAAGCATCCCCATTCTAACCTTATGATGGAGGGAAGATCATTGATGAAGCAGCTGAAGATGGTTGCACCTAGGACACTACCCTGAAGAACTGCTGCAGAGATGTCTTGGAGTTGAGATGACTGGGCTCCTTGTTTAGGCTTACACATGGGTAACTGTAACCTGGGTTGCAAATGATCATTTAACTGTTGCTAAGCATATTTAATTGAGTTGGAAGGAAATATAAACTAACATGCACAGAAATGTGTTCTGATTCCATCCACAAGAACTGTGTAAGGGTAAGGCGGACTGTAAGCGAATAAGCCTGAAGCTGACAATGCATGAGGACAGCAGTGGTTCACAAAGAAAGACCCATTCTCACCTTCCTGAGGCAGCTAGAATTGCATGGTAAAATGATACAATGTTATACAGAGAGTTATGCAGTTAGGTTTAATTTCATAGATTATGGAACAGTTTAGCATAGGAACTAGGCCATGTGAGCCACCAGATCTGTGCTGACCATGATGCCATTATAAACTAATCCAATTTGTTTGCATATGATTTGTATCCCTCTATTCTCTGCAAAATCATGTGTCTATTAAGATCTCTTTTAAATGTTGCTATTGTATCTGCTTCTACTATCTCTGTTAGCAGTGTGATCCAGGTACCTACCACCCTCTTTGTGAAAAAGCTTGTTTTGCACATCTTTATTAAACTTTCCCTCTCTCACCTTAAACCTATGCCCTCTCATATTTGACATTTCCACCCTGGGAAAAAGACTCCAAATATCCATCCTATCCATGCCCCTCAGTATTTTATATATTTCTATCAGGTCATCCCTCAGCTTCAGATACTTTCCTGAAAACCATCTACATTTGTCCAAATTCTCCTCATTGCTAATCAACTTTCAATCCAGGCAACATCCTGATAAACTTCTTTTGCACCTTCTCCAAAGCCACCACATCCTTCCTATAGTGCAGTGACGAGAGTTGCACACAATATTTCAAATGTGCCCACACTAAAGTTTTTTTTTACAGCTGCAATGTGACATGCCAACTTTTATACTCAATGCCACAGTCAATGAAAGCAAGCGTGCTGTACGCCTTCTTTACTACCTTATCCACTTGTGTTGCCACATTCGGGGAGCTATGGAATGGGACTGCAAGATTCCTCTGTGTAACAATCCTCCTAAGACTCCTGTCATTAATTGTATAATTTCCTCTTGCATTTGACCTCCCAGAATGCATCACCTCAAACTTATCCGAATTAAACTCCATCTGTCATTTCTTTGCCCAACTTTCCGACTGGTCTATAGCCTGCTGTATTCTTTGAAAACCTTCCTCACTGACCACAACTTCACCAATTTTTGTGCCATCTGTAAACTTACTAATCAGACCACCTACATTTTCATCCAAAGTACTTACATGTATTACAAATAACAAAGGTCCTAACACCGATCCTTGCGGAATACCACCGGTCACAGACTTCCAGTCAGAAAAGACACCCCTCCACAGTTACTGTCTGTCGTCTATGAGCAAGCCAATTTTGTATCCAACTTGCCAACTCACCTTACATACCATGTGACTTAACGGACCAGCCTACTTGTCAAATGATTTAGTGAAGTCCATGTAGACAACATCCACTGCCCTACCCTCATCAATTATCTTTGATACTCCCTCAAAACCTCAATCAAGTTTGTGAGACAAGACTTGCCCCATTCAAAACCATGTTGACTATCCATAACAAGTCCATTCTTTTCCGAATGCAAGTAAATCCTGTCCCTAAGAATCTCCTCCATTAATTTATCTACCAGTGATATAAGGCCCACCAGCCTATAATTTCCTGGATTACCCCTGTTGCCCTTCTTAAACAAAGGAATAATATTGGCTCCATATTTTCCAGTCTACTGGAACCTTGCTTAAGGCAAGAGAGGATGCAAAGATCTTTGTCAAGGCCCCTGCAATCTCCTCCCATGCTTCCCTCAGTATCCTGGGATAGATCCATTCAGGCCCTGGGGACTTATCCCTTTTAAGGTTTCTCAAAACATCCAACACTTCTTCTTTCTTAATATTGACCTGCCACAGAATATCAACATACTCCTCCCACATCTTGTCATTATCCATGTCTTTCTCCTTGCTGAACACTGATGTGAAGTACTAGTTAAGAACATCACACATTTCCTTTGACTCCATGTATGAATTCCCTTCTTTGTCCCTGAGTGGACCAACCCTTTCCCTAGCTATCCTTTTGCTCCTAACATATGTATAAAATGCTTTGGGATTCTCCTTAGTCCTATTTGACGAGGACATTTTGTGGTCCTTTTAGCCCTTTTAATTTCTTGCTCACATTAATTTTTTTTTTATATACACCTCAAGAGCCTTGTTTGATTTCAATTTCCTAAACCTTACAAAATGCTTCCTTTTATTCCCTTTTGACTAACCTTTCAATTTCTCTTGTGCTCCAAGGTTTCTGAATCTCGACATCCTTATCTTTCATCGAAAAAGGAACCTGCTCATCCTGAACTTTAATCAAATGGCCTTTCAAAGACTTCCAGTCTAGGAAGTCAATTGAAGCTGGCAGTAGAGAGCAGTGATCTAAATGACCAGTTTCGCTGCTGTAAATTCTTAGTAATTCTGTGTAGCCAATCAATAAGCACCACCATCGTCTCAAGAAAATAGAACAAACCCACCCTTTGTGGAATGGAAACCATAGAATGATTTCCATGGGGCAACAATAGTGTCATGGCATTGACACCCAGCCACCATTTTTCAATCCATGACAACTATTTATACAGGCTTCCTATGAGAAAGCAGCTCACCACCAGCTTCTTAAGAGCAGTTAAGGAGGAGGAATAGATGGAGGCTAAAGCAGTTGAGCGAAAGTCCCTACAATTAATGAAAAATAAAATCCTCATAACAGGAACTACATTTATGAGCCATAGGATCTTGCATGAAGACTATATCATCTTCCATGCCTTAGAAGCTAGTGTCTGGGGAATACATTGTAAAACTTATTCTTTTTCTACTTCATAGGCTGTCTCCGAGAGGAAGTGATTTTATCTGCACAGAAGTCCCACAACTTGCTACGATCATCCCTTCTCCTGGCTGAGTACAGATCTTAAAATTCCAGAAATAGTAGCTTGTGATTTTAGGGAAGGAGTATTTCATAAATGTGTCATTGACAAAGGAGGAGATACAAGACTCCTTTGCAGACTGCAAAGGACATTTGCCAGCAGCAATAATTGATGTTCTGTTGGACCTGTCTCTCAGAAAGGCATGAATGATGAAGTCAATGGTTATGGAGTATCCTTTGCATCACTAACATGCAGCCTGAAACCACTTTGTGAGATTATGCTGCAGTACCTGTGAGAGGGATTTGCTCAATGTTAGCATCATGTAATAAGTGGCACCTTAAAATGCCTGACCAAATGTAGTTGTACCCAATGCTATCATCCAATAAACCTTCCTGTTATCTGAGAAAATCAGTGTCTCTTCTATAGATACTCAACAGTGATATATCCCCTACCACTAATCAATAGATAGACCCAAAACAGAGCTCAGGTGAAGGAAGACTAGTGGCTGCAAATTACTGCTACTGACCCTTACCCAGTGCCACATATTGGTAGAGGTGGCAGATACCACAAGATACCTGTAATGGTCACCTGGAAAAATAGGACTCTTCATCAGGACAACAATTTCACCATGGCTACCTGAAATGGACGCAACCCAGTGGAGGAGCAATGGAATCCGTATTATTATTCTTTCACAGAGGTATTGCTGGCAGTAGTTGTCTATCAGAAATTGCCCTTGAACTGATTGCATCTCCAGGCTATTTCAGGGGACAGTTAAAAGTCAAGTATATTGCTGTGGGTCTGGAGTCACTAAGTAAAGAGAGCAGATTTCCTTCCATAAAGGTCATTGGTGAAGCAGCTCAGTTTATTATGCCAATTGACAGTGTTTTTTTTTCATTCATTCATAGGATGTGGGCATCACAGGCTGGGCCAGCATTAATTGCCCAGAGGGCAGTTAAGAGTCAAACCACATTGCTGCGGATTTGGAGTCACATGTAGATAGCAGTTAACCTCGTGAAAGGACATTAGTGAACCAGATGAGGATTTTTTTTCCCCATCATGGTCATGATTAGACTCTTTATTTTAGATTTTTATTGAATTCAAATTCCACTATCTGTTGTGGTAGGATTTGAACCCATGTCCCCAGAACATTACCTGGGTCTCTTGATTAATAGGCTGACTGATAATACGACCAGGCCATCACCTCCCCTGGTTACTGTTAGACTAGCTGTTAATTCCAGGTTCTTTAGAAGAAAAAAATAACCTCACCATCAGCTACTGTGGGTTTTGAACATATGCCCCCAGAACATTAGTATTGGACTCTGGATTACTAGCCCAGTGATGTTACCACTGCTCCCATTTAATGGACTCAGTCAAATTAGTCATTTAGAGAATACTGATGCTGAAAGTACATATCCACATCTTACTAATTTATTTAATTTAACCTGCTTGTGATTATCAGTGTGCTAACTAACTCTAAGTTCAATCCTATGATGCTGCTTGGCCTGCTGTGTTTATCCAGCCCTGCACCTTGTTGTCTTAGATTTAATACAGCCTTCTTTTCTTGAAGAAATCACTGGTCTTTCTGTAACGATTGCAACAAGGTCAGTATCCTGTCACTTAGTCACTTAGTCACTCTTTATATATGAGCAGCCATTGACCTTTGCACAGCCTCATGCAAAGGGAGGCACCAGAATGTTAGTATCCCTCACACTCAACCTCTTTAGATGTTAGCCAGGCTCCCTGATTGGACCAGATTAACAGGCCAATCAGGCAACTCATGTTCTATGAGGCCCAGCTGGCTGACTTCATTACAATCATTACAAAAAGATCAATGGTTTCCTCAAGAAAATAGGAGTGTGTTGAATCTAATTTAGTTCAGAGTTAGTTATTTTACTTTCATTCATTTTAATTATATGCAGCTTGATCATTGACATGGTTAACAAAACCTCATTCAAAGAACTACTGAGTATTGCACATGTCTGTCAACAGTATGTGTTGTTTAATATTCAGGGGTAAACCTATTGAGAGAATTAGTGAGTGTTTCCAATGCAGGATAGGTTCTCTGTTTTGGCAGGATGGTTATTTCGAATGCAGATTAACACCAACAGTATGAGTTCACATTCCTGCACTACCTGAGGCTACTATGAAGAATTTTCATTCTTCAGTGCCCTGCCTGAGGATTCACCCCAGTTAAACAGCCACCAGTTGTCTCTGTCTCTATTGAAAGAGGAGCCTGGGTGACTACAACACTTTTACTGGAGATACAGCTCTGTCAGAACCTGTTGATGCTTCCTATGCTCACTGTTTTATGTTTAGTTCTCAACTTGAATTAGAAACAGCACATCACTGGCTCTGACCCATTAAGTGTACCTCACAATAAATCCACCGTTAAATATGTTGTAAATGTCAATACAAAGAATATGCAGTGACTGTTCCTCATGGACTGAAATAGTTCCCTCTTTTAAGGCTGCAAGTACATACACTAGCTGAGAGCAGTCATGTTGACAACCACTTAAAATCTTGACTTCTTGCACTCCCTATCTCTATTTATCATCTCCTGTGCTAATTCATCCTGATTATGCTTCACTTTCTAAAATGTGAAAGTTTGGACCTTGTCAGTAAAACCCAA
>NC_063346.1:9220224-9247705 GCF_021869965.1 Rhincodon typus
ATCTGCAGTTCCTACTATCTCTGAAACAGATATAGAGGTGACTTTGGCGGCAATGTTTGAGCTTGCAGGAAGAATAAGGCCTCTTTGGATAATTCTGAGGAGGGGATAGAAGGTGATTTTCGCAATGTATCACCTGTGGCCCAAATTGCTTTCTTGGGTGTTCTCATTATTCTTAGGTTCATTTAGATTTTACCAGAGCCTCCATTGAAAAATGACATGTAAAAGCAACTTTGGAATCACCCGCAAAATGCCATTCACACAAGATTGTTATATCATATTATGGTTCTGAAGGAGTTAACGACAGTTTCACATTAAGTCCACTTACTCTGATTAAAACTGAAAGAACTGCGGATGCTGTAAATCGAAAACAAAAACAGAAATTGCTGGAAAAGCTCAGCAGGTCTGGCAACATCTGTGGACAGAAATCAGAATTAACGTTTCAGGAAGGGTCACTCGATCCAAAACGTTAACTCTGATTTCTGTCCACAGATGCTGGCAGACCTGCTGAGCTTTCCCAGCAATTTCTGTTTTTGCCACCTATCTGATGATGTCTCAATAGACTGTGGTTAGAGATAAGAGTTCTATATTAGCCTTCGTGGGGAGCAGGTGCATTCTGTACAGCTCCTGAGAGTCCTAGCAGTTATACATTAACTAATAATATAGTTGTTCTTATTGCTATCATGCAATAAATCATGTTAATTAAGAACAGTGATTCTCCAGTAAAGGTTCTACAGTAGTGTATCTGCCACCACTGAAGATTAGGTAGGCCTGCAGACAAAGAAAGATTGGTAGCAGCAAACAACCACAAATGGCCCTATTCTGAACCAAATACTTGCAGAAATGTTAGTATAGGGAATCAGGGCAATTGTACGAAGTGCACAAACTGTAAGCAACAAAGTCTCCCTTACCCAGCTCTGCCTTGTATATCATCAATTGACAATATCGCATTCATCATCAGCAAATGAAAAGACTATTTGCAAACAGTGACTGGAGGAAGAGTTGAAAGAGATAAAATTCCATTCTATTGCTATTCATATGCTCCCTAAGGTATTTCAAAGTTTCTTATCATCTCTCATTTAGGTTTGTTGCTAGCGATAAGCCTGGTGAAAAAAAACATAAAATGACCTTTGCTGTTAATTTCAGCAAGGTCTCTGGAAAAGCTATAATTCCAACTTTCCTACTTGAACTAACCACTCCCATCAACTCAATATAAATATCACGACTAATGGTTCTACAAATTCCTTTCTTATTTCTGAAAATGAGTTGGTAATATATCTACAAATGCTGTTTCAATTTACCTTAAAGTCCTCTTCCATTTTGCCTGAGAATTCCTTTCCAAAGCATTTGAGAATTCGTCATCAAAATGGCTGAAGATCAATTTCAATTATATCGACAAGTCCTTTCTCAATGTGGCTGTGAATTCAGTCATAAATTGAAATTGCATCAGCTGTGCTGGTCGAAAGCTCTTCGACACTCAGTTTTGAAGCGATCCACTTTCTGAATCTCCTCAAGGGGTGGGCTGGAGAACCTTAATTACTTTGTGCAGCTTTTCTGAAGCTGTGCTTCAGAACTGACCTGTGCGTAGCAACACGCAAGGTTTGACATGATACTGTATAAAACTAAGACTCTCTTACAAATTAAACTTCGAGTGTTTTGCACAAAATGGCTCGATCCCTGTTTTAATACCCGCCCTGTACTCAGTATCCCTCATTTTTCTCATCAGAGTGGTTCAACATACGTTTGTTAGCTCAGTCATGGAGTAAAATCATTCAAAGCTATGAAATCACAGGATCATAGCACAATGCAACACTGGACAAGACGGTTTAGCTCATTAGCTGTGTGCCATCTCTTTGGAAAGGGTATCTGCTTAGCCCCATTTCTGTAAACCCCAGTGATTTATTCTCAGTCAAGAATTTCTCTAGTTGCTGAAAATTATCGTTGAATCTATAATCATCATCCAACCAGGCAATGTATTTCTTTCAATCTGCTTGTAAAGTAAGAGCTGTGTTTTTTTTATCATGTCTTCATTGGTTCATTGCTATTCTCTTAAATTATGCTCTTTGTTCATCACGTTTTCAGTCATTGGAAACAGTATCCCCTTTGTTCACAGTGTCTGAATCCTTCTTGATTTTAAAATCTCGTCTAAAATCACCTCTTAGTCCTCCCAGTTTTAAGAAGAACCATCCCAGCTACTCCAGTCTATCCAGTAATCCCTCATCGCCTGACCTATTCCAGCAAATCTCTGCTATGCCTTCCCCAAAACCTTCACATCCATCTTGAAATGCAATGCCCAGAACTGTGTGCAATACTCCAACTGGGACTGAACTCATGTTATATGTAGGTTGACTGTAAATTTCTGACTTTTGTGTTGTTGCTTTTCGTCGTACAATATGTGATTCTATACTTTTTAGGTACACCTTTGTTAACCTGCCCTGTCACATTCAAAGTCTTGTACGGAAGTGAGGAGTTGAGATTAAAAACTGAAAGTGGTCTGCTTTCCCTCTTCCTTTCCAAGGGAACATTCAAATTCTATGCGAATATGCACTTTCTCTTTAAAGAAAGGAAATCAAAATATTTGCATTACAATTGATGTAATCTTCCCAGTCTTGCTGGGTTAGTTTGGTGTGTGAGTCAAGCACTTGTCTGTAGGTTGCTCGGTAACCAGATTCCATGGAGAGGAATATGGTCCTGGTGTAACAGAGAGCTGAAAAGAATGGATTAAATGGACTTGTGGCTCAATCTTTGAACTATGAATCCAACGTATCACGGTATCCCCAAGCTGCAGAAGCAACTTCCACCTTTTATATGCAGATCCAAATAGGAGCTTCAGTGTATGGTTAATCGGAGAGTGAGTAAGATTGAAGATTAGTCAGTAACTTACTCAGAAAATAGGCTCAGGTAAGTGAGGGAAACTCTCCAAGTGGCAATATACACTAAAAATTATTTTGAACAAAGAATTGATAAAATAAATCTGTGTAACAGAGCAATGAGAAAGGAAGTTATCAGTCATTTTCCTACAAAGAATGAAATGTAATTTGTTTAATGATTGGCATCATTTGGAGGATTTCTTTTTGAAATGGTTACTTATTGATGGGTCTTTATTTTATTAAAGCTTTGGCCGACATATTTTGTGATCCAGTTGCTTTGTTGTTTCACAAAATACATTTTTCAGTAATTTTGTTTCTAACACATGAAGCCATTTTGGAACAATGGAGAGCATTCGCCAAATTTTTCTCTTGTGTAGAGTTAAATTGTAACATTTCCACCATCTCCTTGTCTCAAACTAGAAGGGTCTAGGCCCAAAATGTCAGCCTTCCTGCTCCTCTGATGCTGCTTGGCCTGCTGTGTTCATCCAGCTCTACACCTTGTTATCTCAGATTCTCCAGCATCTGCAGTTTCTACTGTCTCTGAAACAATTTTAACCTCCAGTTCTGTCCCTGGTCTTTTCTTGTTTATCTGCAAGTGACACCTTTAAAATCTTCATTTATCTCAATTTAGATTTAAGATCACCAGTCAGGCTCACAGTGTAATTGATGCATTTGCACATGCTAGAAGTTCCATATGTAAATACACAGGAACTGCTTTATGTATCAAAAGGAATTTTTACACATATTGTACTTTTCATTAAATGGTCATGGAGACAACTAATCTCTGATGCATCCCGACAGGTAAATGTAAAATTTAAAGTCACCACATCATTAGAACAGAGAGATGAATGATGGTGGTTTAACTTAAGGGTCACCATGCCTCAGGCAAGGGGAGAGGTTGAGAAGGAGAGCCCTTCATGGTAACCTCAGCGGGTGCAGAAATTCAACCCATGTTGCCTCACTCTGCATGACAAATCAGAGTCCAGCCAACTGAGCTAACAGGGCCCCCGACTGTATCCTCATGATAACCAATGAATCTATCTGACTGGTCTGGAATTAAGATTTACAGTTAATTGTTCTTGCTGCAGCTCCATTCCAATTATAACTCAACCAGTTAGCACCATCTTCTCATGCTGTTTAAAATAATATCTATTTCTTGCATAAACAAAAGCAAGGTTGCTGGAAAAGCTCGGCAGGTCTGGCAGCATCTGTGAAGGAGAAAACAGAGTTAACGTTTCGGGTCTGGCGACCTTTCCTCAGAACTGAGATGCTGCCAGACTTGCTGAGCTTTTCCAGCAACTTTGTTTTTGTTTCTGATTTACAGCCTCCGCAGTTCTTTTGGTTTCTATTTCTTGCATCCTGGTTCTGATGACTGCAAGATGAAAAGCTTTGTCTCTTTTCTGAATCACTACAAACCTTTGTTAGGTTATCTTTTGCATTTGGAGTGTATGGTATTGTAGTGGGTAATTTCACTGGGCAATAATCCAGAGGCCAAGGCTAAAGCTCTGTTGACATGAGTACAGATAACACAATGACAGATGATAGAATTCAAATTCCATCAATGTCTCTTGAAGGTAAAGCTCAGTAATGGTGAACATGACAACTATCACTGAATTTTGCTAAAAGTCACCTGGTACACTAATGTGCAGAAGAGAAGGAATCTGGCATCTGTAATCAGTCTGGCTAACATGTGAACTCAGACCCACAGCAATGTTGCTGACTCTTAGCTGCCCTCTGAAGTGGCCAAAGAAACTACTCAGTTCAAGGGCAATTAGAAATGGGTAACAAATACCAGCTTTACTAGCAATACTGATTTCCAGTGAATGAATGAAGAACATACATAAATATATTGGGTCTGATTCCGGCCACCACACTTTAGGAAGGTTGTGAAGGTCCTTGAGATATACAGGTGAGATTTAACAGAGTGGTTCAAAGGAGGAAGGATTTTATTTAAATATAAGGCTTGAGATGCTGAGGTGGCTTTCTTTTGAAGTAAAGGCAACATTTCATAAAGTTGCACATGATTAGTAAATTTTGATTTGATTTATTATTGTCACATGTACCGAGATACAGTGAAAAGTATTGTTTTGCATGCTATCCAGGCGAATCATGCCTTACAGAAGTACATCAGGGTAATAGAACAGAATGCAGAATATAGTGTTACAGCTACAGCGAAGGTGCAGAGAGAGATTAACTCTAATATATGAGAGGTCCGTTCAAAAGTCTGATAATGGTGGTGAAGGTGCTGTCCTTGAATCTGTTGGTACATGTTCTGCCTGATGGAAAAAGGTGGAAGAGAGTATAATCAAGGTGGGAGGGGTCTTTGATTATGTTGGTTGCTTTCTTGAGGTAGCAGGAAGTATAGACGGAGTCAATGGATGGAAGGCTAGTTTGCGTGATTGACTGTGCTGCATTTACTACTCTCTGTAATTTCTTGTGGTCTTGGACAGAGCAGTTGCCAGATCAAGCTGTGATACATCTGGGTAGGATACAAAGTAGGCAAAGAAAGGTGTTTCTATTAAAAAAAAATTCCAATTAAAAAATGAAAAAAAAATGGATAGCAAAAGATTCTACAAGTATTGTAAAAAGAAAAGAGTAATGGAAGGTTGATTCTCTAGTCAGAGAGAAAAGTGGGTCAATAGTAAATAATAAAGTAATACTGGATGGAAAGAACAAATATTTTGCTTTTGCCTTCACGATAGTGGAGACAAAAATATTCCAGTACTAGCTATAAATAAGAAGGTGGAAGGGAGAGTGGAACTTAGTGAAATAAGGGAAGTGGTAATAAGCAAACTCTTGAAGTTGCAGGCTGACAAGTTCTTGGGTCGAGATGGATTTTATCCTTGGGCTTTAAAAGAGGCAGCCAATGATGGATTTGGTGTTAATTTTTGAAATTTCCCTGGATTCAGGAAAGGTTGAATCAGACTGCAAATATAACATTGCACTTGAAAAGGGAAAGAGAGAAGAAATGAGGTCTATAGACCAGTTAAATTGATGTCTATAGCAGAGAAGATAGAATCATTGAGTCATATAGCATGGAAACAGACTCTTCGGTCCAACCAGTCCATGCTCCTATAATCCCAAACTAAATTAGTCCTATCTGCCTGCACAGGTTAGATGTTAGAATTGATCATTAAAAAATGTAATATCTCAAAGTTTACAGGTGTTTCCAAGTTGGGTGGAAGGGTGGACTGTGACAAGGATGCAAAGATCTTTTAGTATGATCTAGACAGGTTGGGTGAGTGGGCAAATCAGGGGCAGATGTAGTATAATTTGGATAAATATGAGATTATTCACTTTGGAAGCAAAAACAAGAAGGCAGATTACTATCTGAATGGCTGTAAACCGGGAGAGGGGAGTAAGAAGTGGGACCTAGGTGTCCTTGTGCACCAGTCGCTGAAGATAAACATGCAGGTGCAGCAGGCAGTAAACAAGGCAAAAGGTATATTGGCCTTCATTGTGAGAAGTTTCGAGAACAGCAGCAGGGGTGTGTTTTTGCAGTTATATAGGGCCTTGGTGAGGCCACACCTGGAATACTGTGTGCAAGTTTGGTCTCCTTTTCTGAGGAAGGCTGCTCTTGCTCTCGAGGGAATTCAGCAAAGGTTCACCAGGCTGATTCCAGGGATGGTGGGACCGACGTATGAGGAGAGGTTGAGTAGGTTAGGACTGTTTTCACTGCAGTTCAGACGAATGAGAAGGGGATTTCATAGAGACTTATAAAATTCTAACAGGATTGGACAGGGTAGATGCAGGGAGGATGTTCCCAATGGTGGGTGTGTCCAGAGCCAGAGGTCACATTATGAGGATTCCCGGTAGACCATTTAGGATGGGGATGAGGAGACATTTCTTCACCCAGAGTGGTGAGCCTGTGGAACTCATTACCACAGGAAGTAGTTGATGCCAAAACATTGAATGTATTCAAAAAATGACTAGATTTAGCACTCGGGGCAAATGGGATCGAAGGTTATGGGGAGAAAGCAGAGTTAGGCTATTGAGTCAGATGATCAGCCATGATCATGATGAATGGTGGAGCAGGATCAAAGGGACGAATGGCCTCCTCCTGCTCATATCTTCTATGTTTCTATGTGACAGTTGCACACTTAGAAAAGCTCAATGTAATCATGAGCTGTCTGCGTGGTCTCATTCAAGGGAAATCATGTTTAGTCAACTTATTGGAGTGCTTTGAAGGAGTAACATGTGTTGTGGGCAAAGGAAAGCCTATGGAAGTACTATGCTTGGATTTCCAGGAGATATTTGTACCACATCAAAGGTTATTATGGAAAATAAATGGTATTCGGCATAACATTTTGGATAAATAGAAGATAGGCTGGCTGGCAGTAAAAAGAAATTACGCATGAAAAGGACTTTGTCCAATTAGCAGGATGTGATAAGTGGAGTCCTGAAGAGGGTGGTATTGAGACCTCAACTTATTACAATTCCCAACAATAACAAATAAACAGCTCGAAGGCATGTTAGCTAAATTCACAGATAACACCAAGAACGGTTGGAAAGTATGTTGTTAAGAAGGCAGAAGGATTTGCAGACTGATAGAAATAAGTTGAGTGAGTATGCAAAATCAGGCACGTGGAGGATAATGTGAGGAATTGTGAATTTGCGCACTTTGACAGAAAAAATGAAAAAGTAGAGTTTTAGATAAATGGTGAAAAATACAGAATTCTAAGGTGCAGAGGGATCTAGATTTTCCAGTGTAAGAGTCACAAAACATTAGTGCACAGGTTCAACACATCAACAAGTAGGGTTAAGGAATGCTATCCTTTATTCCAAGAAAAATTGAATATAAAAGTAAGGATTTTATGTTTTAATCAGATAGGGCATTGTTGAGATCACATCTTGAAATGCTGCAGTTTAAATCTCCCTGTTTAAAGAAGGATGTAAATCTTTTGGAAGCGGTTCAGAGGAGATTTACTGGATTGATAACTGGAAAGATCTTACGAGAATTGGTTGGACAGACTGGGCTTAGAATTGTAGAGTTGTACAGCACGGAAACAGACCCTTCGGCCCAAATCCTTTGCAACGACCAGATTAAATACTAAATTAACCTGGTCCCATTTGCCAGCATTTGGCCCATATGCCACTAAACCCTTCCTATTCATATACTCATCCAGATGACTTTTAAATGTTGTAATTGTACCAGCCTCCACCACTTCCTCTGGAAACTCATCCCAAACACACACCACCCTCTGTGTAAAAAAGGTTGTCCCTTGGGTCCCTTTTAAATCTTTCCCCTCTCACCTTAAACCTATGCCTTCTAGTTTTGGAATCCCATTTCCCGGGACAAAAGACCTTGTCTATTCACTCTATCCATCCTCTTCATGAAATCTCCATAAAGTCACCCCACAGCCTCCTCCACCACAGGGAAAATAGCCCCAGCCTATTCAACCTGTCCCTGTAGCTCAAACCCTTCAATCCTGGCTTGTTACCAGTGAAGTTTAGAGGAGTGAGAAGTCACTGATTGAAGTGTATAAGATCCTGAATGGTTTTGAAAAGGTCATTGTAGAAAGGATGTTTCCTCCTGTGTGTCAGTCCAGCACTAGGGGGATACTATTTTAAAACTAATAATAAACCTTCTCAGATACAGACAGAAGAAATCATCTTCTATTAGAGGGCTGTGTGACCTTGAACTCTGCCTCAGAAAGTCAGGCAGGAAGGGCCTTTGGATATTTTTAAGTTGAAACTAGATAGATTCATGTCATGCAGGAGAATCAAAGCTTATCAAGGATACAATAAGGAATTCAAAACAGATCTGCCATGACCTTAATTAATGAAGAAGCAGGCTCAAGAGCTGAATAGTTTCCTTCTATTTTGTACTTTCAATTTAGCTGACGCTTCAAATACAAGAAGAAACCTATTGAAGTTGTGGGGAAAAGAAGCAGGAGTGATGGGAGGTGGATTTTCTTTCTTTACTCACCGCCTGCAGAGAAAATCAATGAAATGAAAAGGAAGGTGGAGGCACACTCAGGGAAAGTGAACTTGCTGACCTAGTGATACAGCGAAGAAATAAATTGTTCTATGGAGAGCCAGCATGAATTTAATGGGCCAAATGCCCACTTTCTGTGCTTTAATGATACTACATGACTCTATCCGTCATTTTGGATCTCTTTTTAATTATTTTACACATTTCTATCTGATCACGTCTCGGCCTTCTCTTACATAGAGTCAAAGCCCCAGCCTGTTCCATCTTTTCTGATACAACCTCTCAGTTCCGGAATCCTTGCAAATCTATTTGTATGCAATTTCCAATGCTTCCATTTTCAATTGTGCAAAATAATTTGCCAACTTACTTCTCAGTAACAGTGGGCATTAATTGAAATACAACCTAATTATTACACGTGCTCCTTCTCCTACTCACCTCCCAATCTAGTGGACCAGGCTTCTGGATCATTGGTCTAATTAGTACACAATTGTACCTCAGTATGCGAGTCATAGCAGAAAAGTGCTGTGCCTCAGGCTCTGAGTTACACTCCAGTCAAATTCGACCTGTATTTGAACTCTTTATTTTGTCGGCTGCACTCTACTGAGCAGCTGGTAATAAGTTGGACCAGGATTAGATGGTTCATTGTTCCACTTAAATTCTTAGCAGTTCCTTACTCACCAACATCATTGTTTAGCTTCAGCTTTGCAGCTTTCCTGAGGGTTACAGGAGTCTGCAACAATGTTCCACTGCATCAAGCTTCACATTTCTACTGGTACAGGAGGACACTGAGTAAAACAGGCATCAAACACTGAACATAAAAGATGCAGCATAGTACACCTCAGAACGGAGGGAACAACTTCTTTCACTAAATGCTATATAAATTTAGATGTTGAAGAATGAGCTGAAGTCATCTGATATTGAAGATTGAGGGAAGGTCATGTTGTAAATGAAGACTGTAAGACTCCACTTTCCTGCCTTTTCCGTATGACCATTGATTTCCTTACTGATAAATATCTATCTCAACCTTGAATGTATTTATGACACAGCCTCAACAGCTCTCTGTGGCAAAAAATTACACAGACTTACTGATATCTGAGAGGAGAAATTCCTCATCCTTACCTTTAGTGTGTGATCCCTTACTGTGAGATTATTCGCCTGGTCCCAGACTCTCTCACCAGAGGAAACAGATTTTCTCCATCTTACCTGTCAAATCCCCCAAGAACCTCTGAATAGAATAGAATAGTTTTCTTTTCTTTATTCATTCACAGGATGGGGGTGTTGCAGGCTCGGTAGCATTTATTACCCATCCCTAATCGCCCAGAGGGCAGTTCAGAATCAACCACATTGCTGTGGGTCTGGAGTCACATGTAGGCCAGACCAGGTAAGGATGGCAGTTTCCTTCCCTAAAGGACATTAGTGAATCAGATGGGTCTTTCCTGACAATTGACAATGGTTTCATGGTCATCATCAGATTCTTAATTCCAGATATTTATTGAATTCAAATTCCACCATCTGCCGTGGTGGGATTTGAACCTGGGTCCCCAGAACATTATTTGGGTCTCTGGATTAACAGTCCAGCGATAATACCACTAGGCCATTGCCCCCCACCCCACCTCGTTTATTGTCACTTGTACTTTAAGGAAGTGAGGAAGTGACAAAGTTGATAGATGAGGGAAGGGCTGTGGATGTCATATACATGGACTTCAGTAAGGCGTTTGATAAGGTTACCCATGGTAGGCTGATGGAGAAAGTGAAGTCGCATGGGGTCCAGGGTGTACTAGCTAGATGGATAGAGAACTGGCTGGGCAACAGGAGACAGAGAGTTGTAGTGGAAGGGAATTTCTCAAAATGGAGAACTGTGACCAGTGGTGTTCCACAGGGATCCGTGTTGGGACCACTGTTGTTTGTGATATACATAAATGATCTGGAGGAGGGTATAGATGGTCTGATTAGCAAGTTTGTAGATGACACTAAGATTGGTTGAGTAGCAGATAGTGAAGGGGACTGTTGGAGAATGCAGCAGAACATAGATAGATTGGAGAGTTGGGTGGAGAAATGGCAGATGGAGTTCAATCCAGGCAAATGTGAGGAGATGCATTTTGGAAGATCCAATTCAAGAGCGAACTATATGGTAAATGGAAAAGCCCTGGGGAAAATTGATGCACAGAGAGATCTGGGTGTTCAGGTCCATTGTACCCTGAAGGTGGCAACGCAGGTGGATAGAGTGGTCAAGAAGGCATACGGCATGCTTTCATTCATCGGACGGGGTATTGAGTACAAGAGTTGGCAGGTCATGTTACAGTTATATAGGACTTTGGTTCGACCCCCACATTTGGAATACTGTGTACAGTTCTGGTCGCCACATTACCAAAAGGATGTGGATGCTTTGGAGAGGGTGCAGAGGAGGTTCACCAGGATGTTGCCTGGTATGGAGGGCGCTAGCTATGAAGAGAGGTTGAGTAGATTAGGATTATTTACATTAGAAAGACGGAGGTTGAGGGGGGACCTGATTGAGGTCTACAAAATCATGAGAGGTATAGACAGGGTGGATAGCAAGAAGCTTTTTCCCCAGAGTGGGGGACTCAATTACCAGGGGTCACGATTTCAAGGTAAGAGGGGAAAAGTTTAAGGGAGATATGCATGGAAAGTTCTTTATGCAGAGGGTGGTGGGTGCCTGGAACGCGGAGGTGGTACAGGCAGGCACGATAACGTCATAATAGATGTATCTAGGCAGATACATGAATGGGCAGAGGGCAGAAGGATACAGATCCTTGGAAAATAGGCAACAGGTTTAGATAGAGGATCTGGATCGGCGCAGGCTTGGAGAGCCGAAGGGTTTGTTAATATGCTGTAATTTTCTTTGTTCTTTGTTTTACACAAAAAAAAGTGAAAGGTGTTAAGTTGCCATACAATGGCGCCGAGCTTAATAATCAAAGGCATAGATAAGAATTTTTTATTTTTAAAAACTGAAGGGAAAGCCTATTTGCTTAAGTTATTGACTCCTGGATTGAGGAAAAGACAGTACCATGGAAGATAGCAACGCTGGGTTGCTGGTATATTGGGCTGCAAGACACCGGAGAAGCCACCCCAAGGAACAATCTCATCGCTGGCCACTGGTCCTGGGAACAAAGACACTGCAATAGCTACCCAAAGAAATCTCAGGCCATCAGATGCCAGGTTGAAACCACCTCATCGCCCAAGCCGCTGCTGAACCACGCAATGGAATCCCAGGCCATGCTGCCAAGGAAGACGAAGCAGACGACTATCAGACGTGGTCGCAATGGTCACGAGGAACTGCCATCGCTGCTGCAGTAGCCGCCCGAAACATCCCACCTCCAACTTGCCGACATCGCCTCTGCTGATACCGGGGTCCTCATGCTTACCCCTCCACAAGCTGCCTCCTCATTACTTCTGCCAAGGCCATGCTCCAGGCTCTCCAGTTGCTGCCACACCATGGACCCTGATGAAACTGCCTTCCTCCTGACTTTTGGTAAAAAAAAAGAGAAACGAAGGGAAAAGAAAAGAGTGAAAAAGAAACAAGAGAAAAGAAATAAAGTTTCAAAAATGTCACCTTAGAATCTTCTAAATACCAATGACTACATGATCAATCTACTCAACCTCTGCTCAGAAGATAGTCGTTCCACACCTGGTATCAGTCTAATGAATCTTCTTTGCACTGCCTCCAGTGTCACTCATTCATCATAATCAAATTGGATACATGTTGGTTACAGCTAGAATGAGGCATTCCCATAGGCCAGGATTTTATGGGACATTATGTTTCCCAACTGCCCGACGAAAAGAATGAATCAAGAACACACCCATAAGGCCATAAGATATGGGAGAAGAATTAAGCCTTTAGGCCCATGAGACTGCGTCGCCATTCAATCATGGTTGATACATTTCTCAACCCCATTTTCCTGTCTTCTCCCTGTAAGCCTTAATCTATTTTCATTCATATTTCTTCAATATTCTCAGCTCAGATAATTTTATTCAAGTTTCCAGCCCCAGCAGATTTTTGCAGCAGTGTTTTTCAGAATTACACGCCCCTTTGTGTGAAAATGTGCCTCAGGATATCACCCTGAATAGTGTTGACTCTAAGTCAACAAGGGGCCGTAGCCCCAATGTCTACTTGACTCTTGCCTGCCCTCTGAAGTGGCCTCGCAAGCCCTCAACTGGGAATGGTCAGCAAAAATCGGCATTGTCAACAACGCTACATCCCAACAATGAATCAATAATAAAAAAACACATGAGGTAGGTTAAGACCTGCAAATCTCTTTTATTAATTCAGAAAACCTTTCATTACTTTTGCTGGTTTTCTTCAGGGCCAGAAAGCAGGTTATCATTTTGCCCTTTAATAATTAGTTTAATTAATGATTATTTGTTTGGGCACTAATGCATTGTACCTGTGATTAACTGGACAAAAAGCAAGTTTGCAGTTAATTAAACCCAAGGTAGGCTGAGAGCCAAAACAGTCATTTCATTTTAAGTGCTAAGTGGGCACCAAGTTCACACAGAACAAAATTTGTTTTGATTAGCTTAAATATGCTGGTTGCTCAGAAAGATGTAAAACTCCCACTGGGAGGGGTGGTACAAGATCTGCCCATATACAATCAGACTTAAACTGAGAGGAGGGAGGGCAAGGGGTGTCTTCTAACCATGATAGGTGGCATGAGTACTGCTGTATGTTGAAGAAAAAAAGTCCCAGGACTATACTGGATAAAGGTAATTAATCACAGAGAGAAACTTGTTACCTCCCTGAACACATCCACTTGCTCCTTCATTGCAAATTATTTTTCAGCTACCATCCTGTGTATAGTGATTGGAACCAGGTGGGCCTCGCGAACAATGAGGTTCTTGATTGGAGTTGTTAACCTGGGCCAATCAGGCAAGCCTTGGCTGACCAATATATAAAAGAGATTCAAATCTCCTCAGTTGAGGATTGAGTCTGAGCTGGCTGGCAACAGTCCAGTGTATTGCGCACTGGTGACATGATGTCCGGACACCGACCTCTGTGCAGTTATTTCACTCTGGCTTCTCCCATGTCTCTATTCTGTGCTTTGGTTTACTTTCTGTGTTTTAAGATGGCGCTGGAGAATGGCAACACTAACCAACACTTTTTGCTGTATTTGTAATAAATGCATGTGGCCGAATGGTATTATTGCTGGACTGTTAATCCAGAAACTCAGGTAATGTTCTGGGAACCAAGGTTCGAAAGCCGCCATGGCAGATGGTGGAATTTGAATTCAATAAACATCTGGAATTAAGAATCCAATGAGGAGTGTGAATCTGTTGTTAATGATCAGACAAACCCATCTGGTTCACTAGTGTCCTTTAGGGAAGGAAACTGCCATCCCTATCTGGTCTGGCCTACATGTGACTCCAGACCCACAGCAATGTGGTTGACTCTTAATTGCCTGCTGGGCAATTAGAGATGGGCAATAAATGCTGCCTAGCCAGAGACACCCTCATTCCATGAATGAATAAAAAAAACAAATCAAATCAATCTTTGCTGTCAGAATGATCTGATGCAAATGTAACGGGTTGTATTTTCTGAATAGTTAGATCTATTGCTTCTTATAATTTGATGTGGCGTGTTAGCTATTGACTGCAAGGAGAACATTTTCTCATGTACATTGATGTGTTCAGTGATGCTCAGGTCAATTCCCTAGGAACTTGTTCAGAGACAACAAGGTGCAGGGCTGGACGAACGCAGCAGGCCAAGCAGCATCACAGGAGCAGAGTCTTTGTTTACCCCCAAGACAGGAGGTCCCATATCAGGTTTCTGTGAACCAAGCTGCTCGGGTTACAACCTACCAACACAAATCTATTGCATGACTACAAGAGGTCATAGTAACTTCTGAGCATACTCCAGAGGCTCATTTGTAATTTCATTAAAGACCTATCTTCAGAGTAGATTGGAATAGAATTTCATTAAAGACCTATTTTCAGAGTACATTGGAATAGAATTTCATTAAAGACCCATCTCACAGTACATTGGAATACAGCACAGAAACAGAAATGTTCTTCTCAACTGGTCTATGTTTGTATTCCTGCTCCTCACAATGCTCTCATCACGTACTATTATCTCTTCCTCTCATGCTCAATAGTGTATTGAGTTTTTCCCACATATGTCAATGTGCTTTGCATCAATTATTCTGTGTGGTAGTATGTACTGCATTCTCATTAACCTTTGGGGGAATTCCCAATTGAATTTCTTACTGACTATCTCAAATGACGAAGGGGCTTGATACCATGGGTGAAGCAGCTCAATTGATTAAAACCCTACTTATACCTTTCAAAGCGAAGATGGTGGTATAATGGTAACATCACTGGAAATAGTAACCTAGAAACCCAGGCTAATGCTAATTACATGGATTCAAATCTCATTATGGCAGGCGGCGAAATTTGAATTTAATAAAAATCTGGAATAAAAAGCTGGCCTACTGGTGACCATGAAACCACTGGCAGTTATCGCTAAAAAAAATCCATCTGGTTCATTAAAGTACTTTGTTGGGGAGCACGGTGGCTCAGTAGTTAGCATTGCTGTTTCACAGCACCAGGGAAAAGCACAGTTACAGTGATGGGGTATGGGGTGTGAGGAGGGGTGGGATACTGTTCGGAGGGTCGGTGTGGGCACAGTGGCCCGAATGGTCTGCTCCCACATTGTAGGGATTCTGTGATTCAATGATCTGTCATTCTTACCTGGTCTGGCCTACATATGACTCCAGGATCACAGCAATGTGATTGACTCTCAACTACCTTCTTAGCTTTTAGGCATGGATAATAAAAGCTAGACCAGCAACTGACAGCTAAATCCCGTGAAAGAATTAAAAACAAATCATTCTCTCTACAACCAACATGCGGCAGTGAGCACAATGTATAATGGACTCCCTAAGGTTTCTTTTGTAACAACTTCCAAATGAATAACCACTTCCATCTGGAAGGACAAGGGCAGCAGATACTTGGGAACATCACCATCTGCAAGTTCCCCTCCAAGTTGCACATCATCCTGAGTTGGAAATATCTCACTATTCCTTCACTGTCTCCATTTCAAACATCCCAACATCACTGCGGGTGTACTTGCATCCCCAAGAACTGCAGTGGTTCACCTCCCACAAGGAAATTAGGGTTGAGTAATAACTACTAGCCTGGGCATTGGTTATCATCTCCTCTGAATGAATATTTTATATTTATGAACATAGGAATGGAGAAGGTCCTTTGATGTTTATAGCTTGTTCCATTCAATTTAGTTTAGGTATTTACTTCATTGAATATTTTCACTCTATATTCCTTGAAAACCATATGCAAAAAGAACTGACCATTTTAAATTTTCCAATTGATTCTCAAAATCTGCAATATTTTTCCACAGAGAGCTTGGATTGCTGTTCCAAGGAACCATTCCAGGATGACACCCTTGTGTCAGTGGCTTTTGAATGCAGCAAAGCTTCAGTGTCCGAATTCCACTTGAGACAATCCAACATACAAGATCTCAGGTGAGCTTTCCCAAAAGCCTCTCATTTCCCCTGACTTCTCCAGAAATTTAAGGTGATACAAGAGAGGCATAGATTGGTCTGCATGCGCTGACCCCACATTAGGCCCTTAAGTGGCCAATTCATAACCATTCCTGAGTGGTTTCTCACATAACCTTAATTTTCAGGCTGGCGCAAGTAGATTAGAGGTAAAGACTAAGCCTGGAAAGTGACTGCACTTGGGCCTAAGGTGGGAAGGGATGTGGTGTCTCCATCAATGACTTCCCTTCAACATTGGGTGCACACCTCCCTCCCCTCTACTGGTTCTGACCACTGCAGTTGCTTCTTTCTCTCCAGTCCCTTCCTCAACAATTCCAACCCTCTCCGTCTCTGACCAGCCCCCAAAGCCCTCAACTCCCATCCTGCCCTGAGGAACCCATACTTATCTGGTGTGGCAGTTGGGGGATCTAGACTCTGTCCTGTCTGCTGTAATTTTTGATGCCGCAGGGATTAGAGAGCTGTTGGTTCATCAGGTGGTAGTTAGTTCTCTGACATGGGACTTGCTCCTGAGTGAGGAATCAAAGTCCTAACTCCAAGCAAATTGTGTTCCTTGGAGCATTAAAAGGCTGTGGGTCAGTCAGTATTGGCAATGACGTATCGAACACTGACACTGCAAGTGACAGGAGGGAAAATGTCTACACTCTCATGTTTAGAACTCTTAGTTTCAGTTTCATTTCTTTTCCCTAAGTGGCAACATCCAGGCTTAAGCACTGTGGGCTGACAACAGTCAGCAGGCAAATGATAAAACCAAGAGCTATTGATGCTGGCGATCTGAAACAAAAACAGTCAGAAATTGCTGAAGGAACTCTGGTCTGGCTTCCTCTGTGGAGAGAGAAACAAAGTTAACATTTCAACTCCAGTGACCCTTCTTCAGAATGGAACAAGAGTCACTTGTTATGGACCAGAGCAGACCTCCTCGAAATATATTAAGAAGGTAACCTTGACCCCAACTTTTTCTTATTTTAAAGCTAAATGTGAGGCGCTATGTTTCAGATGCAATTCAATTGGTCAAACTACTTGGCATTAAGCAAAACACAATTTATTCAAACACTATAGTTAAAATACAACAAATGAAAGAGGAACTTGGAATAACTTAACGCTATTGGAAAACTTAACAGAATAATAGATGCAGTAATTATTACTAATGAACTGTTCCAATCCAGTAACATCCAATAAACACACCCCGTTGCAGGTTGTCTCATATGCAAAACTCCACAAAAGAGATATTTGCAGCAACTCCCCAGAGAGAGAGATAGAGAGTGTAGCAGCAGGGAGAGATTCATTGCCCCCCAATCCTGCCGAGACCCCAGCAACAACAGCTGAAAACTAACCTAAAGATCCTGGATCTGTGAGAGCTTGACTACACCCACTCAGGCTGCTTCTATTGTTCCAACTTTTAAAAAAAATCCAGAGGCCTCACAAGTTCTTTATTTTCTCATAGTCTGCTTGGTACCTGTCTCCCAATCTCTCAATAAAAGAAACAAGGACAAAACATACCTCTGACAGTCACAGCATCATCACACCCTGGACTTGAAAGGAAAACTCTGTTTCTTTCTCCACAGTAGACAAATGATCTCAGGCTCTGAACAATTAAACAGTAGAGTGAGCAGCATTCATGATTTCAAGGGAAGATGGATCACAACATGAAAGAGAAAGAAGAAAAAGGGAAAGTGGATATTTAAATGGAGAAGAGTAGGAGGAATCTCTTGAGCAAATAATCACCAACATGTTTGACTGAATGATCTGGATTGAAATATCTTATAAGGTTTTAAATTTAGGAAACTTTATGCCTCAAAAGGAATTGGAAATGGGGTCATTGAATACTTTTAAGGCAGACTGAGCTAGACTGTTAGGCAAATGAATCAAAGTTTCTCAGGAATAAATGGCTATGTGGAATTCAAAACATAAAGACATTGGCCATAAACTTATGGAATGACAGAGCAGGCATAAGGGGATGAATGATGGACCTTTTCTCCGATACTGTATGTTGGTACGTTCATAATCTTGTATTGTTAGCCACATGTGGCATTCAGATTTCAAGTTTAAGCAAGATACACGGAATAAAATTAATAAGAATTCATTGCCAACTGGAAATGAATGAGCAATGTTATAAACAAAGGACAAAGCAAGTGTAGATGTTAGAGATTGTTAACGTGTTTTTTTCCAAAATAAATACTTAGCTCATAAAAGTTTTTAAAATATATGGCAAAAAACTTGAGAATTACATCAAGTGCAATTAAATTTGTCACCATCCAACATGACCCATTCTTGGGGCCTCAACATATTCATAAGGGGCATGAGTAACAAATGTCTTTTTCCTCAGGTGGGAGAGACCAAAACTAGAGGCATACATTTAAAGTGAAAGATTTAAAAGGGACCTGAGGCGTAACTTTTTCATGCAGAGGCTGGTGCATGTATGGAATGAGCTGCCAGAGGAAGTGATGGAGGCTGGTACAATTGCAACACTGAAAAGGCATCTGGATGGGTATATGAATAGAAAGGGTTTAGAGGGATAATGGCCAAATGCTGGCAAATGGGATTGGGTCAGATTGGGATGTCTGGTCGGCATGGATAAGTTGGACTGAAGGGTCTGTTTCCATGTTATATGACTCTATGACTCTAATTGTGACACTCTTAATATTTACAATACGCGTTCCATGTCAGCATACAGTGGATGAAAACTGTAGAAGTTGGAAATCTATCACAGATCTGTCAGCATTTGTAAAGACAAAATATGGATGATAATATTCTTCTTCGGAACTCAATGTAATGATTTTATAGAATACTCAAAACCTTTCAAATGTCCCTTTCTCTCTTTACATTTCTGACACATGGACGATACTTGGAGGAAGCATTGCTCACCGTTCTGCAATAGATTTTAAAGTACGTCATTGCGAACGAAAGGAGGCAAAGGATATATTGTCACTAAAGCCCTGTCACTGGAGGACATAATGCTGATATTGGATGCAACAGAAAAATGAATTCCTCAATAATAACATCCTTTACCAGGGGTGAATACAGAAATTTACAATAGAATAAATACTGATTGCAATAAAATGCTGAAGTAATACAATCTGTCCCTTGGAAGTAATTTTAAAGTTTGTACTACTGTGATAGCCTTGTTCAGTCACAAAGAGTGAGGCACATTGCAGAACAGCAGAACTTGATCAAAAATATTGCTGAGCAGAATTTCATTGTGTACTGTTCCCAGCAACACAGACACACTGTGATTATTGTTATTACCTCACACCCTCAGTTCTGAAGAGCTTGCATTTTTAAAATTAAAACTTTACGAGGGTTGGACATTCCGACAACAGTATTTGTGGGCCATCCCTAATTGCCTGGAACTGAGTGGATTACAAGGCCATTGAGTGTTAACTACATTGTTGTGCATCAAGGAATCACTTGTAGACAAGACCAGGTAAAGATGGCAGATCCTTTAGGGACATATTGAACCAGGTGGATTTTTACAATAATCAATGATTTGTTTCAAAGTCACCATTACTAAGAGGTGCTTTCATTTCCAGATTGGTGACACATAAACCTAGAATATTAGTCTGGATGCTTCAATTACTATGCAATAGGCATAACCACAGTGTTACCATTTCTCCCTAGTAAATAGTGTGTTTTACAGTCCTGAAACATTCCAAAGCAATTCACAGCCAATGAACTATTTGATTGTATTTGATTTATTCTTGCCACATGTACCGAGGTACAGTGAAAAGTTTTGTTTTGCGTGCAGTATAGGCAGATCATACTATACAAAGTGCATAAGGGTGATGCAACAGAGTGAAGACTGTATTGTTATGGTTGCAGAGAAGGTGCACAAAGCGTGAGGTCAACATTAAGTTTGAAATTTGAGAGGTTCATTCAGAAGTCCAATAAAGGAGGAGAAGAAGCAGTTCTTGAATCTGTTGTTCTGTGTGTTTAAACTGTCAATGTAAAGGAGGAAGTAACAATAAGCATTTAGTGAAACAAGGAGATAATAACATATCATCAAAATTTTAGGGATGTCTTTTGAGGGATAAGAATTGGCCAGGATGCTGAAAATTAATTACTTCAGAATCTCAACATCCAGCTGACAGAGCTGGCACAATCTCAATTTAACTTCTCACCTGAAAGATCCATCATTCCCCCAGCACTGTTTTGAGAAGCAAGGTGTTATGTTCAGAATTCTTCAACACATGACCTCTAACACGAAGGTGAGGCAAAGAATCCCGTGAGCTGTGTTATTTTTATGGGGTACTTTCATTTCTTTATTTGTTTCTGTGAGTCAGGAGGCTGGGGTCTTGTTGCTGAGACTGGAGATTGGATTTGACTCTGCAGATTTTAACCTGGTAAGTGGCGAATTAAAGGCTACCCATGTTAAACAGAAAATCTCCAGGTGCTTTCTTCCACACATGTCCAGAACTTTCACCTTTCTCCAAAGTGTAAAAATGACCTGCTGTCCAGCACAGGCTCACAACAGGAATTGCTGTTGAGGGAAACAAAGCAGCTCATTTAGGAAGACAGTTGGGATCATGACCTTAACAAATGGTGGGGAAGACTTAAATTGCCAAATAACCTACTCCAGCTACTAATCTTGATACGGTCATGTCTTTTTGATCTGCACTTCCCCTCCACTAGCCAAAATATCTTCTCTCTCTCTCTCTCTCTCTCTGTCTTATCAAATCTATCTATGGCATCTCTGTAACTTATATTCATCCCTATAATCTCCATGATATCTATGTTCCTCCAATGCTGATCACTTGCACATTCCTAATTATAATAGTTTCACCATTGATTTTAGTACCTTCAATTGCTAAGGTTGTAAAATCTCAAAATCCCTCTACTTCTCTTTCCTCTATAAAGATATTCCGGAAAACCTACCTCTCTGTCGCAGCTCCTCGTGTGGTTTGGTATCAGATGATATTTAATTGTGTTCCTTCGACAATTCACGACAAAAGGCAGACTGACCTTTCTTGACTTTTCGCCCCAAACTCGCCTCATACACAGGCACTCTGCTCCTATAGTGCATTACTTGTCAGATTCACCTGCTCCCTGTAGGCAGAGCTATTCGCAAATGTCAGAATGCCCCAGCGTTCCTCCATACAGGGCTAGCAAGGGAGACCTCAGCTTCCAATCCTGCCAGCTTAGTCCAAGGTTGTCACAAAGGTCAGGAGTAAATTTCACCAACTATCTGTCTTGCTCCATCCATGTCAATGTTAGAGTCAAGAAAACACATCACTGCCCCTACTTCCTCTAAAGGCTAAGGAAACTCAACATATCACAATAACTCTTACCAACTTTTCTAGATGCACTGTAGAAAGCACCCTATCTGGAAGTATCACTGCTTGGTATGGTAATTGCTCTACCCAAGACTGCAAGAAATTACAAACAATTGTGAACACAGTCCAGTTCATCATGAAATCCAGCCATCCATCCATTGACTCTGTCTACAATTTCCCTTGCTTCGGGAAAGTAGCCAATATAATCAAAGACCCCTCCCACCCCGGCTATATTCTCTTCCACCATTTTCCGTCGCGCAAAAGAAATAAAAGTTTGAAAACACTTACCAACAGATTCAAGAACAGTTTCTTCCCTGCTTTTATCAGATTTATGAATGGACATCTCATATATCAGAGTTGATCTTTCTCTGCATCTTCTCTGTAGCCATAACATTATATTCTGCACACTGTTCTATTACCCTGATATACTTATGTAAGGTAAGATTTGCCTGGATAGCATGCTAAACAATATTTTCCACTGTATCTCGGTACATGTGACAATGACAAATCAAATCAAATCAATGCAGCCTCCACGATCCAGAAAAACACCGAGCACTGTAAGAAACAGATCACTAACCTTTTCCGCTATGCTGGTTAAGTGCCACGATCTTCTCTCTGATACCTCACACTCACTCAGTCTGTGTGACAACACCTGCCTCCCACCTAGTCTCATTCCCTGCCCTTGTCATTGTGGCTAGCAACATCTTCCTACACTCTCTTTTAACCATCCCACTCCCCGGCACCACTAACTCTGCATTGCCTACTCACTTACTCGGGACACCAGCATGACTAGCAGTGCCAACTACCTCCATCGCACACAATCCTTGTCTTTGTCTCATTTTAGGAGGAGAACAGGCCCATGGAGAGAGCCAAGGATGTGTGCCTGGCATTCAGCTGGGCACACCCTGTGAAGAGAGAATCCAGGCGCAGTCAGGTGAGGACTAGCACCAACCTTGTGGAGATAAGAAGCCTTCATGCCCTGGCAAACCAAACAAGGATCATTATCCAAGCTGTTCTACTCTGTCATTCATGCCACTAGCTCTGCGCTGGCTCTTCAAATGAGCATCATTATCAAGTGCTGACCACCTGCTTTATCCCCAGATCCTTGTATAGTGTTTTATCTGAGACTCTCCAGCATGCCTCACTAGAACCTGTCTCCACTACACTTCCAGGCCATGCTGCACATCCATAAGATATGGTTGGACCAGCGGTGCATCACACACTCTGGAATGCTGTGAGTCAGCTTGTATTCAGGGCCTGTTGTCTTCGTTAGAATTTGTGCCGCATGATTGACAAAGCCATGCAATCTAATAAACAATCAGCAAATGAGAAGATATTGCATTTGACTTGCATTACCACATGCAGATTACATTAACTGATTTAAAGGTGAATATTATTGAAGCATTATAATAGAAATAGTGGAATTATAATTGCATTGATTGTTGAAGGGAGGGATAAATATTCTTATTCGCTAACCTTGTTTGGAATGGAAATTTTTGTGACGTCAAATTTATAAATAAGTGGAGATGAACTGTATGCAAATCTTATGTATATAAAATCTATTTAAATGCAAATTTAGCATGCTTAAATTCTGCTGCTCATTTCCATATTTATGCACCAGAGAAAATCTCCTAAGTGATTGTTAATCTCTATTTGTCACTTCTGTTTATGAGCAGATTTATTAGAGATTTTGCTCTTTTTTGTGAAGGTGTCGACTTCTGTTTTGCCCTTTCTGGGATTGCTCCCACTCTCTACGCCAGTTAAACCTGGGAGAGAAAGGGAAATTATCCAAACCAACACCATTCGAAAGAGGCTGGATGAAGGCCATGTTAAGTGATGGGTTTCTTGACTGGAAATCCTCAGTAGATACTTCACTCAATCTGGGACAGCGAATCTACTGAAAGCAAGGCTTAGACTTCTCCAACAGGTATATTAGATTATTAAGCTTATAACAGAGGGCTGAATCTGACTCTTTTTTGCTAAGTCCAAGTTACATTGAATAAAAGCTGAAAGAATTGCGGATGCTGTAAATGAGAAACAAAAACAGAAATTGCTGGAAAAGCTCAGCACGTCTGGTAGCACCTACGGAAAAAAAAATTCAGAATTAACATTTCTGCAGTTCTGAGGAAAGGTCACTTGAACCAAAATGTTAACACTGACCTGCCAGACCTGCTGAGCTTTTCCAACAATTTCTGTTTTCCTGTCCAAGTTACATTGAGCTTTTTTGGTGGGTTTTTTTGCTGCAAGCCCTAGCATGCTCTCTTGCCATATCTTATCAAACTTGTTGCATTAACTACATACCCAGCTCCTATGGTGCCCTTCACATATGATTTTGTTTTTTATTCGTTCATGGGATGAGGGCATCGCTGACCAGGCAGCATTTATTGCCCATCCCTAATTGCCCAGAGGGCAGTTCGGAGTCAAACACATTGCTGTGGGTATGGAGTCACATATAGGCCAGACCAGGTAAGAATGGCAGTTTCCTTCCCTAAAGGACATTCATGAACCAGATGGGTTTTTCCCCAACAATCGATAATGGACTCATGGTCATCATTAAACCCTTAATTCCACATATTTTATTGAATTCAAATTCCACCATCTGCTGTAGTGGGATTTGGATCCAGGTCCCCAGAACATTACCTGGGTCTCTGCATTAACATTCCAGTGATAATACCACCAGGCCATCGCATCGCCTAATTCCAGCCCCATCTCACCACATGCGGTTCCTGGAACGAAACGCCACCAGCTGGGTACACCCGCATCACCTTTAAATGTCCACCGTGCCCCCAGGTGAGCACTGGCATTCTGAATTGGCCCTGCTCATTGACAGACAGATTCTGAAGAGGAAGATGGCTCCGTGATTCTCAGATAGGTTTGACGTGATGGTGCCAAGGAGAGGAGAGGATCGGTAGTGGAGGCCATCCCACCAGACCCTGGCAGCATGGCCCTGGGTTACCCACTGGATTAGAGCCAGCACCATGGTACGGAGGAACAGCCAGCACTGAGGGAAGAAGGTCATTGACCTTCTCTTCTGTACGTGGATAAGTGCCGCACTCATTTCTGAGACCTCACATTCACTCTATCTTTGCTAGTGCACCCAGGAGCCACAAAGACTAATAACACCATAAGGTGAAAGAGCAGAAAGAGGCCATTCACCCATCAAATCAGCTTCACCATTCTATAAGATCAAACTTGAACTACCAATCTTCAAACCCAATTTCCTGTCTTTACCCTGTAACCCCAGATTCCCTCATGGGTTAAAAATCCGTCTCTCTCAGCTTTGCATATATTTAATAACCCAATTTTCACAGCCCTCTGTGGTAAAGTATTTTGCTGTTCATTAATATTCTCCCATTCTTACTGTTTTCTGCAACATTGCCTCCCACCCTGGCTCCAACAAAACTTCCCAGAACATTTACCCTGATTGCCCTCTGCAGCACCTAAAATAGTGTTTGATAGACTTTCAGCAAAGCATCCCTCTTTTTATATTCAACGGACTGGACTTTGAACCCATGATAGGAGGAAATGGTGGATGCAGAAACTGACTTACCTGTTTGGCCAGGCTAAGATCCTTCTCCCAGATGTAGAGGGAGGTGCAGAGCCTATTCACCCACAAATGCAGCACGCAGCCAATTAAAAGGGGGTAAATAGCCACTTGAGGCCATTTATACTAGACCAACCGGAATTTTACAGTTGGCCTCTGGGCACCTCTGAGGGACTGGTGAACAGAGGCAAGGGAGGGACCAGAACTCCAGGCAGGCTTTCAGGCCTTCCCCATCAGTCTAGCATCAATGGCAGCTTCAGGTTTCTTAGCAAAAGTGTTAAAATGTTAGATTTGATTCGATTTAATACTGAAACATGTACAGAGATACAATGAAAAGTATTGTTTTGCATGCCATACAGGGTAATCATAGGTGCATCAGGGTAATAGAAAAGAATGCAGAATAGAGTGTTAAGCCACAGAGAAGATGCAGAGAAAGATCAACCTCTAATATATGAGAGAGCTCCGAGGTGCTCCTCTACCTTACAGTGATTCCATTCTCTCACATAAGATATGTCTACTCTTTCTTCCAATATGGACAGACTCTTATAGGTCATCTTTTGAAAGCTAGCTTGTCCTTAACTAGATGGTGAATCTTCCTTTGTGTCACTAATTGGTCAGTTCCGTGTGATTAGAAGTTCCGACACCTTGACATGAGAGCATAAGAACATAAGAACTAGGAGCAGGAGTAGGCCATTTGGCCCCTCGAGCCTGCCCCGCCATTTAATAAGATCATGGCTGATCTTTTTGAGACTCAGCTCCACTTACCTGCCCACTCACCATAACCCTTAATTCCTTTACTGTTCAAAAATTTATCTAGCCTTGCCTTAAACACATTCAGCGAGGTAGCTTCAACCACTTCATTGGGCAGGGAATTCCACAGATTCACCACCCTTTGGGTGAAGAAGTTCCTCCTGACCTCAGTCCTACATCTGCTTCCCTTTATTTTGAGGCGCTGCCCTCTAGTCCTAGTTTCACCTGCTAGCGGAAACAACCTCCCTGCCTCCACCTTATCTATTCCCTTCATAATCTTATATGTTTCTATAAGATCTCCCCTCATTCTTCTGAATTCCAATAAGTATAATCCCAGCCTACTCAGTCTCTCCTCATAATCCAACCCTCTCAACTCTGGAATCAACCGAGTGAATCTCCTCTGCACCCCCTCCAGTGCTAATATATCTCTTCTCAAGTAAGGAGACCAAAACTGCGCACAGTACTCCAGGTGTGGCCTCACCAGGACCCTATACAGCTGCAGCATAGCCTCCCTGTTTTTAAACTCCATCCCTCGAGCAATGGCAGACAAAATTCCATTTGCCTTTTTAATCACCTGCTGCACCTGCAATCCCACCTTCAGCGATTCATGCACAAGGACACCCAAGTCCCTCTGCACAGCAGCGTGCTGCAATTTTTTACCATTTAAAACATAGTCCATTTTGCTGTTATTCCTACCAAAATGGATGACCTCACACTTATCAACATTGTACTCCATCTGCCAGACCTTTGCCCACTCACTTAGACTATCTATATCCCTCTGCAGACTTTCAGTGTCTTCTGCACACTTTGCTCTACCACTCACCTTAGTGTCATCTGCAAATTTAGACACACCATACTTAGTCCCCAACTCCAAATCATCTATGTAAATTGTAGACAATTGCAGTCCCAACACTGATCCCTGAGGCACACCACTAGCCACTGACCGCCAACCAGAAAAACACCCATTTACCCCTACTCTTTCAGAGATAGTAGGAACTGCAGATGCTGGAGAATCCGAGACAACAAGGTGCAGGGCTGGATGAACACAGCAGGCCAAGCAGTATCATAGGAGCAGACCTACTCTTTGCTTTCTACTGGTCAACCAATCCTCTATCCATACCAATACATTACCTGTAATACCGTGTAACTTTATCTTATGTAGCAGCCTTTGGTGTGGCACCTTGTCAAATGCCTTCTGGAAATCCAGATACACCACATCCACAGGTTCCCCATTGTCCACCATGCAAGTAATGTCCTCAAAGAATTCCACCAAATTAGTTCAAGGTGACCTACCCTTCATGAACCCATGCTGGGTGTTCCCAATGGGACAATTTATATCCAGATGTCTTACTATTTCTTCCTTAATGATAGATTCAAGCATTTTCCCCACTACCGAAGTTAAGCAATTTCCCTGCAACTGCAGGAAGTGCTACACCTGCCCCCATACCTCCTCCCTCACCCCCATCCCAGGCCCCAAGAAGACTTTCCACATCAAGCAGATGTTCACCTGCACATCTGCCAATGTGGTATACTGCATCCGCTGTACCCGGTGTGGCTTCCTCTACATCGGGGAAACCAAGCGGAGACTC
>NC_063346.1:9247805-9290279 GCF_021869965.1 Rhincodon typus
ACCCGGTGTGGCTTCCTCTACATCGGGGAAACCAAGCGGAGGCTCGGGGACCGCTTTGCAGAACACCTACGCTCGGTTCGCAATAAACAACTGCACCTCCCAGTCGCGAACCATTTCAACTCCCCCTCCCATTCCTCAGACGACATGTCCATCCTGGGCCTCCTGCAGTGCCACAACGATGCCACCCGAAGGTTGCAGGAACAGCAACTCATATTCCGCTTGGGAACCCTGCAGCCCAATGGTATCAATGTGGATTTCACAAGTTTCAAAATCTCCCCTCCCCCTACCGCATCCCAAAACCAGTCCAGCTCGTCCCTGCCTCCCTAACCTGTTCTTCCTCCCACCTATCCCCTCCTCCCACCTCAAGCCGCACCTCCATCTCCTACCGACCAACCTCATCCCGCCCCCTTGACCTGTCCGTCCTCCCTGGACTGACCTATCCCCTTCCTAACTCCCTACCTACACTCACCTTTCCTGGCTCCATCCCCGCCTCTTCGACCTGTTTGTTTCCTCTCCACCTATCCTCTCCTCTATCCCTCTTCTATCCGCCTCCCACTCTCTCCCTATTTATTTCAAAACCCCCTTCCCCTCCCCCTTTTCTGATGAAGGATCTAGGCCCGAAACGTCAGCCTCTCTGCTCCTATGATGCTGCTTGGCCTGCTGTGTTCATCCAGCCTTGCACCTTGTTGTCTCGGATTCTCCAGCATCTGCAGTTCCTACTATCTCTGGCCTATAGTTACCTGCTTTTTGTCTACTTCCTTTTTTAAACAGTGGCGTCACATTGGCTGTTTTCCAATCTGCGGGAACCATCCCAGAGTCCAGTGAATTTTGGTAAATAATTACTAGTGCATTTGCTATTTCCCCCATCACCTCTTTTAGTACCCTGGGATGCATTTCATCAGGGCCAGGAGACTTGTCTACCTTTAGCCCCATTAGCTTGCCCAGCACTGCCTCCTTAGTGATAATGATAGTTTCTAGGTCCTCACCTGCTATAACCTTCTTGCCATTAGTTTTCGGCATGTTATTTGTGTCTTCCACTGTGAAGAACGACACGAAATAATTGTTTAATGTCTTGGCCACTTCCTCATTCCCAGTTATTAAATTGGCCTTCTCATCCTCTAAAGGACCAATGTTTACCTTCGCCACTCTTTTACGATTTACATATTTATAGAAACTTTTGCTGCCTGTTTTTATATTCTGAGCTAGCTTACTCTCATAATCTATCTTACTTTTCTTTATAACTTTTTTTGTGGCTTTCTGTTGGCCTTTAAAGATTTTCCAGTCTACTAGTTTCCCACTACTCTTTCCCACTACTCTACAGGTCCTCACTTTTTATCAAACCTGTTTGTAAAATGAGTATATACCTTTTTTTTAGAAAAGTGACCCAGATGAAATGATTTTTCCTCATGATGGAGGTTTGCAAAACCCTTTCAACCTCAAAATAGAGTCTTAATTCAAAACCTAGAACGTTGCCCCTTAGAATCCTAGGATTCAATGTGCTTTTGAATAGCCTTCTTCACTTCGCCTTCCCCCTTTAAAGGTTATTGGATATTTTTGCCCAAGTCTCTCCCTTCCTGAATGGGAGATGATGGTATAAGTATAAATATTGTTAGAAAACTAATCCATAGATACATGAAATGTTCCTGGCATCAGGGTTAAGATCCCATTATGGTAGATGTTGGGATCTGAATTTGATTTTTTACAAACCTTAAATCAAGAGTCTAAACACAGCTGGAAGAAAACTGCCTGGTTTGGCCTACATGTGACTCCAGACCCACAGCAAGATGGTTGACTCTTCACGGCCCTCTGGGTAATAGGGATTTGTTAAGAAATACTGGCCCAGCTAGTGACACCCACATACTGAGAGTGCATTAAAGAAAGACCTCCTTCAAAATGTGTCCATTTCGAATGGTCAAAGGCCTTTCTCATCCAGGAGGCAGAGTAGTGAACTCCTACACAGTAAGCATTAGGACTGTGCTTCATGTTAAATAATGTCAGCAGAACAAAAACTTACAGATTCACTCAAATGAAACCCAAATTTAGGAACAAAAACAAAGTTGCTGGAAAAGTTCAGCAGGTCTGGCAGCATCTGTGAAGGAGAAAACAAAGTTAACATTTCAAGTCTGGTGACCCTTCCTCAGAACCAGACCTGAAACGTTAACTCTGTTTTCTCCTTCACAGATGCTGCCAGACCTGCTGAGCTTTTCCAGCAACTTTGTTTTTTTCTTGATTTACAGCATCTTCAGTTCTTTTGGTTCCCAAATTTAGGAAGCCTTTCTTCACAAACAATGATGAAAGCACGAATACTCTGTCAGGAATGAGTGCAGCAATTATTTATGAAGCAGTTGGATGTGACTGCTAACTCTCTCCAGATGCTCTTTTCTCATTCTCCTCAAGGGATGTGTTTGTTGTTGGTATGGTATTTGCCACTGCTGCTCTGGGCTTGGGGCGGTCGTGCTAGTTCACAACTACATATCCTCATTTGTCCAGTACTGTGTCTTGGGCTTGTCTTAGTATGCAGAAGAAGAAGATGGGCTACTGGTGAGCCCAAACTGAAGAGGTACTTGGCTTAGTTGACAAGACGATTTATTGCATTATACCAGTAAGCATTGTTTACATTAGCACTCAGGCATAATTACCGACGAAGACAAACAAGAGGCTAGAAGAATACAGCAAGCCAGGCAGCATCTGGAGGAAAGGAGAAGTCAATGTTTTGGATATTGGATATGTGGGTAGGGGGAGCTGCAGATAAAGAGTTGGGGAGGGAGGTGGGTAGCGGAATGGTGGTGATGGGTGGACATCAGTAGTAGGTACAACCTGGTTGATCGATGGGAAGGGTGAATCCGGTTGGTAGCTGGAAGGGAGGGTCAGTAGGTGGAATGGAAGGGAGGATGCGGGACTGGAAAGGGAGCCAGGGATGGGTATGAAGGTTATTTGGACGGCACCATTACTGAGACCAGCTTAAAAGTCCAGGTCTTTATTAATTACCTTCAAACTTCATCAACTGACAAGGTGTGATGAGAACCCATGTGCCCAAAGCATTAATTTGGAACTTTGAGATTGCTAATCCAGGGCCATATCTACATTATCATTGTCTCCCTTTCACATTTACAACTTCAAGTCATAGACCCATCAAAATTTTACAGCATATAAAGAGGCCCTTCAGCCTATTGTTTTTGCACTTGTTATCAAATATCCATTTATTCTCATCCCATGTTCCAGCACTTGACCCATAGCCACATTGTCCTGTAAAATGTAGACCTGATAGTTCAAGAAGAAGCAACTTTCTTTGCAGCTTTTAGGACTAATTTCTGTGATCCAGTCACGAGAACATTTTTTTAAAAAAAGCCAACGTATGTTTAAACAGCGCCTTTGAAGAACTGTCCCAATGCCACTTAGGTTTGAAAACTGTACGTGAGAGTAAAGTTACAGGATGTGATTCCAGGGATGATCAAAAGCTCAAGTCTTAGGAGCTTTTTCAAAGGGTAAGAGGTAGGATGAGAAGGAATTTAAAAGATGAATCTCAGACTGTTCCTTGTCATAGATTTTCAAACTTAAGGATAAGGTTATGAATAGTACACTGGATTAATTTTCATAGTAATTAATTTTTTTGGAGAAAGCCAGGAAGTTCAGTTCAGAAGAAAACCATTGGAACCAGATCCGCACTATTATTTTTTTGCTTCATTCCTGATTGCTGTGTGTATCTTTTTCCAATAGATGGAGCTGCTTTGCTTTTCCCTCTGTAGTAACCATGACAACTGCTGTACAACGCAGTTGGAATCTGGTAATATCTTGCATGTAATTTTGTTTGCAGAGCATTGTAATAAAAAAAACAAACAAAAATTGAAAGCATATTTCATGATGTAAATTGAACATTATTCCAACATGATAGCTCAATCCCTTGCTCAGGAAACCGTGGCGATATACAGCCCCAAAGGACAACTCACAATAGGGACTGGGGGTAAAACACAAAACAGGACTCGTTAATTCAATGAGAGGAATCCACAGGACCAGTAATTTGGAGAAACAAATGATAAATCACAGCTGTACAGTAAAAAGGATTAAAAATAAAAAAAAGATTATTTTCAATTGAGCTGCTTTTCGTCTGAGCACTAGCCAATTGAAGAAGATCCTAAATACTATGCTTAGTTAAGGCACCATGCCATTTCTTTGAGTTCAGCTACTAGTGAAATCCTCATTTCTGGTGCCTCTGAGATTGACTATTTCAATGCATTCCAGGCCAGCTCCCTGATTCCACTCTACCGAAACCCATGCTCATCCTGCTGTGCAGAACAGGCATATTGGACTCAAAATGTTAACTCTATTTCTCTCTCCAGAGATGCTGCTGAGTCTCTCCAGCACAATCCCTTCTTAATTCAGTCCTCCAGTTTCTGCAGTCTTTCTTTTTATTGCAGCACTCATCCAAACCTCTGCTGCCCATATCTGAAATTGCACCACGTGCCATTTACCTATCGAACATATGGACACTTTGAAACATGAAAGAAGAAACTGAACAAAGATACTTTGGGGGGCAGTTGCATAGTTTCTTGAAAGTGGAGTCGCAGGTAGACAGGGTAGTGACGAAGGCTTTTGGTATGCTTGCCTTTATCGGACAGTGCATTGAGTACAAGAGTTGGGATGTCATGTTGCAACTGTACAGGGCATTGGTTTGGCCACTTCTGGAATACTTCTTCAGTTCTGGTGTATCTGCTATAGGAAAGATGTTGTTAAACTTGAAAGAGTTCAGAAAAGATTTACAAAGATGTTGCCAGGTTTGGAGAGTTCAAGCCAAAGGGAGAGGTTGAATAGGCTGGGGTTATTTTCCCTGGAGTTTCAGAGACAGTGGGGTGACCTTATAGAGGTTTATAAAATCATGAGGGGCATGGATAGGGTGAATAGCCAAAGTCTTTACCAAAGGGTAGGGGTGTCCAAAACTAGAGGGCATTGGTTTAAGGTGAGGGAGGAAAGATTTAAAAAGGACCTAAGGGACAACGTTTTCACGCAGAGGATGGTGTGTGTACGGAATGAGCTGCCAGAGGAAGTGGTGGAGGCTAGTACAATTACAACATTTAAAAGACATCTGGATTGTATAGTAATAGTAAGGATTCAGAAGGAAATGGGCCAAATTCTGGCAAATAGGACTAATTAATTTAGGATATTTGGTCGGCATGGATGAGTTAGACCAAAGGGTCTGTTTCTGTGTTGTACAGCTCTATGACTCAAAGAGTAACCCACTCATTCTTTTGAGAATGCTCCACCATTCAATAAGATTATGGCTGATCTGATTATAGTCCGAATTCTACATTCCTGCACAGTCCTGATAATCATTGTATCATACAATATAGAAGAAGCCCTTCAGCCCATTGAGTTTGTGCTGCCAAAAATCCAATACTACCTATACTAGTCCTGCTTTCCTGTACTCGGCCCATAGCATTGGATGTCATGATACTTCAAGTGTTCATCCAAATACATTTTGAACGTTGTAGGGTCTTCCGCTTCAACAACTCTCCCAGACAGTGCATTCCAGAACCCCACACCCTCTGGATGAAACTAGTTTTCCTCCAATTTTCTCTAAACCTCCTGCCTTTTACTTTAAAATACTTTTTTTTTTGTTTTAGACCCTTTGACTAAAGGGAACAGCTACTTTCTATCCACCCTGTCTATGCCGCTAATAATCTCATATATTTCCACCGGGCACGCCTGTACTCCAAACAACCTGATCCTATCCAGCCTTTCTTCATAGCTAAAATGCCCCATCTCTGGCAACATCCTAATGGATCTTCTTTACATCCCCTCCAGTGCAATCATATCATTCCTATAGTGTGGTGACCAGAACTGCACATAGTACTCCAACCCTGGCCTGACCAAAGTTCCGTACCGCTCCAACATGATCTCCCAGCTCTTATAGTCTATGCTAGGACTGATAAAGGCAAGTATCCCATATACTTTTGTAACCTATTAAGCTGTCCTACCTCCTTCAGTGATCTGTAGACAAACACAAGATCCCTCTGTTCTTCTGAGCTTCCTAGTGTCTTGTAGTTTATTGAATACTCCCTTGTCTTGATCCTTCTTCCAAATTGCATCACCTCACGTTTATAATAATCTTTTATCCCATCAGTAGCAAAGAATCTACCTCTGCCCGAAAGAAATACTTTTAGATTCTGCATTTACCGTCTATTGAAGAAGTAAGCTCCAAAGGCTCACAATCCTGAGAAGAAAAAAAATTCTCATCTCTGTCTTAAAATAAAGGGGTGACCCTTTTATTTTTAAACTGTGATCTTTAGTTCTAGATTCTCGCACAAGACGGTACATCCTGTGCTCTCTGATCTACCTTGACAATTCAGACAAATCCTCAGTTTTTAATTTCTCGTTCTTGTTTCCCAATTCTCTTAAATTTTGTTACTATCTCCATTGACTCCTTGAGCCCCAGAAGTAATTGTGATCTCTAGGATACTCAAATTCTGGTATTATTCATACTCCTATTTTTAGTCACTTCTCAGTTTTAAGTGACAGAGGTTGAATGAGAAGATTCTGGGTTCCAGGTTGACTATTCGGTTCCTTGCTGGGGGAGCACTGTGCTATTGGAGATGTCTCTTTTTGGAGCTTATGTTAAACTGAGGCCCCATTTGCCTGTTTGAGTGGACACAAACAAACCCAGGGCACTACTTCAAAGAAGAGCAGGAGACTTAGTCTCAGGCAAGCTGCAAAAATACTTACCCTCCGTTAACATCAGAAAGCGAGATTACCAGCTCATTATCACACTGCTGTTTGTGGGCTCTCACTGTGCTCAAATTGGCTATTGCGTTCCCTATGTTACTAACTGCACTTGAAAAAAATACTTCATTACCCGTAAAGTGCTTTGAGATGTTTTGTAGTCACAGAAAGTATAAATGGAAGTCTTTCTTTTATTTTTAGACGTGCTTTCAGCTGCAATTCATTGAATCAAAGAATTATTACAGTGCAGAAAAAGGCCATTTAGCCCATTGTGATGGTTCTATTATTGAGTACCAACCTCCTGCCCATATCCCTAAATGCCATTGTAATCGAAGAAAATCCAATGTCCCCATGATTGCCTCAATTGAAGCCACATTTCCACAGTGCATCCTATATCCTAACTACCCACTGTATGAAAAAGCTTTTTCTCACTTCTCTCTTGTTTCGTTTGCACATCAGTTTAAATCTGTAAAAAAAATTCCAAAAATTGTTGGAATTGGAGATGTACCATAATAGTAGAAAACTGCCAATGTGACACCCCTATTCAAAAAGGGAAGGAAACAGAAAGCAGATAACTATAGGCCGATTGGTATTTTTATAGATTGATTGATTGTTAGTAAAATATTGGAATCCATTATTAACAAAGTAACAGTGGCAACTTTGAACAATCATAATCCAGTCAAGCAGAGTCAGCATGATTTCATGAAAGGGAAATCATGTCTGACCAAATTTTTCAAGTTTTTCGATGAAGTCTGAACTAGAGTGGACAGAAGGATAAAAACCGAAAAAGTTGTGGATGCTGTAAATCAGAAACAAAAACAGAAATTGCTGGAAAAGCTCAGCAGGTCTGGCAGCATCCATGAAGATAAATCAGAGTTAACGTTTGGGGTTGAGTGACCCTTTCTCAGAGCTCAGGATAGAAAGGTAGATGCGTTGTATTCGGACTTTTAGAAGGCATTCATCAAGGTGCCTCACAAAAGGTTAAGTAATAAGGTAGGAGCTCATGGTGTCTGAGGTAGTATATTGACGTGGCTAGAGTACTGGCTAATAGGCAGGGGAAAAATAAACAAGTGGGAATAAGGGGTTCTTTTTCAAGTTGGCAACTTGTAATTACTGGGGTTTCACAGGAATCAGTGCTGGACCCACAATTGTTTACAATATATGTCAATGACTTGGAGGAAGGAAGCGAATGTACTGTGGCCAGATGACTCAAAAATGGGTGGAAAGGAAAGTTACAAGAGGGATACAAACAGTTTACCACGAGATATTCCTGAGTTAATTAAATGGGCAAAATGTTGGCAAATGGAGTATAATGCGGTAAGATGCAAAGTTGTTCATTTTGAAAGGGAGAACAAAAGAACAGAGCATTATTTAAATGGAGAAAAACTGCAGAAAGCTGTAACACAAAGAAACTTGGGGCCACTTGTGCACAAAAGTTCACACACAGGTGTAGCAAGTAATCAGGAAGGTTTAAAGAATGTTGGCCCTTATCTCAAGGGGGTTGGAGTATAAGAGTGGGGATGTCCGACTGCAACTGTATAAGATGCTGTTGAGACCACATCTGGAGTACTGTGAGCAGTTTGGTCCTCTTATTTAAGGAAACATGTTATTTCATTGAAGGCAGTTCAGAAAATGTTCACTAGTATGATCGCCAGTGTGGAGGGATTGTCAACTGAACAAAGGCTAAACAGGTTATAACTCTCCTCACTGGTGTTTAGAAAGATGAGACGTGATCTGATTGAAACATAAAGAGTTCTTAACCAGCTTGACAGGGTAAATGCTAAGAGGATGCTTCCCCTCAAGGTAAAGCCTAGGACCAGAGGGCATAGTCTCAGAATAAAGGGGAACCAATTTAATACTGAGGTGAGGAGGAACTTCTTCTCCACGGGGACAATATAGAATATACATAATAGGCTGGGGCTCTTTTCCCTGGAGCATCGGAGGCTTAGGGGTGACCTTATAGAAGTTTATAAGTTAATGAGGGGCATGTAAAGGGTGAATATCCAAGGTCTTTTACCTAGGGTACAGGAGTCCAAAACTACACCGCATAACGTTAAGGTGAGAGAGGAAATATTTAAAAGGGACCTGAAGGACCACTTTTTGTCACAGAGAGTGGTACATGTATGGAATGAGCTGCCAGAGGAGGTGGTGGAGGCTGGTACAATTATGACATTAAAAGACCTCTGGATGGGTACATGAATAAGAAGGATTTAGAGGGATATGGGCTAAATGCTGACAAATGGGACTAGATTAATTTACAATGTCTGATCGATGTGGATGGGTTGAACTGAAGGGTCTGTTTATATGACTCTATGACTATCAGATGGTTGTGAGTCTTTGGAACTCCTTGCCACAAGAGAGTTGTGGAGGTAGAGTTCTTGTGTATACTTATGACTGAGATAGGGAGACACTTGAACTATAAGAAATCAAAGGTTACAGAGAAAAGACGGGAAAGCAGATATGAGGAATGTTGGATCAACTATAATCATATTGAATGGCCTATTTCTGTTCCTAGTTCTTGCGGTTTTATGGTGAGCAATTCACTAGTAGATGAACTGAAAGATCACAACACAATGCCTTAACTATACTCTCCTGGGTAGGCTTAAATGACCAATCTGTTGGTTAACAGTCAAAGCAGTAACTGGTTGTGCCACACAGTCTAGGACCAGAGGTTATAGGTTCCGAATAAAGGGGTGTCAATTTAAGACCAGGATGAAGAGGAATTTCTCTGAGAGTTGTGAGTCTCTGGAACTCTTTGCCACAGACAGCTGTGAGGACAGAGTTCTTGTATATATTTAAGGCTGAGATGGATTCTTCATCAGTCGGGGAATCAAAGGTTATGGGGAAAGGTCAAGAAAGCAGATGTGAAGAGAGTCAGATTACCCATGATCCTACTGAATGACAAAGCAGGATCAAAGGGCCCAACAGCCTACTCTTGTTTCTATCACTTACGGTTTTATGGTCTTAACGACAGAAAGAATCTTCTTCAATAGGCCAGTGCTCAGAAACAAAGGCAATTGAATTGAAAATCATCTTTTGCATTTTGTGCTGTGCTACTATGATTTATCATTTGTTTCTCCAAATGACAAGTCTTGATAATTTAATGGATTCCTCCTGTGCATGTATGGGAAAAGCTGGACTCTTCTTCATATCCTATGGCCGTGTAACCAGTTAGCATGTGCCCTGCACTTCTACAAAGTCTGCATTAAATTTGTGGAATGTAGCCATTCCAAATGCGGATGACAGAAGGAAAGTATCTCCCTTGTCAGCCAAAGCTCAGTGATTAATGCTGTTGACCCTGAAAGTTGTGAGTTCAGGAACAGCGGATTGAAGCAGACACTTGCAGATAATGCTCAGCTACAGCATTGATGGGGGGCTGTACCATCAGAGATGCTGTATGTCAGCTGGAAAATTAAACTGAGGCGTGGACGCCAATGAGCAGGGGATTTTTCCCGGATGTTGTAAACAATATTTATCCCTCAAGTGACCACTAAACAGATTTTCTGGTCATTATCTCATTACCATTTGTGTACAAATTGCATATCAAATTTCCTACAATGCAACACTAAGAATGTAGGATTCTTAAGGGGCTTGACAGGGTAAATGCTAAGAGGATGAGAGTCTCGGACCAGAGGGCACAGTACCAGAATAAAAGGGCATAATTTAAGACTGAGATGAAGAGGAATTTCTTCTCTCAGAGGGTTGAGGGTCTTCGAGACTCTTTCACACAGAGAGCTGCTGGGGCAGAGTCCTTCTGTACGTTTAAGACTGAGATCAATAGATTCTTGATAAGTCAGAGAATCAAGAGGTACAGGAAAAGGACAAGAAAGCGGAGGTGAGGAATGTCGGATCAGCCATCATCCTATTGAATGGCAGAGCAGGCTCAAGGAGCAAGTGGCCTACTCTTGTTCCTATTTCTTATTGCCTTGATGAGTACACTTCAAAAGTATTTCATTGGCTGTAAAGTACTTTTAGTTTGTCTGAAGCTCTATGAATGGCAATCGTTCTTACGGATCCTGGCTGGGTTGAGACTATGAGGTGGACAGATTCTTGCTTTTACAGGGGAATCATAGGTTATTGGGGATAGATGGGAATATAGATTTCAGAACATAAACAGAGCAGCCACATAGGAGCAGGGTCAAGGATCAAATGACGTGAGGCTACTCCTAACTTGTATGTTTGTATGTCAGACCGAACAGCTGAGAATGGGGCGCCTGAGATGTCAATAGTTGAATCGAGCAGTATAGCCTGTTGGGATGTATTAGCAGTGGTGATTATGGCAGAGCTGAGAAATAGGACAGTAATTATTCAAGAGCTGGTAACTCATTGCCCCTCCATCTCCAATGTTTCTAAAGCAGTATCTACAGGACCAAGGAAATATAGTCACTTGTACATGGAAACATCTCAAACGTTTTCAAAATAAAACTGACACAGTTTTCCTAAAATAGAAATAAAGCCATTCTTTTTTTCAGTGAATCTTGACTTTACTGCACTACACAGGGTCTTATTGAAAAACCAACAGAATATTTGAAGACTTATTGGCTTTGCTATCAACATGGGTCTCTCAGCGATAATATATAGAATAAATATCTATTCTACCGTTGTAAGAAAAAAGACTGCACTTATATAACACCTTTCCTATCCTCAGGGCATCCTAAGTGTAGCATAGTCAGTCATTTACTTTCTGAATAGCAATCACTGTTAGCTAGCCTTTTGTTTGACTACAGCATTAACAAATAATGCGATGGAAATAAATTGGAGTTTTACAATCACATACATAGGTATGCATCAGGACTAGGAGTCTGCTATTTGTTCCCTTGAACCTGCCTTCTCCATGAGTGGCCCTCATCATGCTCTGGGTCTGATTGAAGATGAAGAAATATGGATGCAAAACATGTAAAAGGAATTAAGCTATAAGAACACGTCTGTTGCTAACCAATTAAAAGACAGAAAAAGGAGGAAGGGATGGTCGGCCTGCCCTTATGTTGGAAGGCCGCCATGCAGACTAACACACAGCCAATTTGCATACAGGAAGATCTCACAAACACCAGTGCAATAATTGACCATCTGCAGACTGAGATACAAATTGCCCAGATCATTGCATGAACCTAAGAGCCCTGTTCTAGGAGTTATGTTTTGCAATTATTTACATCTTCTGGGCAGACAGGCCTCAGTTTAACATTGTACCTCCAATAATACAGGACATCCTCAATGCTGCGCTGAGAAACAGCCCAGATTATATGCTCCAACCTTGAAGAAGAGCTTAATTCCCACAAGCTTTTGATTGAGAATCTAGCACATTACCAACTGACCCAAACTGACCCTTCCAGATCATTGTTGTTCCAGTTGATGATCTACAAAGAGAAGAAACTGAATTGAGGTGCAAATGATTAATTTTGCAAGTGACAAACACACACGGTAGTAGCTGGATTAATCCTTCTCAGATATCAAGTCAGCTCCTTTTAATGAAATTTCAGCAGAAACTTGTCCCTTAGTTGTTTCCATTTCCGATGTTTTAAATGAAATCCAGGATCACCACAACATATAGACCAAATCAAAGTTTATTAGAGTTCTAACACATTTTGATGGTCTGAATAACACATTCTGATTGTGTAAATCTCCATTACCCAAAGGGCTTTAAGGTAGGAACTGATGTTGTGATGAATTCTGCGAGGTGAAAATAGTAGAGAAGTGGAGTTGGAAAGATTATGCCAATTATTTCAAGTTTGCCACTCACCGAGTTTCACTGACCATTTTATTGAATTCTTTCATAGGATGTGGCCATCACTGGCAGGGCTAGCTTTTATTGCCTGTCCCTGGTTGCCCTGGAGAAGGTGTTGGTGAGCTGCCTTCCACAATGACAGCAGTCCATGTGCCGACCCACGGACATTTGCAGAATCACGTGGGGTAGTTGAAGTGAAGGTTTTAGGGAGAAAAAAGGGTTAGGGTTAACGTTAACCCTAACCCTATCGCACATCAGGCAGAAAGGAATATAACTCAACCACAGAGTATTGATTTTGAAATTTGAATTTGTTTTTAATTCACTTGTGGGACGTGGGCGTCACTGGCTGAGCCAGCATTTATTGCCAGTCCCTAGTTGCTCTTGAGAAGGTACTGGGGAGTTATCTTCTTGAACTGCTGCAGTCCACGTGCTATAGGCTGACCCACAATACTGTTAGAGAGGGTATTCCAGGGTTTTGGCCCAGCGACAGTAAAGGAGATGAAGGGTCTCGGCCCGAAACGTCAGCCTTCCTGCTCCTATGATGCTGCTTGTCCTGCTGTGTTCATCCAGCTCTACACCTTGTTATCTCATATTTCCGAGCGTCAATGGTGAATGGCTCGGAGGGGACCTCACAATTGGTGCTGCTCCAATGTATCGGCTGTCCCTGACTTTTGAGATGGATGTGGTCACCTGTTTGGAAAGTACTGTCTAAGGATCTTTGGTGAATTGTGCAGTGCATCTTGCAGATAACACACACTGCCTGTTCTGAGCATCAGTGGCGGAGAAAATGGATGCCCGTGGATGTGGTGTCAATCAAGCCGGTTGCTTTGTCCTGACTGGTGTCAACCTTGTTGAGTGTTGTTGGAGCTGTACCCATCCAGGCAAGTAGGGAGTATTGCCTCACACTCCTGGTTTGTACCTTGTAGATAGTAGACAGGCTCCGAGGACTCTGGAGATGAGTTACTCGGCACAGTGTTCCTAGCCTCTGACTTTTTCTTGTAGCCACTGCACTTCTGTTATGAATCCAGTTGAGTCCCTGGTCAATGGTAACCCCAAGAATGATAACAGAGGGGTTTTCAGTGATGGTAACACGATTGAATGTCAAGGGGTGGTAGTTAGTTTGTCTCTTACTGCAGATGGTCATTGCCTGGCATTTATGTGACACAAATCTTACTTGTCACTTGTCATGTTAAGCCTGGATATTGTCCAGATCTTCTGAAGCAGGGTCACTGGACCCAAAAAATTAACTCCAGTTTCTCTCCACAGATGCTGCCAGACCTGCTGAGTTTTTTCTAGCAATTTCTGTTTTTGTTTCTGATTTCCAGCATCTGCAGTTCTTTCATTTTTCTTATTTTCCAGGTCTTGTTGTATTTGAATGTGTCCTGCTTCAGAGTTTGAGGAGTCGCGAATGATGCTGAACACGGTGCCATCATCGGCGAACATCCCCATGTCTGACCTTATGGTGGAGGGAAGGTCATTGATGAAGCAGCTGAGGATGGTTGGGCTGAAGACACTACCCTGAGGAACTCCTGCAGGTGTCCCCGAGCAGAGATGACTGACCTCCAACACCATGAGCATCTTCCTATGTGCCAGGTATGATGATAACCAGGGGAGAGTTTGTCCCTGATACCCATTGATTCTAGTTTTGCTGGGGTTCCTTGATGCCACACTTGGTCAACTGTGGCCTTGATGTCAAGGGATATCACTCTCACCTCAGAGAAAAATGCTGGAAATAAACGGCTGGTCTGGCAGTATCTGTGAAGAGAGAAACAGTTAATGTTTCAGGCCTGTGACTTTTCATTGGAAAATTAGCAGAGTGTTCAGAAGAATTGTTTTAAAATTAATTAGTGGGATATGGGCTTCGCTGGCCAAGCCAGTATTTTTGCTCATCCCTAATTCCCCAGAGCGCCTGCAGTTACATACAGGCTAGACTGGGTAAAGATAAGTTACCTTCTCTACTGGACGTGAATGAACCAAATGGATTTCTAACAATTGGTTCACGGCCATCATAAGAACTAGGAGCAAGAATAGACAAGTCAGCCCTATAGCCTGTTCCACCATTGATCATGACTAATCTCATCTTGGCCCTAACTCCACTTAAAACTGGACACTCACTTGTTAGACTCTTACTTCCAAACTTTTTATTGAGTTCAAATTTCACCATCTGACATGGCAGGATTCAAACCCCAGTCCCCAGGAAATTACCTGGGTCTCTGGATTAATATACAATACCACAAAGCCATCAGCAAAAGGATTGGATGAAGTATGGTGGGAGAAGTATAAATGATGGGGGTGGACTAGTTGGGAGGAATGACCAGCTCTTATTATTTGGTAAGTTTGTGAAATGGAATAGTGCTCGCTGGGTAAATGGGTTTGCCCTTCTGAGTTAGATACAGTAAGTACAGTTTTACTCTACCTGAAACTTGTAGTCAACTTGACCGGGGAACCTTTGCTCTTAAGGGATATTTTCACTGACGATAATTTCAAGGTTTTGGAGATACATAAAACATAGGGTGATCAATTGAGAATTATCTCTACACCATGCAGCTTCTAGTATTGTAATGCACTCTGCCATTTGCTAATATACATGGATTACCTGGCTGGGACTGAGTGGTGTGTAACAAGTGGGTGATGGAGCATTGTCATAGACATGCCCCATAGTGAACCTGGTACAGAGACCAACAGCATCATAACAAAGTTCTAATGTGGGCTCTTCAAGTCCCCATACAAGCTCAGGCCAGATTTCTAGGTATTGTTAAACAAGCTTCATTGTTAAAGTGTACGTGATAGTAAAGCCACAGAGCAGCCTGAACTGTGCTGTACAGGTTCCAACCTCCTCGAAAAGTATGAAAAGGGATGGCACTGTGGCTCAGTGGTGAGCAATACTGCTCCACAGTGCCAGGGACCTGGGTTCAATTCTGGCATCGGGTGATTGTGTGGAGTTTGCACATTCAGACCCCCGTCTGTGGGGATTTCCTTCGGGTGTTCTGGTTTCCTCCCACAGTCCAAAGATATGCAGGTTAGGTGGATAGGCCATGCTAAATTGCCCATAGTGTCCAGGAATGTATGGGCCAGGTTGATTAGCCATGGGAAATGCAAGATTACAGGAATACGGTGGGTCTGAGTGACATGCTCTTCGGACCATCAGTGTCGACCCGATGGGCTAAATGGCCTGATTCCACATTGTAGCAATTCTATGGCTCTAGTAGTATATGACTGTTGAGGTCTCAATGATATTACTGCCCACCTAAGAGGCTGACCTCTACATTCACTAAACCATTTCACTGCACACAACACGCCTACAACAGGGATGTCTGAAAATGGAAATTTAAGTTGACTGGGATTGGAGTTAATGCATGGGAAACCCTCACTGCTGACAAGAGTGCCTACAGACAGGAAAGTGTGGGAAAAGCAAAGTTCAAAAGAAATAACCAGATGGCAGAAAGGGGAGCCCTCAGAAGAAGAAAAATCTAACAGCCTTGGACCAATGTTAGTCATCTGTGCCAGCATTGGAAGGGACAACCACCTCCAATGCTGGTACCTGGGTATGTGTACAGACTGGGACTTGGGCACAACAGATAGCTAATTGGTTAGTGCAATTATGACCAATCAGAGATGCCAAAGGTTATCAGCCTGGTGACAGCTCTCTGATTGGTTCCTGCACAGCTGAACGTCATAAACGATTTTTTCAATCCCTTTGCTTCACAAGAATCAATCTACCTCTGCCTTAGAAGTATTTACGGACTCCGTTTCCACCAGCCTTTCGAGTTGAGAGTTCCAAAGAATTTCATCTAATCTCTGTTTAACTGGGAGACCCTTTACTTTTAAATAATAACCCTTACTTCTACGTTATCCTATAAGACATCATTTCCACATTTACCCTGTCAAGACCTTGCAGGATTTATATGTTTCAGTCAAGTCACGTCTTATTTTTCTGAACTTCAGCAGATACAATCCTAGCCTGCCAGGTTTTTCATCATAAAACAGCCCATTCATTCCCAGTATTAGACTGGTGGGCCTCCTCTGAACTGATTCCAATGCAGCTCCTTAATTAAGGTAGCCAATACCATACACTCTACCCCAGATGAGGTCTCACCAGTGCCCTGTTTAAACACAACTACCCTGACAATAAATGATAACAATCTATTAATTATCTTCGTTACTTGCTGTACATGCATATTGGTACTTTGTAATTCCTTCCCTTGGACACCCAGATCCCTCTGCTTCTCAGAGCTTTTCAATCTCTCACAATTTAGATAATATGCCTTTTTAGTCCTCCTGCCAAAATGAACAATTTTGTTTTTTTCCTCCAACATACTCCATCTCCCTCATCTTTGTCCACTCACTTAACCTTTCCATAACATTTTGTAGCCTACTTATGTCCTCTTCATAACTCACCCTCTGATCTAGCTTTGTATCATCAGCAAATGTGGCAACCATATCTTCCATCCCGACAACCAAGTTGTTTCTATAAATTGTAAATAGTCATGTTCTCAGCACTGATCCCTGTGACACACGACTTGCTACATCTTGCCAACTTGAAAATAGGGAGTAATTAATGCCTAATTTCTGCTTCCATTTAACCAGCCAAACTTCTATCCATGACTGTCTGCTACCCATTACACCATAAGATTTTACTTTCTGAAATAAACTTGGATTTTGCACTTTTTCAAATGCCTTCTAGAAATCTAAGTACAATTTGCTGTGACTCCAATTTTCTAGTGAACAAATGCATTGGTTGTTCTTTCTGTCCAACTGATTATGAGGACCCTTTGTTAGAGCTACATTTCAAAAGCCATAATCCTCTTAACTCTCAGCTTTACTGAGAATCCATCTCTCACACTCATGCAAAACAATGCTCCATGCCAGGGATCTCACTTTTTTAAAGTTCAGTAAGTGGCATATGCAGTGATGAGTTATAGATTAGTCAGTTGCTCAGCTTGTCATTATTCCAATGCTTCTATCTCCATATGTGGTCATTGTTGATCCCAGTGATTGGAATTGATCATCAGACTGTTCTCAACATAAATCGAGATTGATTGTATCTCTACTTTCGGTGTTGCTCAATCCAAATTTCAGACTTGACTTTCTCAGCTCTTCAACCATCATGGATCGTTCTTGAATAAAACAAAGATCTGTGGATGCTGGCCATCTGAAGTAAAAAAAGAGAAATTGCTGGAAAAACTCAGCAGGACTAATATTTGTCGGAATAAAGCAGAATTGACATTTTGAGTCCAATGACTCTTCGGATAGATTATTCTAGCTTGTTTTTATCCACTTGGGTTGTTTCACAACATAGCTGGTGTTCTAGATGTGATGAGCATCAATACTAGTTCCAAGGTGTACATAACAGACTCAAACTAGTGCAAGTTTTAACTATTACTTGAATACAGACCCAACAAGGAAAGTCTACGTTTCTCCCTCCACTGTAGCCCAGCTTCACCCAACTTACCCCCAACCTCCTGAAAATGAAACTCACCTAAAGCAAGATAAATCCCCATCAACACAGAGTCAAAAACTTGGACCTTCTTTTCTCCTAGACTAGTAATCCAGAGCCCAGAACTACAGTTCTGGGGCCATGTGTTCAAATCCCACCATGGCAAATGGTGAAAAATTTGATTCTTTGGGGTGGCACGGTGGCTCACTGGTTAGCACTGCTGCCTCACAGCGCCAGGGATCTGGGTTCAATTCCACCCTCAGGTGACCGTCTGTGTGGAGTTTGCACATTCTCCTCTTGTCTGCATAGTTTTTGTCCAGGTGCACCAGTTTCCTCCCACAGTCCAAAGTTATGTAGGTTAGGTGGATTGTCCATGCTAAATTGCCCGTAGTGTTCAGAGATGTATAGATTAGGTGATGGGTCTGGGTGGGATGCTCTAGGGGTTGGTGTGGACTTGTTGGGCTGAAGGGCCTGTTTCCACACTCTAGAGATTCTATGATGATCTGCACTGCTGGAGCACATGGATTGCCATAATTTGAGGAAACCCCAGTTAATGCTACCCTCACTGATATCACCCAAAGCCCAGGAACAAAAAGCAGAATAAAACGCATTTCTTGTCTAGGCTTTTACAACTTGGGATAAAGACAGAAGTCTTCCTCCCGTGGTGAGGTTAAAAATAAGTCTCTCTGCCAATTATACTATTTGGTCAAAACTTTTGCACATTACTGAGGCTTGCTGCTTGTTTGGATAAGGAGGTTTGATCTGGATGTGAATCAACTCTAAAAATGTTATAATGATTCGATAGAGGTTGGATCTGTTATGAGTAAGATTAGAGGGACAACCGATTTCCTTCTATTCCCAAAGCTCCACTGATCATAAGGAATTGTTAATGTAAGCCTATGGCTGAATGTGTCAGCTTTACCGTCAGAAACAAATCAACCAGCTTTCAATTGTCAACAAAGAATAACTAGGCTATTACAAGTAAAATATAAACATGCAAACACCGACTACTATTGAAGAAAAAGGCTTCAACTTAACAACGACACATAAGACTTATCGTCTACCATTCCACAGTTAACATGAGGTATATATGTGTAACAGGATTATGGTGCTCAAATATCCCACAGAACATATCAAATAGCAAATGTGATCAAACTGATCCCATGGATTCCTTAGCAATGCCTCCCACCCCAGTCCCCCAGATTTAGTGAAACTGGGGATTGGCAAAATTCATTAAAATTTCACAAGGGATTATGATATTTCTCTTTCTGTGACCTCGTTTTGAATCACCCTCGAAAATTAATCTGTCATGGACTTTCTCAGCAACTGCTCATTCTGGCTGTCCACCTTCCTTTCCTGATGCTACGCTCCCTGGATTCTTCAAAGCGATACTTCAGTACTTATGAGCATAATTCCAGCTCTTTACAAATGGTGAGCTTCACCAAGCTAGCACTGCCCTAGCTTTTTTTTCCCCCCTTTGTCCTTACCAGCTCAGTTGCAGAAACCAGTTTTTCTTTTTGTGGGATTTCAAACCCCAATCACTGCTCCACGAAATTACTGAAGGCACAAGGCTGCTTCTGTGCCCCTACAGCTAGTAAAACCTGCCTAAACCATTACTACACAGGCATTTTGTTTTTCTTCTTTATTCATTCACAGGATGAGGGCATCACTGGTGAGGCAGCATTTATTGCCCATCCCTAATTACCCAGAGGGCAGTTCAGAGTCAACCACACTGCTGTGGATCTGGAATCACATGTAGGCCAGACCAGGTAAGGATGGCAGTTTCCTTCCCTAAAGGACATTAGTGAACCAGGTGGGTTTTCCCAACGATCGACAATGGATTCATAGCCATCACTAGATTGTTAATTCCAGATATTTTATTGAATTCAAATTTCATCATCTGCCATGGTGGGATTTGAACCCACGTCCCTAGAACATTATTTGGGTCTCTGGATTAACACTCCAGTGATAATACCACTAGGCCATCACCTCCCATCTTCAACAGCCTATGTTTCCGAAACATCAAACTTGACTTTCTCAGCACTTCAGGCATTATTTATTGTTCCTGCTGGTTTTTGACCTTTGGGGTACTGTTATCAGCATATCTGGTATTCCAGATATTGTGACTATCAACACAGGTTTTAACATGTTCATAAGTGACACAAATACATCCAATTTTTACCCTTATTTCAATGTGATCCACAAGGAAAATTTAGTTTTCCCTTGCCCAGCTATTTCCTTTCCACGACACCTCACCAATAGTGTAGTTCAGTTGCCTAACCATCAATACTACACAGACTTCTTCCAAATCTTTCACAGCTCCTGTGATTTCCCTGAGCCCTCACTATGCAGACCTATTCAACTGTTTTAGGGCTTGCCTAAAATCAGACTTTGCTGAATACATTCCCTTTAGAAGCACACACCCAGCATGGAGTCAGCATCTATCTCTTGAACTGTAAACTTAGAACTGCTCTTCAATGGCCACAGAATTTCACCCAGTGACCTCTATTTATTACTCCAGCAAGATGGCAGCAGAGAAGTACGTCCCACCCGAAGCTCCTCTGCTCCGGCTATTCTTTTTCTTTCTTTTCTGTTTTTTCTCTGTTTTTAGCAGTTGTGGAGCAGCGAGTGGGGAAGGGAGTCCTGGTGCAGTGCGAGAAGAAGCAAGTCCAGGACCAGCGCGAGGGGAAGCGAGTCCCAGAGCAGCCCGAGAGGAAGTGAGTCCAGGAGCAGCGTGAGGGGAAGTGAGTCCCAGAGCAGCGTGAGAGAAAGCAAGTCCCGGAGCAGCGCAAGAGGAAGCAAGTCCAGGAGCAGCGCGAGGGGATTGCCGGTCCCGGAGCAGTGCGAGGGGGAAGCGAGTCCCGGAGCAGTGCGGGGGGGGAAAGCGACCCCGGGAGAAGTGGGGGGGGGGAAGCGAGCCCCGGAGCAGCGCGGGGGGAAGTGAGTTCTGGTGCAGCGCGAGGGGAATGCCGGTCCCGGAGCAGCGCGAGGGGGAAGCGAGTCCCGGAGCAGCGCAAGGGGGAAGCGAGTCACGGAGCAGCACGAGAGGAAAGTGAGCCCCGGAGCAGTGCGGGGGGGGAAGCGAGTCCCGGTGCAGCGTGAGGAGAAGTGAGTACTGGTGCGGCGCAGCGCGAAGGGGAAGCGAGTCCCGGAGCAGTGCGAGCGGGAAGCGAGTCCCGGAGCAGCACGAGGGGGAGATGAGTCCCGGAGCAGCGCGAGGGGGAAGTGAGTTCAGGAGCTATACGAGGGGAAATGAGTCCTGGAGCAGCGCAATTTACCTTGGTGCAGCTGAGTGCTGGTGCGGAGCAGACTGGAGGCTTGGAGCGGAGTGGGACAGTTGTTGGACTGGGGCTTGGTGCGGAGTGGGACGGTTGTTGGACTGGGGCTTGGTGCGGAGTGGGACGGTTGTTGGACTGGGGCTTGGAGCGGAGTGGGACGGTTGTTGGACTGGGGCTTGGAGCGGAGTGGGACGGTTGTTGGACTGGGGCTTGGTGCGGAGTGGGACGGTTGTTGGACTGGGGCTTGGTGCGGGTGGTCAGACCATGTGCTGAACTGCTGCTATTTGAAGTTCTTTCCTGGACTGTAATGTCTATCCTTTAACTATGCTACAACTACCTTATTTCTAACTTTTTTAGACACTGTAAGTAATGCTGCTACTTTTCCTTTTATTCCTGTTTTGTATCCAAGATTTATACCAAGGTACTTGTACCAAAGATAGCACCATTAGAGGAAGCCATTGTAAAAACGTCTCACTGTATTCCTGCACTTCTGACAATAAGTAACAATAAAGGATATTCTATTCTTGTAAACATCCAATAGGTCCAATCCCAATTGATATACAGGATTAAATGTAAACAATATTGTAGGACAGTCAAATGTAGCGCTCTTGGAACTCTCTATACCCTGGAGGGTACAATTTTTACTGAGTGTTGGCTTCTGTAATTGATACAGCAAAAAAAAATTATCACAGATTGGTTTATTCTGATATTATAAAACTGACTGATCTTTACCTCCTCATTGCTCTTATAAATACGCATTTGAGCGAACTATTCTGTCTCAGACAAATTTGACATAAGGAAAAATCATTCTAATTTAATATTGTATGAGCAAAATGCTGTGGATGCTGGAGATCTTAAGTGAAAACAAAAATCATAGAGTCCCTACAGCGTGGAAGCTGGTTATTTGGCCTGTCAAGTCCACACTAACCTTCCGATGAGCATCCTACCCAAATACCCTTTAATCCTGCATTTCCCAAAGCTAACCCAACTAGCCTGAACATCCCTGGACATTATGTACAATTTAGCATGGCCAATCCACCTGGCCTGCACATCTTTGGATTGTGGGAGGAAACCAGAGCACCCAGTGGAAACCCACGCAGACACGGGGAAAATGTGCAAACTCCATGCAGACAGTCACGCCAAGGCTGAAAACAAACCTGGGTCCCTGACGCTGTGAGGCAGCAGTGCTGACCACTGAGCTGCTGTACCGTTTGAAAATGCAGGAGAAACTCAGCAGGTCTAGCACCATCTGTGGAGAAAGAAATAGAGTTAATGTTTATAGTGCAGTATGATTGTTCTTTGGAACTCAATAGGCGCTGGTTTCTTCCAACACCTCAGAGTAATTTTCAAGTTCATAACGTCCATGGGAGAAATCAAAAGAACAAAGAAGGATTAACTTGAAGCCATTATATCTTTAGCTTTTCTCTATGTTTCTCCAACTTCATAGTTCATTCTCTTTTCCTGATCAAGAGGGCTGTCATGTTGGATTGTCTCAAACTCCTTGAGTATTGTTGGAGCTATATCTAACTAGGCAAGTCAGCAGCATATCATCGCACACCAATGTATTTTTTAATATAAGATAAGACATAAAAACAGAAGCAAGTCTATTCAGCCCATTCTGCTACTCAATGAGCTTATGGCTGATCTGATAATCCTCAACTCCACTTTCCTGCTTTTTCGCCACAATCTGTAATTCCCTCACTGATTAAAAATCTTAAACATACCTGCTATCCCAGTCTCCACAGCCCTCTGCAGTAAAGAATTACACAGGTTCACCACCCTCTGAGAGAAGAAATTCCTTCGCGTCTCTGTCTTAAATGTGCAACACCTTACTCTGCTTCTAGATTGTCTCATTACATGAAACTACCTTTCTGCATGTACATTGTCAAGTCCTGTGTGAATCTTGTATGTTTTAATAATATCAGCTTTCATTCTTCCCACCTCTAATGTATCAACCTCTCCTTATAAGACCAACCCTCCAAACCTGGTATCAGCCTAGTGAACCTTCCCTGGACTGACTCTGATGCCAGTACATGTTTCCTTAGATAAGGAGTCTGTAACTGTTAACAGTGTTGCAATTGTGTTTTGACGATACCTTATATAGTTTTAGCAAGACCTCCCTATTTTTATCAAAAACAGAAATTACTGGAGAAACTCAGCAGGTTTGGCAGCATCTGGGTGGAGAAAGCAGAGTTAGTGTCACGGTCCAGTGACCTTTCTTCAGAACTCTGTTTGAGATCTCCAGCATGCACAGTTCTTTGGTTTTCTCCCTATGTTTCTCCTATTCACTTTGGTTTCCCTGCTGAACTGTTAGGGTAGATGTTTTTGTAATTTATGTACAAGGATTCCTGAATTCCTCCATGGGGTCGTTTTCTACAGTCTTTCTCCATTTATATAATATTACATGATGACCGATTTTGGGGAATCATGGGACTAGTTACTTGCTACGGAATTCCTACTCTGTGACCTCCTCTTTTTGTCACAGAATTTATGTGACTGCTCAGGTTAGGTTTCTATTTCATTCAGGTTGTTATTATAGGGAACTCGGTGATGGTAACACCACTGAATGCCCATTGGAGGTTGTTACATTCTCTCTCTTGTTGGAGTTGTACATTGCATCGCATTTGTGATAAGAATGTTACATGTCACTTATCACTTTGAGCTTGAATGTTGTCTAGATCTAGCTTCTGCTGATGGCCTTACAATGTTGTGAATGTGTGGCAAAATTCTCTGGTTACAGCCATCTCTTTCTGTACTGAGCAAGCCAGCGTTCTCTGTGTAATGTAACATTCAGAGGACTGGCAGTTCCAAACATTGCCAAATGGTAATTCTCCTCAGCAGTAGGGGCAGACCTTAATAGGTCATACAGAACACTTTTGCGAATCATGGAAGAGCAGTTTAGAAGACAGGACTGAAGGGCAGTGAGTTGTGTGACAGAGCAAGATACACCCTTCACATGAGAGAAGTGTTTACACTTTAAACAATCTGCTGCTAAATGCACTGAAAGTTCATCAATAGCTGTGAAGAGAAAAAGTGAGGTTAACTTTTCAGGTATAGATCCGCTTTCGGATCTGAAGCTTCACCTGAAACTTTCCAATCACATTTCATTGAGAGACTTCCTATCCATTTACAGCAACTTGCTGAACAATACATTGAGCAATTCATTCATGGTAGCTGATCAATAATCACATTGCATAATACTGGTAATGTGTGTCAACTCATCTATTGATTATGAGCAGCCTGAAGTAGGGGTGGCATGGTGGTTCGGTGGTTAGTGCTGCTTCTTCACATCAGCAGAGACCCAGGTTTGAGTCCAGCCTTGGGTGACTGTCTGTGTGGTTAACAAGAAGAATCCCTACAGTGTGGAAACAGGCCCTTCAGCCCAACAAGTCCACACTGACCCTCAGAGCATCCCACCCAGACGCATCCCCCTATAACCCACCTAACCTACACCTCCCTGAACACTATGGGGCAATTTAGCATGGCCAATCCACCTAACCTGTACATCTTTGGACTGTGGGAGGAAACCAGAGCACCTGGAGGCAAACCCACGCAGACACGGGGAGAATGTGCAAACTCCACACAGACAGTTGCCCGAGGCTGGAATTGAACGCAGGTCCCTGGCGCTGTGAGGCAGCAGCGCTAATCACTGCGCCACCCTTTGTACATTTTCCTTATGTTTGTGTGGGGTTTCTCCTACAGTCCAAAGGTGCACAAGTTAGGTGGATTGGCCATGACAAATGCAGGATTAAGGAGTTGGCTCTGAGTGGGATGCTTTTTGGATGGTTGGTATGGGCTGAATGGCTTTCTCACACCTTCTATGAATGTATTTTCTGGCTTCTTCAAAATCTTTTGTCATGGATCAGGAATTTCTCTTTTCCAAAATTTGCTTACATGTTTAGTTCATTAAAAAAAAACATGTTTCACTTATTTATCTTCTGGCTCACCATGGTCGTGCAGTGACTCGCTGAAACTCCATCCAAGAACATTAACTTGTGGTGACATTTCACTGCTGTTTTGACAGAGTGCTACATTATTAAAGGTGCCTTCCCTCTGAGCACACACTAACGCAACACCTTCTCCAATGACCATAAATAAAATTATGGTGCTACTTGAAGATCAGTAGATTGCACTCTCCCAGTGTCCTGGCTATCATTTGGTCCCCTGAATAACAATGGAGAAAATAAAGATTTGCATTAATAAAGCAACCTTCTTGTTATGAGGATGTCCCAAAAGTGCTTCACAGGCAACAAAGTACTTTCGAAGAGTGGTTAATGTTGTTATGTAGGAATGATACAAAAAGATCTGTGTAAAGACAAATTGTTTATTTTTATGTAATGCACATCTTCCATACAGCACAATCTGATTGGAGTGTGTTTGATGATTCTTGAATCAACCTCCATATCATTTAAAACTGTCAGGTTTAATTTCTATCGTAAACCTGATCAGTTCTATTTGAAAAGCAAAAAAAAAACACACCGATAAACCGAGACAACAAGGTGCAGGGCTGGATGAACACAGCAGGCCAAGCAGCATCATAGGAGCAGAGAGGCTGACGTTTCAGGCCTAGACCCTTCATCAGATAAACCATTGGCTCTCTCAGCTTAGTTCCACGTTCTCATTCACAATTGGCAGCTCAGCAAGCAGAGAAAAGTAAAGTAAAGGTGTGCACTCATGTAGCATAATTCACAACCTCAGAACATTCTAAAGATCTTTACATGGTCTTGAAATACTTTGAAATGCAGCTACAATGGCAATGTAGAAAGCAACATAGTGACCAATTTACACTCAGCACTCTCCCACAAACTGTAATGTACTAATGACCAGATAATCTGGTTTTGAGATGTTGCTTAGGGAATAAATATTGGCCAGGACACTGTGGACAAATCACCTGCTCTGCTTCAAAATAACATTATTGAAAAATGTATACATTCACCTGAGGGTAAACAGGCCCTCAGGTTTAATGTGCCATCCAGAGGGCACTACCTCTGTACTGTAAGGTTATACATTTCTCATCTTGGACTCTGATACATGATTGCACATGTCATGGTCTCATTACTGTGCAAAGTGTGACAGGTTTATGACATTCCCACACCAGTCCAAACCTGCTTTGATCTTGCGCTTGTTTGTCATTGGAACATCCTGAGATCGCCAGGCAATGTAAGGGAGAACACATTTTCATTGTGGGTCTCTTTACTCTGGAAAAAGAGCTCCTCACCGCCAGTACCTTGCTCTGGAGAATTTAGCAAAATGAGCATTCCATAGAGCCAATCTGTCCAAGACGTGTGGAGAACAATAGATCGCATTGAGACTTCCCTGATCTTTGAGTCAACTAACCTTGGAATGTTTTCCAAGTATTTGATTAGTCTTATTTGCAGCAGACGCACATGAAAAGGATGCTTTCAGTGAGTTGCCAATAATCACACTCAAATCAATTCACTTTTCTACATTTACTAATGGATAGTTATTCTTTGTGTGCACATTGTTTCAATACTGCTGTGTTTTACCTGACAGTCACCACATTAAGTGCAATGTTTTTCAGACCTTTGTACTCTAATGGATGAGTTTCACTTATGCAAATTTTCATTCGAGTCTACTCCTGCCCTTAAGTTCAGCTTGGCATTCAATAACGTGCCTGTTTGTTTTTCCTTTCAGGATTACTTAATATCTCAGTAAGATTTCCCTTCAATATTTGAAAGAGGTAAGGTATCCCATCAGATTTCATTTAACTTTCAAAATTTGAAGTTCTTATATTCCACAACTTATCAAAAAAGAACTAACATGATATATTAAAAAGATGTAGAACTATTTTAGAATGAGATAGAAGATCAAAATAACTCTCTCTGCCCAACTTGTTATGTGTGGTGCTAATAAACTGCAATGGATTTAGGTCACTGTATTGAACCATAGAAAAGCCAAAATAGATCATTCAACCCATCGTATTCATACAGGCTCTCTGGAAAACCAATTCAATTTGTCCACTCCTTGGCATTTTGTCTGTAGATGTTTTTTACTGCACTTTCAGATAGTGCATTCCTGATCATAATTACTCACTCTAACCACTATATTTCCTCCTTATTTACCTGAAAGTAAGACTATAAAACACAGGAACAAAAGTAGGCCATTCAGCCCCTCAAACCTGCTCTACAATTCAATAGGATCATAGCTGATCCGACATTCTCCACATCCACTTTCCTGTCTTTTACCCGTAACTCTTGATTTTCTCACTGATCAAGAATCTATATATCTCAGCCTTAAATATACACAGGAGTTGGTGTTTTCTGGTTCTTCAACCTTTGTATAATGGGAACAGTTTCCATTGTTGAGCCCCTGTACGATAGTTTTTATACCTTTATCGAACTTCCTCTCAACCTTGGCTTCTCTAAGAAGAACAGTTTTGTAAATCAATTCCAGTAGCTGAAGTCACAGTCATCTCTGCAACCATTCATATTTCGTCTGCACCATCTCTAAAGCCTTTACGTCTTTCCTAAAGGCTGATGTCCAGAAGGTATCACAATACTCCAGATAGTTACACCAGCTATATATAAAGCTTTCCTGTTTTTGTTCTCAATCTTTCAACTGATAAAGCCCTTAGACTCAATACACCTCATTCTCTTCTTTCTCAAAATGCCCTGGTACCTTCATTGATTTGTATACATATACATTCTTTCCCATCTAAAGGCAGGCATGGAGAACGTTGTAGATAGCAGTCTTGTGCAATACACCATCAAGATGATTCATAGATTCCCAAGCTGCACGTATTTTTTTGTGACCTTGTGAGGTCCAGGTTTTATATATATATTTAGGTTCTCCTAGGACCCTGTTTGGCTATTGAAGGGCTACTTCTGTTTTACGTTTATCTGCACTATAGCCCCACGATCCTAATCTTTGGCCTCCTGACACTGGAAGTAAGGGTGTAATTTGAAAGAGGGAATTATTAGGCCTGAGGCAAAAATAGAAATTGCTGGAAAAGGTCAGCAGGTCTGGCAGCATCTGTGGTGAGAAATCAGGGTTGAATGACCCTTTCTTGGAAACATTAACTCTGATTTTTCTCCATAGATGCTGCCAGACCTGCTGATGTTTTCTAGCAATTTCTATTTTTGTTTCTGATTTACAGCATTCACAGTTTTTTTTCAGTTTTTAATCGTTAGAGCTGACTACCTACCTCTCTTCTGTGATATCCAAGTATTATTGGAGAGGGTGCCTACTGGCATGTTTGAGGACTACCTTGGCCAGTGGGCACACCCAGGGGCTGGAGGGCATCATCTGTTCCCAAAGACACAATTTTAACATAAATTTATTGTTTCTTTCATGATTTGATTTTAATGACAGTATCCCTTTAAAATCCCGTCATTCAGTTACATTAGTTAATTTAATTAACTGCTCTGTTACCGGGGAGGTGATGGCATAGGCATTATGTCCTTAGCATAATCCAAAGCCTCCAAGCTATATCTCTGGGAATAGGAGTTCAAATCCTGCCAGGGCAGGTGGTTTAAATTTGAACTCATGAAAAGCCAATCTTATGGTTACTTTTTAAAATTAAAAACATATTTCTTTCATACATGCTCTTTACCCAGACTGACCCACACATGACTCCAGAATCTGTGAAGTAGCCTGGCAAGGTTCTGAGTTCGAGTGCAGTGAGGGATGGATAACAAATGCCTTGCCAATGATATCCAAGACACATGCCTCCAGGAATATAATGAAATAAGGAGGATACATGCAAGTACCTCTCTCCTCGCACCTTATAGAATTGCATTCCTTCTTTCACATTGTCTGTCCAAGTTTTTGCTTCACAGTCCTCTTTTAATTTCTTTTGCCAATCCCAACAGCTGATGAGTCCAGAGATGGTGAGGTGGGGCTGAAGCAAAGCCATTAGTCAATACAGTGCAAGACTCAATCAAGGCCTCCACTATGCCCTGGGGCTGGAGATTGGTTAAGAGGTTTTCGTTCCCTCTGCCAATCTGTAATCAGCAGCTGTGACATTCTTATAGAGATCCGTGGGTCATTGGCTGGACCAGTGTTTATTGCCCATCCCAAGTTTCCCTTGAGAAGGTGCTGGTGAGTATTGCCACGATTCATATTGACTTCAGGTTTGCTAGGCCTCCGCACTCAGTCAAATGCAGGTTTGATGTCGAGGGCAGTTGCTCTGACCTCACAAGTATTTCCCAAGTATTTTCTGTTAAACTGAATGTTTGTTTGATTTACAGCCTTTTACATCCTTGACCAGAACCCTCACAAATAGTTTGCAAAGCACTGCTATCATGTTATAGCATCAGAATTAATGTTTGGGTGTTCTTGACAGCAGAGAGCCTGTAACCATGTTAATGAAAGCTACTAGCATTTATTAAAGATAAACACTATATACAGGAGAAGCTTACGTAGAACATCTGTAGAAAGATCCACACTTAAGTTCCAGCCTCACATGATCTGACTTAGAGTCATAGAGTCATAGAGCTGTACAGCACAGAAACAGATCTTTCAGTCCAGCTAGTCCATGTTGATCAGAAATCCTAAATTAATCTAGTTCCATTTGCCAGCATTTGGCCCATATCCCTCTGAACCCCTCCTATTTACATACCCATCCAGGTGCCTTTTAAATTTTATAATTGTACCAGCCTCCACCACTTCCTCTGGCAGCTCATTCCACACATCACTGATGACACAGGGTAGTTAAGGGCATGTAGCTATGAATCCCATATACTTCATCTTGCACAACAATCTGAAAGCTTTTGTTTCATTAATAGCCTTTTTTTTGTTCCATGGTGGAATTGGAACCCATACTCTATGAAGCGTTATGGTGACAGTAGCTATTATATGACAATAGCTGGAAAGCTCTTGTGGAAAATAGCAAAGATGACTTTCAGGAACAACTCGATAAGAGTATGAGGAAGATCGGATTCGAGATGAAGAGGTTTGTGCTGTGGTGCATAAATATCAAGACAGACCAGTTGGGTCAAATGGCTTGGCTCTGTGTTGTTAATTCTCTGTATCATCTATGTCAACACTGAATGGCACTATATCTTACGTGCACCTGAGGGCAGAAAGCAGGATTTTATACAATACTGGTTTAGCTGTGTGTTCTTAAATAAAAATAAGTCCATCCTTGCCTGGTCTTCTCAAAATGCTTTTACTATCCCTCTATCTTCCTTCAAATCTTTGATCTATATAAAACCTTCACATATAAAGCTGTCAAAAGAAAACAGATGAGGCAGAGATGCAGGCATTTTTGTATCTGAACAAGTGAAGGCTAATTCAAACACAAAGCAATCCGTTATTTTAACAATGACAAATCATCTGTCTAAACAGTCCCTCTTGCCACTGGGAGAAATGTGACAGAATATTATTTTCTTTTGAATGCAAAATGAACAATGTCTTTAAAAATATATTAAACTCACCCGGAAGGCCAGGGCCCAAATTTAACAACTAGTGCACCATTTTGTTCTTTTTCCTTCACAACAATTCAAGCAGTTAGAGACTGAATGGTGAAGCATAAATTATTCAAGGAAGATTGTCCATTAATAATAAATGCAGGGAAGCTCAAAAAATGTCAGCAGGCAACGCAGCAATGCTAAAAAATACAATTTGCCAACATCCTCAATGCTAAGCTGTGATATTGAAAATCTAAAATTGTCTCAACTTTTTAAAGAGAAAATAAAATTGACACCAGTGCAGGCAATGGCTGAGTTTGTTAATCTCATCCATTCTGTTTATTATTTATTTAGGGATTTGGATGCAAGGCCAGCATTGGTTGCTCTTATCAAATTGCCATTAAGGTGGCAGTGAAGACATCCTTACAGTGCTGTTAGAGTAGGAGTTCCAGGATTTTGAAACAGCAAGAATCAAAAGAAAATATGTTCCCAAGACAGGATGGTGTGTAACTTGAAGGAGTTGTTGCAGTGTGTTTCACGGTTATGTGCACACTGCTGCCATTTGCGCCAGGAGTAGACGGAGTCAATGCTTGTGGTAGGAGTGGATACACCGTCAGTCAAGGAAGTTGCTTGGATGGTGCTGAGTTTCTGAGTGTTATTGTTAGCACTGCACCCAACCAGGGAAGTGCAGAGTATTCCATCCTGACTTGGGTCTTACAGGTGCTGGACAGAATGGGAATATTTCACGATGTGGGTCGAATTTTCTTCCCAGCAAGACCTCACCATTGTCACAGAACCACAGAACTGTTATGACACAAAAGGAGGCCATTTGGCCCATCACGCCTACACGCATTAACGAGCACCGATCTCCTGCATTTTCCCCATAGCCATGTACACTGTTTCTATTCAAATAATCATCCAATGCCCTCTTAAATGCCTTAATTAAACAGTGCATCCAGCACACTTCCGGATCATGCATCCCATCCCCTAACTATGTGCTATGTGAATATGTTTTTTCTCACATCACCCTTGCTTCTTTTGCACACCACTTTAAATCTATGCCGTCTCATTCCTGTTCCTTTTGTGAGCAGGAACAGTTTCTTCCCATCTACTCTAGCCAGACAGCTCATGATTTTAACAAAAACTGTGTCAAGTCTCCTCTTAGCTTTCATCTCTCCAAGGAGAATATCACAACTTCTTCAATCTATCCTTATAACTGAAGTTATTTTATCCTTAGAAGCATTCTTGTAAATCGCTTCTGCACTCTTTCCATTGTGTTCACATCTTTCCAAGACTTCTTACAACAATACTCCAGCTGACATCTAAAAAGTATCTTATACAAGATCAACATCACCTCCTCATTCTTGCACGGTACAGCCTATGTAGCTGCTGTAATTGTCTTCTGACTGTTTATAATTAGGCCTCCTAAATGCTGCTGTGGATTACTGGAAACTTAATCAATTGCAATAAATAAGCACCAAGTTCAGATTTCATAGCACAGCTTTCAAATTCAAATAGTATACAGCAATCCTGTCTGCTTATCATTGCTACTGCCTACCATGAACTGCCTAACAGAAGGTGCACAGAGCCCAATATGTAGGGAACAGCCCACCAAAATATCAGTTACTTAGTTGTAGAGAATGGGAGGTTAAAGTCGGCTGAATAAAGTATGCCTGGCCTGAATGTAGGCATTTCGTAATGTCAGGCCAATTATTGTTGCTAGAGAAGGTTTTAACTTTTACACAAATATTTTCTATTATGTAACTATACTTAACACTAAGTCCTTTTTGCAAGGGAAATCATTCTGTTTTTAAAAGGAGATAATTTGATCATGAGTTCTGGTTCCTTTTTAAGCAGAATCTGTAGACTGTATAATGCCCTGTAAGAAGAGCAAACAGAGTTTATTTGCTGTAAGATAGACTCTCATTCCTGTGAGTTCTGTCATATATCCTGCCTTCCCTACTTCCAATTTACCGGCTGATAAAGTGAGAGACATTGGTGAGAATGGAAATGCCAGCTAAAGGAATAGACTGATATAACAGTATCAACATGACAATGGAATATTTTTGGGGCTGATTTGAAATCAAAACCCACTCCAACACATCCCTTGATATAGCTGACAAGGAAAATAGTCAACAACAAAGGAAATGATGGAGTGACATGGATCAGATCTTCAGACAGGAGGCACCAGTGTTCATATGCAGAAAGACCTGGGCAGCATTAAGGTTTGGGCTGGTAAGTAGCATGTGATTTTCATGTTATGTAAGTGTTAGACAATGACTAACTCTAACAAAAGAGAATCCAGCCATTGCCCCTGGACAGATAATGGCATTACCACCACTAAATCTCCAAATTCAACAACTTGGGTAAATCTAATAGGTGTCTGGGTGAAGTGGGCTCTAGCAAAAGGAAAGATAAGCTAGTTTTCTTCTCGTTCAAAAAAAAATTTGACTGCAGAGATCAGAGAGACTGATCCTGTGCTGGTGAAGAACTGAACACTTCTCTCCCTCTGTAATTTGTTCCCAGCTCCAAGCTGTTCATTTCCCTCAGAGCTAATTATACTGTTGTTGGTAGGCAAAGTGTTTCTGTCAACGATAATTGGTCACTCGTCCGTTCACCAAAAAACTTCTTGCTGCCAGGGAAAGGCTGAATATGTACATCACCTTGTCTCCAAATTGTCTGCAACATGAACTTCAATCACTTCTTAAATAAAAATAAAATCTAAATAAAAATAAGATAAAATACGGCAAATGCTGTAAATCAGGAACAAAAACAGAAGTTGCTGGAAAAGCTCAGCAGGTCTGGCAGCATCTGTGAATAAAAAATCAGAGTTAATGTTTTGAGTCCGGTGATCCTTCCTCAGAGCTAAAGGTAGTTGGGAAGATATTGGTTTATATGCAGAAAATAGGGAGGGGGATGGGGTAGGGTGTAAATGAGAGGATAGAGTCCGAAAAGGGAAAAGAGCAATTGGATAGATAAAGGATTTGAAAACGATCTGGCTAGGAGGGTGAACTGTTCACCCATAAGGCAATCGATAAAGATATAGAATTGGACTCCATGTACAAACCCATACAGAACAAAACCGGAAATGACAGTACTCACCATAACGGAGCGGACAGTATAACTTCCAAGTGGAGTAGAACAACGCGCTTCAGCAGAGGCCTCATTGATGATGTTACCTAGCATGGTGACGAAATGTCTGAACAAAAACAGGACAGCTCAATGAGCAAGTCAACAACCTCAATAAACTCTCAAAAATAACTCAACATTGCATGTTCCTAGTCAAAAACAAATGTAAGATTTGGCCCTATGGGCTTTATTACTGACTAGAAACAGATTTACGGCATTGTCACAATGTTGTAGGAGGTTATTTTAAGTCCTGGCTCCCCAAATGTGCATCGTGACTTAATGTCATTCTTTCACCTTTCCTCCATAAACGTGCATGTTACTTCTATCCAAATATCCATCCAATGCTCTGCTGAATGACCTGCCTCCACCACATTTCCAGGCAGTGCACTCCATACCCAAACCAATCACTCTGTAAAATGCTTTTCCTCACTTTAAAACTGTGCCCACTCATTCTTGATTCTTTTACTAGCAGAAACAATTTATCCCCACCTACTCTGCCAGCTCCCTCATGATTTGAAATCTTTACATTTCCTATTAGCCTTCTACAGTTCAGAGGAATCGGGAGTTCTTGTTTTTCAAGTTTTCTTGTTCCGTTCAGGGAACCAGTCACTCTACCTGAATTTTTCTAGTTTGTGAAGATTTCAATTGGGAGAGGCTACATAAAGTATTCAGCTTGTTGGAACTAAAAATGTTCAGACCATCAGAATTGTGAGTGACTATAGAGTCATCCAGCATGGAAATGGACCGTTCAGTCCAACTCGTCTGTGCCGACCAGATATCCTAAATAAATCTAGTCCCAATCGTCAGCATTTGGCCCATATCCCTCTAAACCCTTCCTATTCATATACCCATCCAGATGTCTTTTAAATGTTGTAATTGTACCAGCCTCCACTACTTCCTCTGGCAGCTCATTCCATACACGCACCACCCTCTGTGTGAAAAAGTTGCCCCTTAGTCCCTTTTAAATCTTTCCCCTCTCACCTTAAACCTGTGGGGTGGCACAGTGGCCTGGTGGTTGGCACTGCTGCCTCACAGTGCCAGGAACCTAGGTACAATTCCACCCTCAGGTGACTGTTTGTATGGAGTGTGCACATTCTCCCCGCGTCTGCGTGGGTTTGCTCCGGTTTCCTCCCACAGCCCAAAGACGTGCAGGCTAGGTGGATTGGCCATGCTAAAATCGTCCGTAGTGTTCAGGGATGTGTAGAGTAAGCAGGTTATAGGGGCATGGCTCTGACGGTTGGTGTGGACTTGTTGGGCCTATTTCCACACTGTAGGGATTCTATGGTCTATGCCCTCTAGTTTTGGACTCCCCTTCCTTGGGAACAAAACCTTGGCTATTCACCCTATCCATGCCCCTCATGATTTTATAAACCTATGTAAGGTGACCCCTCAGCTTCTGAAGTTCCAGGGAAAATAGCCCCAGCCTATTCCAGCCTCTCCCTACAACTCAAACCCTCCAACCCTGGCAACATCCTTGTAAAACCTTCTGAACTCTTTCTAGTCTAACAATATCTTTCCAATAGCAGGGAGATTTGTGACAGCAAACAAGGAAAGGAATTGTGAAACAATCTCAACAGTCCAAAGAAAAGAAATTGGAAGAGTCAATTATGTAAAAATTGAAGAGTTGGGAAAGGGATGACATTCATCTGAAATTGAGTGTCTGTAAAAGGATAGTGTTGTGAAAATTGTTGCCACTTTAATTTTCTCTTTGAGTGAAGAACTTTCTAATGGTCGTCAATATATAGTTTTTTTTTGTTTTGTGCAGGCAACTTATGTCTGTTGTTAAAGCCTCATGAACAGGTTTCAGTGACCGGCCAGTGCAATGAACCACTGCAAAAATTAATAATATGATCCATCAAGCCAGGTTTCATTCTGAGACATGACTTGTCTAATAATACATCAGGTGGGATCATGACACAATGTATAAGGCATGAGTGTGATGGAATACTGTCTACTTGTCTTGCTGGGTGTAGCTCCAATGTCACTTAAGGAGCAAAATCCCATTCAGGATAAAGCAGCTCACTTGATCACTGCCCTGTCTAATACCTTGAACAGTCACTCCTGCAATCATTGATGCTCAGTAAGAGCAGTATGTTTACAAGGACCATTGCAAATTCTTACTGACGCTCCTTCCAAATCACAGGCGTGGGTAGCAGATGCACATGGACACCATCTCCTGAAGGTTCTCCTCCAAACCACACACCATCCTGATTTGGAAGTCTAGAATGCATCCTTCACTGTCACTGAATCAAATTGCTGGAACTCCCTTCCTCAGAGCTTTATGAGTGTAGATACACCATGTGGGCTGCAGTGGTTCGAAAGGCAGCTCACCTCCACCTGCTCAAGGCTAAATAGGGATTGGCAATAAATGCTGGCTTAGCTGGTGTCACCCACATCACATCTATGTATATTGTGGACATGAGCGCCCATATTATCATGCCACATAATAAGTAATAAACCTCTGGAGAGGAAGTGAATTAAACCGGTGTTTATTAATTTAACTAAGAAGAAGGAAAGTGAAATGAATAACATCCAGTTCTGCTGTTGCTGGGGAAAACTCCGTAGCGATAAAAAATTAAGCCTGTTGAAATCTTGATTTCTGTTGGATAATAGCATCTTCAGAGCAGACAGTATCCCTGAAGCAGTGAGCTCTATAATAGAGATATTTGAAATATATGTGGCTATTCATCAATATTTCATGTCAAAATAGTCTGGAAAGAGCTGATTCAATATAATGAGTTAAGTTGGGATGAAGGCGATGCTTCAGCTGATTTGATTCCAAAATACTAACTCAATCATCTTGCTATTATATCACCGAGCTGTTTCTCGAATATGTCCAGTGTGTTAATGTTAATCAAGTTTGATAAATCTCCTCTTCCCTCCATAGGCTAAAGAAATAATAATACGTAATGCCTAAACTTGCAAACTTGCCTCCACAGCCATGACCAACCTATGCCTTTTATAGTTTGCTGTTGAACAATAGTCCTATCAGTACATAACGGGGAACGATTGCGTGCACTAAATGAGGAAAAAAAAAACATTTCACCAGTCAATCCGATTCCTTCATCAATCCACCTGCACATTAACTTATTAAAAGGATGGGTTTGTTGAGCCGAAAAGACTCCCTATTCTCAAAATTTCTTAGGCAGTTAGATGAATAAAGCTGCATCATTTCACAGCCTGAGAAAGATTCTGAATCTCAACGATCAAGCATGCAACATTCAAGGAGCCTACATAAGCTTAAAGCATACCCAAGACACTTTAGATCTGCTTCAAACATAGACAGAAATTGCTTGAGAAAGTCAGCAGGTCTGGCAGCATCCGTGGAGAGACAATAGAGTCAATGCTTCGAGTCCACTGACATTTAATCAGAACTGATGCCTTTGCTTTTGGGCATTTCCATGAACAGAAAAACAACAGGAAGTATTAGGTTGCCCTCAGCAATTATCTTGATCTCTTCCATATCCACAGAGCCCAGTATTGCTCCCAGCCAGATACTCCTCTAGTTCTAAGAATAATCAAGACATTGGTAAGGCCAAATTTGGAGTACTGTGTACAGTTCTGGTCTCACTGCTAGAGGAAAGATGTTACTAAACTGGAAAGGGTACAAAAAGGACTTACAAGTACATTACTGAGATTGGAGGGTTTGAGTTATAAAGGAGAGCATAGATAGGGTGAGATTCTTTTTTTTCCCTATGAAGCAAAAGAGGCTGCATGGTGACATTATAGCGGTTTATAAAATCATGACAGGCATAGATGAGGTGAATAGCCAAGTTCTTTTCCCCAGGATAAGGGAATCAAAAACTAGAGGGCAGAGGTCTAAGGTAAGTGGGAAAAGATTTGAAAGGGACCTGAGGGGCAACCTTTTCACGCTGACACAGGTGCATACATGGAATCAGCTGCCAGAGGAAGTGGTGGAGGCGGGTACAATTACACCACTTAAAAGAAATTTGGACAGGTACTTGGATAGAAAAGCTTTAGAAGGGTATGGCCAAATGCAGGCAAATGGGACTAGTTCAGTTTAGGAAACCTGGTCAGCATGGATGAACACGGAACATAGAGTATAGAATAGTACAGCACAATACAGGCTGTTTGGCCCATGATGCTGAGCCGAACTTTTACCCTAATTCTAAGGTCTATCTAACCTCCACCCCTACCTTATACTATCATCCATATGCCTATCTAATAGCCTCTTAAATGCCCCTAATGAGGCCGACTCCACTACCCTCTCCGGCAATGCATTCCACGCTCTGACCATTCTCTGAGTAAAGAACCTACCTCTGATGTCTCCCCTATATCTACCTCCACTCACTTTAAAACTTTGCCCCTTCATAATAGCAAACTCCACCCTAGGAAAAAGTCTCGGCTGTCCACTCTATCTATAACTCTGATCATTTTGCACAGCTCTATCAAGTCACCTCTCGTCCTTCGTCGTTCTAAAGAGAAAAGCCCAAGCACTCTCAAACTTTCCTCGTAAGACCTTCCCTTCGTTCCAGGCAACGTCCTGGTAAATCTCCTCTGCACCTTTTCCAACGCCTCCACATCTTTCCTGTAATGAGGCAACCAGAACTGGACACAATACTCCAGATGTGGCCGAACCAGGCTTTTGTATAGCTGGAGCATAAAAGCTAGAGGGCAAGAGTGATGCATTGGGCTGCAGGGACTGTTTCCATGCTGCATAACTTTATGATTCTCTGACTCTTCGCGACAACATTTCATGAAAGAGAACTTTGCAACTCACATGGTTTACATTAGTTGCTATAAAAACAATGATGGTGGTGAAAAGCACAGAGGGAGGCAATTTGACCTGCTGGTTCCTGTTTGATTGTTCGATTGTTGATTATGTGTGTCTGGTATCTCCACTCTGTGCATGATGAGTTAAGTTTGGCTTTGGTCACTTAGACACAGAAACTGAAATGAGGCAAGCTTCTAGAAGCATGACAGAGTAGACATTTTAAACCATTGAATAAAATTCCTTACAGAGACATTAAAGCTGTTGTATCATCTCTGCACAACACCGAGGCATAAAACACAAACGACTTGCTCTTTGAAAGTCAAATCCAATAAGTCCCACTACTCAGCTCTTACCTTGCATTTATTTTCTTTTTTAAGTGCATGTGCAATTGCCTTTTAAAATTTACTGTTTGATCTCGGATCTGCTTCTGCCATTCTTTCAGGCAATGTATTCTAGATTATAACGACTTGCTGTATTATTGCAAAAAGCAAACACTAATTTTTCTCCATTGCTGGTTCTTTCACCAATTATCTTTTATCTGTGTCTCCAGTTACTGGCCCCTCGGTGAAATGTTAAGGCGAATGGAGGGGAATGGTCGAACAGTTGGGATTTTGAACCCATAGCTGTAAGCAAGAGAGCATTTTTCAAAAGCACACCCAAACAAAGTAGAGTTCTGGAGTCAGTATGAGAACTGGGTGGAACACAATAAGACAATTCGATCAAAGGTATTCTTTTCTCAGATTTTATGGGAACAGTGAAGCAACATTTGATGGCGGGGTCAAGGGTGTGGCTGTGAATATATGTTGCAGAGTTTACATGGAAGGAGAAATGAAGGGACAATAGGAGGCAGCGAACTCTGAGGAGAATGAGCATGATGAATTGAGATAGAGTTTGAGACCACATTGGATGGGAAATTTCTGGGTACAGTATGTAGGGGGGAACTGCAGTGAGAAAATTGGCATGGTACCAAGGTGGTGCCAAAGAAGGAGTATTTTAAACAAAAGATGAGAAAATTTTCTTGAAATCCAAATGGAATGCAAAACTATCACAGTTACACTATCAAATGGAGAAACCTGACCCAGCATGATATTAGCGGCCTTTACTCCTTCATTAAAAGGGTAGGCAGCTCTAAGGATATACGATACGGTGGCATCCTAATAATATTACTTGACAAATAACCTGGAGGCCTAGGCTGCAGCACTTAGGACGTGGTTTCACATCACACCAGGACAACCAATGGAAACCAAGTTAACTAATGAATACGTCTGGAATTGAAAACTAGTCTCAGTAATAGTAACCATGCAACTGTCATACAAATCCATCTGATTCTCTGATAACCTTTCGGAAATCATCATCAAACATTAAACCATCTCCATATTAACTTACCAAAGGGATGGATTTGTTTAATTTAGATACATGTGAGGTGCTGCATTTTGGGAAGGCAAATCAGGGCAGGACTTATACACTTAATGGTAAACTCCTGGGGTATGTTGCTGAACAACGAGACCTTGGAGTGGAGGTTCATAGTTCCTTGAAAGTGGAATCGCAGGTAGATAGGATAGTGAAGAAAACATTTGATATGCTTGCCTTTATTGGTCAGTGCATTGATTTTGATGTTGGGACGTTATGTTGCAGCTGTACAGGACATTGGTTCAGCCATTTTTGGAGTATTGCGTGCAATTCTGGTCTCCCTGATATAGGAAGGATGTTGTTAAACTTCAATGGGTTCAGAGCAAATCCACAAGGATGTTGCTAGGGTTGGAGAGTTTGAGCTACAGGGAGAAGCTGAATAGCCTGGAGCTATTTTGCCTGGTGCTTCGGAGTTTGAGGGGTGACCTAATAGAAGTTTATAAAAACATGAGGGGCATGGATAGGTTAAATACGCAAGGTCTTTTCCCTGGGGTAGGAGAGTCCAAACCTAGAGGACATAGGTTGAAGGTGAGAGGAGAAAGATATAAAAGGGACCTAAGGGGCAACTTTTTCACGCAGAGGTTGGTGCGTGTATGGAATGAGCTGCCAGAGGAAGTGGTGGAGGCTGGTACGATTACAACATTTAAAAGGCATCTGGGTGGGTAAATGAATAGGAAGGGTTTAGAGGGATATGGGCCAAATACTGGCAAATGGGACTAGATTTATATAGGGTATGTGGTCAGCATGGACGAGTTGGATCAAAGGGTCTGTTTCTGTGCTGTATATCTCAATGACTCTTGGGCACCACACTATACGAAGGAGGTACAGACTTCAAGAGGAGATATTCTAGGAATGGTGCCAAGAGTGACGGACATCAGTTATGTCAATTCTAGCAGCTGGTATTATTCTCCACCTGATAAAGGAGCAGCACTCCGAAAGCTTGTGATTTCAAATAAACCTGTTGGTCTATAACCTGGTGTCGTGTGACTTCTGACCTTGTCCACCCCAGTCCAGCACCGGCACCTCTACGTCAGGATTATTCTCCTCAGTGCGGAGGTTACAGAACTTTGAACAGAGGTGCTTTAAGAGTTCGGGCAAGGTGAATAAGGAATAACTGTTTCCAAAGTATGTGAAATCTGGAGGGTGCAGGGCTGGATGAACACAGCAGGCCAAGCAGCATCATAGGAGCAGAGAGGCTGACGTTTCGGGCCTAGACCCTTCATCAGAAAAGGGGGAGGGGAAGGGGGTTTTGAAATAAATAGGGAGAGAGTGGGAGGCGGATAGAAGAGGGATAGAGGAGAGGATAGGTGGAGAGGAAACAAACAGGTCGAAGAGGCGGGGATGGGGCCAGGAAAGGTGAGTGTAGGTGGGGAGTTAGGAAGGGGATAGGTCTCTCCCTATTTATTTCAAAACCCCCTTCCCCTCCCCCTTTTCTGATGAAGGGTCTAGGCCCGAAACGTCAGCCTCTCTGCTCCTATGATGCTGCTTGGCCTGCTGTGTTCATCCAGCCCTGCACCTTGTTGTCTCGGATTCTCCAGCATCTGCAGTTCCTACTATCTCTGATTCGAAATCTGGAGGGGTAGTGTTTTAAAATAATTGGGAAAAGTGGCAAAAGTAAAATCAAGGGGAAAATTTTTATGCAGTGAATTGTTATATTTTCAAATGCAATGCCTGACAGATAATGAGATCATGTTCATTTGTAATTTTCAAGACAATTGGATCAAACCGTAGGGCATAGGAAACAAACAGGAATGTAGTACTAATTGGGCAGATTGTTAACAGAGATGGCACAGACACGATGGGCTGAATGGTCATCTTTGGTGAACAATTCCTTGATGATGCCAACATTCTTTGACATTTTTTATTGCAAAGGACTGCCTTGTTGCTCACTGTTTGCAGTGGAGAGAAAGGAAGACAGATGGCTTTTATATCTCCTTGCAGATTGGGCCATTAAGAGTCTCAGCTGAATAATGGCTGAGCTGGAGCACATTTTTGCTTGGCAGGTCTGAGAGTTTGCCAATAGCTGGCACAGGAAACTATGACCATAAGTATGTGAGTCCCTAAATGATCCAAAACATCCCTTTCTTCAGAAAGCTCATCTGTTTTTCAAAATGAATCAATTAGTGAAGGCAAAAGAAAGCATCCAATACACATTATCAGCTCAATATTGCAAAGCCCAGACTATGTGGATTGATATAAGTTTGATTTTAGTTTGCTGGGGGAGTGGGTCACACAGTACTGCAAACATGTTGATTTTCTATTTGAAACACACTCCCCACACCACTGGTACTGCAGGAGCAAATTACTGCAGATGCCAGAATCTGTACTGAAAAACAAAAATTGCTGGAGATCACAATGGGTCAGCCAGCATCCAAGGAGAAACAGGAGGCTAATATTTCGAGTCTGGACAGCTCTTCATCAGAGCCCAGCTAGGTTGGCCTTATAACTACAGAGTAGAAGCCATGAATTCCAACTTAAAGTGAATAAGAGCACTTAAAGTAGCTGCAATTGGCAAAAGAATAAATATCTATTTGAAAATTTTTGAGAATATCCAGCAGTCTTTACAAAGGTAGTAGGAACTGCAGATGCTGGAAAATCTGAGATAACAAGGTGTAGAGCTGGATGAACACAGCAGGCCAAGCAGTATCATAGGAGCAGGAAGGCTGACGTTTCGGGCC
>NC_063346.1:9290679-9298324 GCF_021869965.1 Rhincodon typus
CTACACCTTGTTATCTCAGCCTTTACAAAGGGTTGGGGTTAGGTGGTAGGGAGGGTTGATAGGGTGAGGGAGGATAATGGACAAGGCCCTAAGAAGATCTAATGTTGTGGGAGAATGTCGACACTGCCAGGAACTGTACAGTACTGAATATGGTCATTCTGCTCATCATATCTGTGCCATCTCCTCAAACAAGCTACCTAATTAGTAGCACTATCCTGTTCTTTCCCATAGTTCTACAGTTTGATCCAATTCTCTTGAAAGTTATTAATTAATCTGATCTCATTATCCTTTCAGGCACCGAGCTCCAGAATATTATAATTCACTGGATAAACATTTTCTCCTAAAATCACTTGTACTACTCTTCCTGATTACATCAAACCTGTGGCCTACAGGTCTTTTGGAAACAATCACTTCTTGTTGACATTGAATCCAAATGGTTTTCACTGCTCTGTTCTATTGTGGGCAGGTGGCACAGAGATGCCAATATAAAGCATCTTGACTTTTGCTGGACAAACTTCACATAGCTGGCAGCATCTGTAGAGAGATGCAAAGTTAACATTCCAAGTCTGACATGACCATTGTTCAGTTATGCTTCTTTAGTTCTGAAGAAGAATCATATTGGACTCAAAACGGTAACTTTATTTCTCTCTCCTGAAATACTGCCAGATCAGCTGAATTTCTCCAGTATTTTCTATGCTTGTCTCAGGTTTGCAGTATCAGCAATGTTTTGCTTTTATTTGCTTTTTGGTCACACTGTTATGGCACTTGGTGCGTTTACTCGGTGTCCAACTGCCAAACAGCACCAGTGTCCAGTTAGTGGAAAAGACAGGAAGCCAATATGAACTTCTACAAAACACCCGTAGAGACTGTGTATAGAAAGTTCCGCACAATCTCAGAAACCTGGCAAAGCAAGACAAATCTGGCAAATCAAGTCAAACCAACACTGAATGAACAGCTTAATGAGGCTCAGAATCTGAAGCATTGACTGCCTATCAACACCACAGTTCCCAACGTCACATGTGAAGGGGTGAAATGATTGAGAATTAAACTCTAGCTACGCAATCAGTAATACGTAAGCTTACAAAGTATGTGGAAACTAACAAAGAAGGGCATCCAGACTGTCAAGGTCAGCAGCTTGAAGCCTTCAAAGGCCTTTGCTGAGGAACAGACAAAGCCTACAAAAGCTGGATTGATGTACGGGAATTGTAATTGTAACATACATGCTGTACTCTGTATAAAACTTGAAGGAGTTCTGTAATTTGGCATAGCAAGCGTTGACTCCTATGTTAAAGCTTCTCTGCATGTGTGCGTATGGAATAATTGTTTGGTATCTGTTCTTATGCAGTCCTCTGTCAATGTGCCAAACACATCTACAATAATATGCAAAAACCTTAAAGCTCTCCTGTTGCATACCCATGACATATTGCTTTGTTTCTTTGGTTTTCTGTAACAAACTTGGTTGGCCCTCAGTTCATATTTCTTGTAATAGAATCAGAAAATATGTCCCACAGAATGAGGCCATTCAGCCCATCAGACCAAGGTTGGCTCTCTATACACTGATTTTGCTTGCCCTACTTTCTTGCCTTTTGTCTATACATGTGGAAATATTTTTCTTACACAAAGACCATAAAACACCATAAGATATAGCAGCAGAATTAAGCCATTCAGCCCACTGAGTCTGCTCCATTATTTGATCATGGACGGTATGTTTCTCAATCTCGTTCTCCCGTTTTCTCCATGTAACCCTTGACACCTTTAGGAATCAAATTCATTTTGAATGTTATGTTTGAAGATTGTCAACAAATGCTGTAACAAATAAAAGCTGTTCTTCATGTTACCTAATTACCTTTTTTATCCTTCAAACTCACAGAAATCATGATCTCTCTTAATTCAATATGAGGGTCACTGGGTCAAGGCAAAATGTTGCAAGTGCTGGAACTTGAAACAAAAACAGAAAATGCTGGAGAAACTCAACGGGTCTTGCAGCAATTGTGGAGGGAGAAACAGAGTTAACATTTTGAATCTGATAGTCTCTTCTTCAGAATTGAAATTCTGAATCCTATAGGGGTCTGAATGATGAATGTTATGGTGTGAAATGTGGCAGAATCACATGAGATGTCCAGTAAGGCCAATCTCAATGTTAGGGGACACTCACTGCATCTTATACATAAGGCCTGAGTGTTGAGCTGAAATTACCATGTTGCCATTTTGATTTCCATGTTGAGAATTCTCAATGTCTAATTTACTCTGCAGAGGTGGTAGAATGGGAGGCTGCATGTTAAAAAGGTGAGATGTGGATTTAAATTCAATAATAAAAAAAATCTGTAATTAAGAGTCCAATGATGACCGTGAATCCATTGTCGGAAAAAAAACCATCTGATTTACTAATGACCTTTAGGAAAGGAAACTGCTGTCCTTACTTGGTCTATCCTATATGTGACTCCAGACCCACAGCAATGTGGTTGACTCTTAACTGTCCTCTGGGCAATAAGGGATGGGCAATAAATGCTGGGCTAGCCAGCGACGCCTTCATCCTGTGAGTGAATAAAAAGAAATTAGCATGGAGTTAAAATGTAAATCGAGAGCCTGCTGGCCCATAGGTAGGGATTTGTATGATGTATTTACTCAGTAGAACCAAATTAACAACACAGATACATTTTAGTCAAAGCTAAACAAATTAATAGAATCCCTACAGTTTGGAAGCAGGCCATTTGGCCCATCAAGTCCACATCGTCCCTCCGAATTAGCACATGCAGGAGAAAGGCAAAAAAGGATAGGTTGATTTGGTCTCATTGAAATACTGCGAGGAACAAAGAACAGAAACACTGGTACGAACCATTTGAGCCAAATGGCCTTTTGCTGTGATTTTAATTCTGTATAATTCACTGCTTTAAATAAGCCTTGTTGATGTGACAGAGTATAATTTATATGTCATTCGGTGTAATTTATGTTACAGACAAATTGAAAGTTTATGTTATATAACTTCTCAAAGTGAGTCAATATACCACTCATCACGGTCTAAAGACTGTGCATGTTAGCGACAGTCACTGCACCAAGTCTGTGTGATTTCTATAGACACCTCAAGGTGAAAACATCAAAAAAGAGACACTATTAATGCTGTAATGGATAAATGGAGATCACTTGGGAACATCAAAGCAGTTTTTTTTGCTTAATCCTGCACAATGAAGCATTGACAAATCTCTCACTGAATCTATTACACAAATCAATAAGTTTTACAGAAAAGCATTAAATGGATCTGCTGACTTGGATCCTTATTTACAAATCTTAAGCAAATTGTGATGCACTGAGATTGTTTGTCTGTTGTTTTCATTTTTGTTACTGGGGGTGTGCCTCCACCTTACATAAAGGGAAACAGCGAAGCTAAACAATTAAATATAATTAGGGTAACAGCTTCATAATGGGAAAGCTCAATGAGCACACGACAACTTAAAAAGGGAATTATAGAGTGACTGAATATCCCCTGAATGCTATCTTGAGGAATCTCAGTCAATTCACACAGTTCATGTTATTTGATATGGTTAAAATGAAGCCTGAATATCCCTCTGGTGTCATAGAATGGGATCTACTCTCTTGTGAGTGTACAGCAACAGAGGAAGAGTGTTAATGTTTTGAATGATGGGTTCTGAAGAAGAGTCATGCTGGACTTAGAGTATAGAAAATAGGGCATAGAAAATGGGACTGTACAGCCCAAGAATGGGCAATTTGGCCCACGTTATTGTTCCAAACATGAATGCCAAATTAAGCTAATCCCTTCTGCCTGCCCTTGGCCCATATCCCTCCATTCCTTGCATATTCATGTGCTCATCTAAAATCCCTTAAACGGTCCTATCATATCTGCCTCCACCACCATTCCTGGCAGCACATTGTGTCAAAAATTTGTCCCTCACATCTCCTTTGAACATTCCCCCTCTCGCCTTAAATGCATGCCCCTAGTATTAGACATTTCAACTCGGCGGGAAAGAAAAGATTCTGATCATCAACCCTATCTATGCATCTCATAATTTTATGGACATGTATCAAGTCTCCCCTCAACCTCTGCCTCTCCTGAGAAAACAGCCCTAGTTTGTCCAGACTGTAGTTATAGCTCATACCCTCTAACCCAGGTAGCATCCTGGTAAACCTCTTCTGCACCCTCTCCAAAGCTCCTACATCCTTCCTGTAATGTGGTGATCAGAATTGAATGCAATGCTGTAAGTGTGGCCTAACCAAAGACTTGAAACGTTAACTTTGGTTCTCACTCTACTGATCCAGCCAGACAAGCTGAGTTTCTCCAGCACTTTCTATTTTGATTGACAAATAAGCTTGCAGAGGTTGGTAGGGCCAGGAGGCCTGAGTGCAAGTCCCACCTGCTGCAGAGTTGTGTCACATGATTCCTGAGGAGGTTGATTAAAAAAAGGCCAGAGAGGATATAAAGAGAAGTCCTTGCACCCTGACAAACCCAGGCTCCTGTTCCTTGTGATCTGATATCTTTAGAACATAGCTCCTTATACACACACTCAGATTAAAGGTACAATTTTACCTGGACAGACTGTACCGTAGCATTCAGTTCTGATCATCAAGCCACAAGAGAAATATTCAGTTCTCAAAAAAAAAATGTAAAGAAGGATCACAAGAGTTCATTGCTCAAATCAAGTCCAATTTATCAAGAACATGTTGAAACTCACTCAGACTAAACGGGTTTAGTCTTTGAAAGGAGGTGTATGAAAAGGAATTCATAGCGGTACATGCAATAACTCATTTGATCCAAAGTAATATTGAAAGCTAAGCTATGATTGTAATCTTTGTACCACAAAGAATGGTTAAAAACTGAATTGGTCATTCAGATGCCATTGTAATTGTAAAAATGTGGGCATCATCCACAGAGGCAGAAAGTCACGTTGAAGCCAAGCCCATACCTGACACTAGGAGGTGGGTCTAAATAGGCCATACTTCCCTGTGTAGCAAATGTAATGAGGTCAGCCAGCTGGACATCATAGTATATGAGTTCCTTGATTGGGGCTGTTAATCTGGGCCATCAGGGAGACCTGGCTGACATGAAAGGATGAATGCCAGGGATATTGGGACCCTGAATGCCTGAGTCAGTGAGAGGCAGTACTATTGTCAAAGGTTATGCATTTGTGAATAAATGGTGATTGGTGATGGGATGCCAGCCTCAGAACAGTTTTTTCACCCTCAGCGGTACATCATCTTGCAACCTTTCATTGTGGGAAAAGAGAATATAAAAGGATAAATCATTGAAGCGGTGAGCACACATGAATGAATCATTTGTAATTAACTCCGTGTTTGCTCCCAGGTTTGTAAGGCAGGGAATGAAGTCTAATCTGTGTGTAAATTCCAGCTGTTTTAACTTTAAACATTTCCAGATGTTCCAAGCAGTCCTCTTCAGAAAATGTGGGGATTGTTTGCAAAATCAAGGTCACTTGGTAGAGAGTAAAGAAACCTAAAGTGTGTTTGATTATTGTTTGTATATGATTTGAACTTCAGCCTGATGGCTGAGTTGCAATGTTTAGATTGTTTCCAGTTTCATAGGAAGGCATGATTTAACCCTTCATGTGCAGACCTTGCTCAGTATTCATAATTACCAGTCTCATCATAACTTCCTTTCCAAAGTACAACAGCTTTCCTTCCATATGCATGGGGTATAGTTTACTGAAACTATTATCCCATAAAATTAAAATGAGTTAGCATAATGATCAGCAAATATCAAATATTTATTTACAGCCCTTCTGCTTTGAAATTAGTGCCTACTAATTAGACCAGTAAATTGTCTTATATTTTAGACTACTTATGGCTTTTTCCCTTGCTATCACTGATGACTCCTCCAGACCTATGATCCTCAGAGGTTATGGATGTCCTCCACTTGCACATCCCCAAATTCTTCACTCCACCAACAGCAGAAGTATCTTCAGTTGTGAAGGCCCTAAGCTCTACAATTACCTCCTTAAACCTTTCTTCATGATTCTGTTTCTCTGTCTCTCTCTCCCTCCTCCTTCACAGCACCTACCTCCCTGACGTATCTTCTTATAGATCTTGATGTTGCACCTTTCTGATAATGCTCTTGTGAAATGCCTTGGGATGTTCTACTTTGTTAAAGGCACTATGTAAATGCAACTTGTTGCTGATGTACTATGACTAATACAATTTGCTCTTCTCCTGTCAAGGAGTATTTATACAGTGTTTATTAGTATGTAACCCCAACAAACAAACTCCTTCAAAAAACAAAAGAATAAAAAAAAGGCTAGCTGATATAAGGTGTGCACTATAAATGTGGTTTCTGTCTATGAAGGAGATTAATGATTTTCTTTTCAGTACTTATAGAGCCATGAAAGAGGGAGTCCCCTGGGTCATAGTGGGATTTTATTGCATTGGGAGAATTTTATGAGCTGACAGAGTAAACATTGAGGAGCATTGGCTTGTTTTCTGTTTAAAAGTAAAGTTTAGAAGGATTTTTGTTTTGCTTAGGGAAAGATCCCAGACCTTGGAAAGCTTTTGCTTTGCCTTTCCAGATGTCCTATTGGAAGTTAGATTCATGAAACAGTTTTGCCTGAAAAAAAAGGAGCTTAGAACTGTTAGGAAATAGGTTACCTCGATATAATATCTTCGTATCGAAGTTCCAGACTGGATATGTTTGCCTAGAAGCTTGGGGTTATTCAAAGCTGAAAAAGTCTAAGCTCAGTTGTGTGATTGGTCGAGGAAGAAGTTACCAAACTCCTATACTAAGAATTGAAAGAAACAAGTTAAACTTTTAGATGAAAACCTAGAGAAGAACAAACTCTCTCTGGTATTTGAATACTGTGCAGTGTTGTGATTGTATTTTTCATATATGTTTTTAACCTTTTCAAACTACGTTATATGTAAATATCTTGGCTTATTCTGTTTTATCTTTATTTCTTTTGTGTAATAAACTCGTATCTTATTGTTAAAACCTAATCTGTAGTATTGTGGCTTATATTTCAGTGAAAGACCATCTTGGGAAATAATGAAAATATGATTTATCAAGCCAAATTTCAGTCTGGATCTGAGCTATCCAGTAATAACGTGAGCAGGGGTCATAACATAAACATAGAATGGTACTGGACAGGAACAGATCATTTGGCCTACCATGTCTGTGCTGACCACGTGTCTTTCTAAACTAATCCAATTTGTCTGCACTTGGTCTGTATCCCGCTATTGCCTGTCTGTTCATGAATCTGTCTAAATGCCTTTTAAACTTTGCTGTTGTATTTATTTTTACCATGTCCCCGGGTAGCACATTCCAGGCACCTACCACTCTCAGTGTAAAATAAATTGCCTTGCACGTCTCCTTTAAACTTTCCTCCTCTTAGTTTAAACCTATGGCCTGAGTATTTGGCATTTCCACAATGGGAAAAATATTCCATCAATCCATCCAATCTATGACTGTTACAATTATATGTACTTCATCTGGTCACCCCGTCAGCCTCTGATGCTCAGCAGAAGCAATCCAAGTTTGTCTGAACTCCACTTATAATTAACACACTCCAATCCAGTTAACATCCTGGTAAGAGATAGTAGGAACTGCTGATGCTGGAGTCTGAGATAACAAGGTGTAGAGCTGGAGGAATACAGCAGGCAAGGCAGCAACAGTGGAGCAGGAAAGCTGACG
>NC_063346.1:9298424-9329761 GCF_021869965.1 Rhincodon typus
AAACGTCAGCTTTCCTGCTCCTCTGATGTTGCTTGGCCTGCTGTGTTCATCCAGCTCTACACCTTGTTATCTCAACATCCTGGTAAACCTTTTTTTCAGCCTATCCAAAACCTCCACATCCTTCTTGTAATGTGGTGACCAGAACAGAACACAATACTCCAAATATGGCCAAACTAAAGTTCCAACATGACTTGCCAACTTTTACACCCAATGCCATATGTCTTCTTTACCTTCTTATCCACTTGTATTGCCATTGTTAGTGAGCTATGGACTTGCACCCCAAGATCACTCCCTATATCAATGCTGCTAATGGTCCAGTCATTTAAGTGTACTTTCCTCTTACATTTAACCTCTCAAAATGCATCACCTCACACTTGCCCAGATTCAACTCCATTTGAAATTTCTCCATCCAACTTTTGAATTAACTTAAATACTGCTGTAGCCTTTGACAACATTCCTCACCATCCACAACTCCACCAATTTTTGTGTTGCCTGTGAACTTACAAATCAGGCCACGTACATTTTCATCTAAATCATTTATACATATTGCAAACAACAAAGGTCCCAGCACTGTTCCTTGCAGAACACGACTGGTCACAGGCCCCAGTCTGGAAAATCAGCCCTCTACAACTACCCTCTGTCCACTATGACCAAGCCAATTTGTATTTAGCTCACCAATTCATCATGGATCTCATATGACTGAATCTTCAGAAGCAGCCTACCTTGAGGGACCTTGTCAAATGCTTTTGTAAAGTCCATGTGGAAAGCAACCACTGCCCTACCCTCAGCAATTATCTTCATCACTTCCTCAAAAATCTCAATCAGATTTGTGAGACAAGACATTCTCCACACACGTCTATGCTGGCTATCCTTAATAAGTCCATTCTTTTTCAAATGTGAGTAAATTCTGTCCCTAAAAATCTTCTCCAATAATTTCCCGATCACTGATAAAAGGCTCACCAACCTATAATTCCCTGGATTATCCCTGCTACTCTTCCTAAACAAAGAAACAACATTGGCTATTCTCTAGTCTTATGGGACCTCACCTGTGGCTAAAGAGGATACAAAGATCTCTGTCAGGGCCCCAGCAGCCTCCTCCCTTGTCTCCTTCAGTATCTTGTGATCGATCCCATCAGGCTCTGGGGGCTGAACTACCTTGATATTTTTCAAGACTGCCAGTGCCACCTCCTTCTTAATATCATTATGTCCTAGAATGTCAATATACTCCTCCTGAATTTTATTATCATTTATGTCTTTCTCCTTTGTTAATACCAAAGTGAAGTGCTCATTAATGACCTCAAACACTTCTTCTAATTGCATGCATAAATTCCCTCCATTATCCTTGTTATGGACCAGACCAAACCCCCTCAAAACAAACAGGGAGATAGCCTGGATCCTAACTTTTATCTTATTTAAAGGCAAGTGTAAGGCCCTGCCTTCTAGATATGTTTCGATTCATCAAACTACTAGATTTTAAGCAAAACACACTTTATTCTAACACCACAGTTTAAATACAAATAAAAAAACTGGCACTCTGTTGAAATAATTAACAAAATAATATATATTTTAACCACTATTCATCAACTGTTCCAATACAGCAGCATCCCATAATCACTTGCTATCTCCTCCAGCCCAGGGGGAGGAACACCGACGGAATGAATCTAGTAGCAGAGAGAGACCGCAAGCTTTTACAGCAGCTGAGAGAGAGCTGTATCTAGCAGCTTCAACTCCAAAAACCCACCTTCAACAACTGAAAGCAAAAACCAAAACTCCAGCCATTCATGCTTCTTTAGTCTAATTTAAAAGAAAAAAGTTATTTGCTCTGCTTTCCATGGGACAGACACATTGGCGCCAGGTTTATAACATAACACTTCAAAAGAAACAGAACAGAAAAATTCCCTCTTAAAGGCACATGTCGTCACATGCTTGACTAGCCAATTCTTTCCTCTGACCTTGAATAGACACTTCCTTACTTTGTCCTTGAGTGGACAATTCTCTCTTTATCCTTGAGTGGACAATTCCCTCCTTATCCTTGAGTGGACAATTCCCTCCTTTGTCTTTGACTGGATAATTCTCTCCTTTGTCCTTGAATAGAAAACAATAGAAAGAGATCAAAAACAACAAGTTAATGGGAACAGACCCAGGAATGATGGAGTGGAGCTGGGTGTGTGAGCGATGTTGTGGGAGAGTTGAGATGTAGAAGTTTAAACCATACACTTTCATCACTGAGGTCAATGAGATGGGTGGACATTGCTGCAAATAAGGTGCCACTCTTCTGAGTGGTTCGAGGACAGTGGTTGAGAACATGAACATATGAAATGTGATGATGTTGTGACTTTAAGAGGGGTATTTTGTCCTGGTTTAATTTAGAGACACAGATTCAGGGGCAGGTACTGAGCAATATATGAGAAGATAAACAATTTGTGAGGCCTTGAGTTTTTTTTTTAAGTTGGAACATAGAAGCTGTCTGAGTGGGTATGATCAAGCTGTCACAAATCAAGGATTTTTAGTTAGCTTGCAACAGTTGCTGTTGTGGGCTTAAAGAAGTGGAAGCTATTTTTCCCTCTCTCGATTACAGCCAAAAGCTACGGGTTCTCTTCCTCAGCTGCAGTGTTGCATGTGAGACAAGGTCTGTTTTCTGAGTTCGTGTTTTTGTCAAAGGGTATGTTTATGGGATGTCATTATGTTGGAACAGTTAATTAGTAATAAGTGCTGTAACAATGTTCCGTTAAATTTTCCAATAGAGTTAAGTTATTCTAAGTTCTTCTTTCTTTTGTATTTTAATTATAGTGTATGGATAAGTCGTGTTTTGCCAAATGTCAAGAAGTTTGACCAGTCAAATTGCATCTGGAACACAGCACTTTAAATTTGCCTTTAAAATAAGAAAAAGTTAATGTTTAGGCTACCTTCTTAAAATATTTTGAGGGATCCTGGTCTGGCCCATAACAAAACAAGAAACAAGATTAGGCCAATCGGTCCTTCGAACCTGCCCCACCATTCAATAAGATTATGGACTGCTCTGATTTTAACCTCAAATCTATATTCCTGCTTATCCTTGATAAATGTTGGATCTTTCCTGTCACTTGAGAATAAAGATGGGAGGGAAATGGGGTGAAACAATGTTTGATAAAACTATTCAGATGTGTTACAACACCTCTATTGCTGGTGGGACTAGTTCTGGCTCTGAGCACAGACAATACCATGGGATCCCCACAGAAATGGGTGTAGATGTAATAGAAATCACCATCACCCTTTTCTGCTTAACTGAACTCATCCTTACCTTTAACAACTTCTTCTTCAATTCCTCCCACTTCCTACAGACAAAGGGGGTGGCCATGGGTACCCACATGGGGCCAAGCTATGCCTGCCTCTTTGTAGGACACATGGAACAATCCCTCTTCCGTAGCTACACTGGCCCTAAACCCCACCTCTTCCTCCGCTACATCAATGACTGTATCGGCGCCGCCTCATGCTCCCACGAGAAGCTCGAACAGTTCATCAACTTTACTAACAACTTCCACCCCAACCTCAAGTTCACCTGGACCATCTCTGATACCTCTCTCTCTTTCCTGGACCTCTCTGTCTCCATCTCTGGTGACCACCTCAAAACTGACATCTATTTCAAACCCACCGACTCCCACAGCTACCTAGACTACACCTCCTCTCACCCACCTTCCTGCAAGAATGCGATCCCTATTCCCAATTCCTCCACTTCCGCCACATCTGCTCCCAAGATGAGGCGTTCCACTCCCAGACATCCGAGGTGTCCTCGTTTTTCAAGGACCACAATTTCCCTTCCACAGTGGTCAAAAATGCCCTCAACCACATTTCTCGTACTTCCCACACCTCAGCCTTCACACCCCCTCCCCACAATAAAAACAAAGACAGAATTCCCCTTGTCCTCATGTATCACCCCATTAACCTCTGGATTCAACGCATCATTCTCTGCTACTTCTGCCACCTGCAATCTGACCTCACTACAAAGGATATATTTCCCTCCCCACCCTTATCTGCTTTCCAGAGGGACTGCTCTCTCCGCAACTCCCTCGTCCGCTCCACACTCCCCACTAGTCCCACCACCCCGGCACCTTTCCCTGCAACCACAGGAGGTGCTACACCTGCCCCTACACCTCCCCCCTCACCCCCATCCCAGGCCCCAAAAAACCTTCCACATTAAACAGATGTTCACCTGCACATCCGCTAATGTGGTCTATTGTATCCGTTGTTCCCGATGTGGCCTCCTTTACATCGGGGAGACCAAACGGAGGCTTGGAGAAAACTTTGTGGAACACCTATGCTTGATTTGTGACAAATGACTGCATCTCCCAGTCGCGAACCACTTCAACTCCCCCTCCCACTTCCTGGACGACATGTCCATCCTGGGCCTCCTCCAGTGTCACAACGATGCCACCCAGAAACTGGAGGAACAGCACCTCATATTCCGCCTTGGAACCCTACATCCCAATGGTCTCAATGTGGACTTTACTAGCTTCAAAATCTCCCCACCCCCGACCTCATCCCAAGACCAGCACCCCCTCTCATCCCCACCTCCTTGACCTGTCCGTCTTCTTTCCCACCTATCCGCTCCTCCCACCTCACTGACTCAACCCTATCCCCACTTCCTACCTGCACTTACCTTTACTAGCTTCATCGTCCCCCATCTATCTGTTTACTTCAGAGCCCTTCCCCTCCCCCATGTCTGAAGAAGGGTCCCGACCCGAAATGCCAGCTTTCCTGCTCCTCTGATGCTGCCTGGCCTGCTGTGTTCCTCCAGCTCCACACCTTGTTATCTCATCATCGAGAATTAACTATTCAAAGTTAAAGTAATGTTCTTGAAAGTTAAAAGGAAGCTCAAACTAAATGTTCTGAACAGCTGACAGTCCCACCATCTCAGAAACAAGTCTGGTGAGCATTTATTGCAATCCCTCAACAGCAATAATATTCTTCCTGAGGTAAAGAGGCCTAAACTTTGTACAATACTCCAGGTACGGCCCAACTAAATTTCTATACAATTAAAGCAAGACATCAGTACTTTTGTACTCAAATCCTTTTGAGATAAAGGCTAGTGGAACATTCCTGGCAGCTTGTTGCATGTGCATGTTAGCTTTCAGTTACTTATTGACAAGAACGCCCTAGGTTCCTTTACATATCTACACTTTACAAACATGTACTATTTAATAAATATTCTGCACATCTGTTCCTTCAACCAGAGAGGATAACCTCAAGATATATTACACTTGCCATGTTCTTGCCCATTCACTAAGCTTTCCTCCTGAAAGCTCTTCCTCACAACATACATTCCTGCTTAGCTTTGTATCATCAGAAAAATGAGCAAATATTAAATTTCACCCCCTCCTGCAAATCATTGATATAGATATAGATATATAACGTATAATTGGGGCTCCACAAATTTATTCTTGCAACCCCTAACTATTCACAGCCTGCTAAAGTGAGACTGACTAATCATTAACCCACGGCAATACATGGCCTCCCACCCCATGTGCTTTAATCTTTTAAATCAACTTCTTGTTAAGGACTTGATCAAAAGCCTGCTAAAAATCCAGGTATACTGTGGCCACTGACCCCCTTCATCAATCTTGTTAGCAACAGCCTCAAAAGCCTACAATAGTTTTATCAGAGATAGTAGGAACTACCAATGCTGGAGAATCTGAGATAACAAGGTGTGGAGCTGGATGAACACAGCAGGCTAAGCAGCATCAGAGGAGATTTCTGAAGAAGGGTCTTGACCGGAAACGTCAGCTTTCCTGCTCCTCTGATGCTGCTTGGCCTGCTGTGTTCATCCAGCTCTACACCTTGTTATAATAGTTTTATGAAACTAATGGTTTGCCATTAGTAAATCCATGGTGACTGTGCCCATTCAGATCATTATTGTCCAGGTGTCCATTTATCCCATCCTTCATTTTCCTTACCACTGACATGGGCTAACTGGTCTGTATTTTTTGTTTCTGTTTTCTGTCTCAACCCTTCGCAAATATTGGATTGACATTTCCTACTTTCAAATCTGCAGGAATCATTCCAGAATCTTCTTTCAAAAACAATCAATGGCTATCTCTGTAGCCAGTTCCTTCAACATTCTGGGATTTAGACTATCAGGTCCTGGGGATATATTAACTTTCAGTCCCATTAATTTCTTCAGTACAGCCTTCTCACAAATACTAAAGTCTTCCAACTCCTCATTCTCCCAAGTTACTGAAATCTCTCATTCTGGGAGATTTCTTGTAACTTCCTGAATGAAAACAGATACAAAGTAATCATTAATCTTCTCTGTCATTTCTATATTCCCCACTATAAATTCTCCTGATTCTGCCTGTGATCAACTCACATTCCTCTCAGCAAAATGTTTCCCTGCAACATGCGTATGGAGGCTTTTAAAACCATTCTTATGATTCTTTTCCAGGTTGTAGTCATATTCTATTCTCCCTATCCTTATCAGTTTCTCAGCCCTCTGTTATATTCTAAAACTTCCCAATCCTCAGATTAACTCCTATATTTGGCAATTTCATAAAACTTTTCTTTTAATCTTTTAAAATCCTGAACTTCCTTTATCAGCAATGGTTGACTGGCCTTTTTGAGTTTTTGCACCTAGAAGAAATAATACTTACCGTAAGCCATATAATGGTTTGTTAAAGACTATCCACTGCCTATGTATGGCCATGATTTTTAATGTATTACCCCAATCTACCTCAGCCAATTTGTGCCACATGCTTTCAAGTCACTATTTCCCTTATTCAGATTTAATAGCCTTGCTGCAGGTTGAACACCCTAACTTTTAAACATGATAAAAAAAATTAAATTACGTTCTGGTTACTTATCCCTAGACAGCAGGAGTATTAATTATCCTTTTTTTATTACATAATATTAAATCTAAAATAGTCTGTTCTCTAGCTGGCTCCTCAACATTCTGCTCCAGAGAATCATCCCTGACACACTCCAGAAACTTGTCCACCACAGATTTAGTGCTCAATAGTTTACCTAGTCTATATGCAGATTGAAGTCACTCATGGTTACTGTGTTTCCATTCTTTCCTGATCACCTGTGTAATACCCTGCACCATACAACCATTGCTATTCACTCGTCTCAACAATGTCTACTACTCCTTGCTATTTTCTAGCCTCATCCAAACCAATTCCACATACTGCTCTTCCAGTCTGTGATTTTCCCTAATGCACTGGTCTCACCATTAATTATCAGTGCAACACCACCTCCTGTTGCATCTTATATGTCCTTCAAAGCACCGAATATCCTTGAAGGGTGCCAGTTAGCTCAGTTTCTGGTTTGCAATGCAGAGTGAAGTTAACAGTGTTGGTTTAATTCCTGCAATGGTTGAAGTTACCATGAAGAACTCTCCTTTTCGAAATTTCCCTTTTCCCTGAAGAGTGGTGACCCTTCAGTTAGACTACCACTTGTTGTCTTGAATGAGAGAGCAGCCTTATAATCTGGTAGGACATTTATTGTTATGGACAATACCAGATCCCCTCAAAATTATTTAAGAAGGAAACCTAGACCCTAATCTTTTCTTATTTCAAAGGTAGATGTGAAGTGTGTGTTCCAGATATGATGCAACTGGCCAACACTCAACGTTAAGCAAAGCACAATTTAAATAGACACTGTAGTTAAAATACAAACAAAAGAAAGAGGAATTTAGAATAACTTAACTGTTGAAAAACTTAACTGAATAACAGATATGATACCTATGACTAATTAACTATTCCAATATAGTAATATCCCATAAACACACCCCTTGGCCAAAAGGTAAATTCAGATACAGATTCTTACAGGCAGTTCTCTAATCCAGGAGGAAACAACATCAAGACAGGTTTCAGAGAATGTGGCATCTAGAAATCATTTTACTAAAGCTCCAGCTTGTCTGGAACCCAAACAGTTTCTGACTGCTACAACTAAAAATCTAGAAAGCCTGATCTGTGAGAACTGGTCACTTTCCTTCCATTGTTAAACCTGTTTTAAAAAAACACAAAGGCCTACTCTGATTGTTGACTTAGGGCATCTCCCGTAGCCACTTTGGTACCTCGGCCTCTTTAACCATTCTTCAAAAAAACCCAGGACAAAGTCACCTTTTTAAAGTCATAGCATCATTACACTATAATGACTTTACTTGTCCTTGAATATTAAAGTCCTACTCATCATGCACCCTTGTTTCCGAAATGGAAATTAGATCATGTCTGATTACCTATTTGTGACTTTAAACCGACTACCTTATAGAAACATAGAAACATAAAAGATAGGAGCAGGAGGAGGCCATTCGGCCCTTCGAGCCTGCTCCACCATTCATCACGATCATAGCTGCTTGTCCAACTCAATAGCCTAAGCCTGCTTTGTCCCCATAACCTTTGATCCCATTCACCCCAAGTGCTATATCTAACCCCCTTTTTGAATACATTCAATGTTTTGGCATCAACTACTTCCTGTGGTAATGAATTCCACAGACTCACCACTCTTTGGGTGAAGAAAGGCCTCCCCATCTCTGTCCTAAATCGTCTACCCCGAATCCTTATACTGTGATCCCTGGTTCTGGACACACCCACCATTGGGAACATCCCCCCTGCATCTACACTGTCTAGTCCTGCTGGAATTTTATAAATCTCTATGAGAATTCCCTCATTCGTCTGAACTAATTTAATCAATCCCTCCTCATACATCAGACTCGCCATGCCTGGAATCAGCCTGGTAAACTTTCACCGCACTCCCTGGAGAGCCAGAGCATCCTTCCTCAGAAAAGGAGACCAAAACTGCACACAATATTCCAGGTGTGGTCTCACCAAGGCTCTGTATAACTCCAGCAACACATCCCTGCTCCTGTACTTGAAACCTCTCGCAATGAAGGCCAACATACCATTTGCCTTCTTTACCGTCTGCTGCACCTGCATGTTTACCTTCAGCGATTGGTGCACAAAGACTACCCAGGTCCCACTGCACACTCCCCTCTCCCAATTTACAGCCATTCAGGTAGTAATCTGCCTTCTTGTTTTTGCTTCCAAAGTGAATAACCTCACATTTATCCAAATTATACTGTACCTGCCATTGATTTGCCTGCTCACCCAACCTGCTGAGATCATGGAACCATTCTCCAATCTGCAGGGACTGTTACAGAGTCAATAGAATCCTAGAAGATGACCACCAATGCATCCACTATTCCTAGAGCTACTTCCTTAAGTACTCTGAGGTGTAGTTTATCAGGAACTATGGATTTATCTGCCTTCAATCCCAACAATTTTCCCAGCACCATTTCTCTACTAATATTGATCTCTCTCAGTTCTTCCCTCTCACTAAATCTTGCATCCTCCAACAATCCTGGTGTCTGATTTGTGTCCTCTTTTGTGAAGACAGAACCATGTATGTATTCACAACATACCTTGCTGTGAATGCTGCGTGCATTCAGGTAGAACAACCATATCTTTGTTTTTTTTAACATCATTCTACATTCAAAGCATAGTCAATATTTGGTTCTGTTTAAATAACACATACCAAAGCTCCACTTAACCTATCTGACCTGCCAGCATACAACTTTAAAATCTATTTCTTGCTTTCAGAATAAATGAGAAAAATTACAAGTAACTTAGTAACTTAGAAAGAAGGAGGACACGCATCCATCTACAGCCACAGAGCTGGAGTGGAGAGGGTCGAGAACATCAAGTTCCAGGAGTGACGATAGCTGACAATCTGTCCTGGACTTTCCACGTAGATACGCTGGTCAAGAAGGCACAACAATGCCTCTTCTTCCTCTGTCCATAAGCCCCCTCACCAATTTTTACCTATGCACCATAGAAAGCATTCTGTCCTGGTGCATAACGGCCTGGTACTGCCACTGCTCTGCCCAGGACTGTGAGAAACTACAGAAAGCTATGTGCACAGCCCAGAACATCACAGAAGACAAACTCCCATCCATGGACTCTATTTATTCTTCTTGTTCTTACATCTCAGAAAGGCTGCCAACATCAATGAAGAGTTCTTCCACCCCAGTAATGCTATCTTCAACCTCTTCTATCAGGCTGAAGATACAGAAGCTTGAGCACGGTCACCAACAGATTCAAGAACAGTTTCTTCTCTCCTGTTATTAGACTGCTGAATGGACATCTCTAACTTCAAATAATGTTGACCTTTTGAATGTTGATCTTGCTTTGCGCACCTCCTGTGTAGTTGTAACCTTTAATGTCTCACTCTGTCTAGGTCAGAAATCACATGGCACCAGGTTAAAGTCCAACAGGTTTATTTGAAAACACAAGCTTTCAGAGCGTAGCCCCTTCGTCAGGTGAAGTGAAGGGACTGCACTCCGAAAGCTTGTGATTTCAAGTAAACCTGTTGGACTATAACCTGGTGTCGCGTGATTTCTGACCTTGTCCACCCCAGTCTAACACCGGCACCTCCACATCATTACGCTGTCTGAGCACACTGTGATCTGTATGCCCTTGTTTGCTATGATCTGCCTGTACTGCTCGCAAAGCAAAGCTTTTCAGGGTACTCAGGTACATGTGACAACAATCAATCAAATCAAACCAAATCATTACTTCATGTATGTTAACTTTATTTGAGATGAAGAAAGATTCCTGGAGTCAAAATGTTACCCCTGTTTCTCTCTCTACAGATGCTGCATGACCTGCTGAGTTTCTCCAGTAATTTCTGCTTTTGTTTCAGATTTTCAGCGTCTGCAGTTCTGTATTTTATTTAACTTTATTTTCCTTTGGTTAACTTTATTGTTTTCTTTCTCTTTGACTTAATTTAACCTTACTTCATTTTGGTAGTGTGTGACTTAATGAAATCATTATTAATGATATACTTTTCTCGTTTTCAGCTATTTAAACACACTCCCTAATAGTAGCTTCTCAACACAATAGCCATGAGTAGACCTATCTCCTGCAGCTCTGGCTGTATCTGGTCCCATAGGGCGAGCGAAAGCCCTGAGCCTCACTCTCTCTTTATCCAAGTAGAGTTTTCTCCTGTAGGTTTGGCTGCCTCTGATCCCAGAATGTGAGTCAGAATCTCATTGCTGGGTCAAACGTGATGGGTGTTGATTCATGAAGGAATTGCGACCATAAGTGAGATGTTTCCAAGACTGGAGTGATTGTTGGTTTAACTCAAAAGCAGTCCAGATGCTCTGCCAATGCACAGCAATCGTGAACCAGGTGAGTGAGGGCAAACTGAGGTTTAGTCTCCAATCTTATCTCTTACAAGTCAATCATGATCATTCTGCTTTGTCATGAGAGCATGGGCCTCACCCTGAACATCTTCAAGACAAACGTCTTCCATCAATCTGGCCCGACATTGCGGAACGAACCCCCGATCATCAAGGTCTACGGGGAGGCCTCAGAGAATGTTGGCCACTCCCAACACCTCATGGGTGTCCTGTCAACCAAATCAGTTATTGATGAAGAGATCCGACACTGCCTCCAGTGTGTTAACGCAGTCCTCGCCTGCCTGAGGAAAAGGGTGTTCGAGGACAACAATATCAGATCTGACACCAAGATCGTGGTTTACAGAGCTGTGGTGGTTCCAGCCCTCCTGTATGCCTCTGAGACGTGGACTGTCCACAGCAGAAACCTCAGGGCCCTGGAGAAGTACCACTAATGCTGCCTGCGCAAGATCCTGTGAATGCACTGGGAAGACAGGCACACCAATGCCAGCGTCCTCCACCTGGCCAACATCCCCAGCACCAAGGCACTGACCACCCTTGATCTCCTGCAAAGGGCTGGGAAAATTGTCCGCATGACCGAGAAGAGACTCCCCAAGAAGTCACTGTACTCCCAGCTCTGAAATGACAGGTGAGCCCTAGGTGCACAGAGGAAACACTTCAGGCCTCACTGGTGAAGTGCGGCATTCCCACAGACACCTGGGAATCACTAGCCCACGGCCGTACAAAGTGCCAGGAGGAGCATCTGGGAAGACATTGAGCACCTTGAGACTTGCCGTCAGGGCAAAAAGCAGAAGCCGGGTGGAAACAGCGAAAGGAGCGCACTGCCTCACCAACAGCCCACCCGATAAGCACCTTTTGTCCCAAGTTTAACAGGGTGTGCAGTAGCCACGTTGGCCTGTACAGCCACGTACAGACTCACACTGAGAGTGGTAGAGAATCATCCTCACATGTGAAGGACCGTCAGTCATGACGATGCTCAGTCTGGATAAAAGAGAGAGAACTGCGGTCATATTATGACAGCCCAGTAAAGACTTTTCTCCAGTTTATCATAAGGATTATATTACATTCACATCATCCGTCTCTCTGAGGTGTGACTGTATTGTTTCTACAGTGACTGTAAACACAAAGTTCTCATCAGGTCAGGCAATGTTCACTTATTCTGAAAGTCCCCAGGGCCTCGATATTCAGACCTTTATTATTATTTTTGTTGGTTTACATCAATGACCTCCCTGAGGTACACTGTGAATCGAAAGATTTTATGCATGCTGATGACACAACACAACTGCATTCACATCAATCACAAACAAAGCATCCAACACTTTCAATTTAGACCTATTCAATATGTCCAAATGACTACATCCCAACACTCCCTCAGTGTTGATGAATCACTTTGTTTAATTTTCCACTCAGTTCCCATCCTTAGAACAACTCAAGTCAATTTATTTCCCTTTGATGGATATGTGCTTTAGGTGAACAGCAATATCAAGCACCTGCGAACTCTCCCAGCCTGCCTGTTGACTGTGATGATAACATGAGAAAGCTTCAGGGAAGGAGCAGGGGCTTTCAGAGCTGTATTCAACACATTAAGCACTGTTAAAACAGCCAGATGAAGTTTCAAAGACAGTTTCACTGCCTCGTCACCTGTGTGTGGACTGACAACAGAATACCTCCATTAAAAATACTTTAGATATTCAAGTTAACAGGAATTGCATTTGTTGTGGAATAGAAATAATTATAGCACAGAATTTAGCACATTCTACTTGCACCAGCTCTTCAAAACTTCAATGCTTACAGATAAAATAAAATTTATCTGTTCCTACTAACTAATGATACAAGGCTCAGGGAACACAGTTTGACGGTTTTGAGCAAGAGGTGCAAGGTATGGACGGGGTGAGGCAGAGAAGCAGGAAGGGGAGATTATGGGGGGGAAAGCTGAATTTCTTTCACTCAGGGAGTGGTAGTGACCCAAACTTCGGTATTGTTGATGATGCTGAAAAGCCTTAGTGTTTTGTTCATTTTTAGTCACCTCGTACAACTCCTACTTCTGAGGGTATTAAGAGTCTGAATTTATTGTGGGTTGAATGGACTAGAGTTAGTTGTAGGCCTGAATGGAAGGATTCCCTCTCAAAAGCATTACACTTAATGGCACTCAGCATAAAGGACTGAGATGAGGAGGAACCCTGTCCCAGAGGGTTGTGAGTGTTGCCACAGAGAGCTGCAGGGGCAGAGTTCTTCTGTATATTTAAGGCTGAGATAGGTAGACTCTTGGTCAGTCTGGGAATGAAGAGATATGAGGAAAGGGTAGGAAAGTGGATGTTAAGAGGGTCATGATCCTAATGGCGGAGCAGGCTTGAGGGCTGAATTACCTACTCCTGTTTCTATTTCTTCAGTTCTCATGGACTAAGAATGAATTTTAATCTTAGCATGAGTCTTCAGATATGCTCATGCTGGGTACTAAATGGATTGGCATGGGGATATATTGTCAAGGAGTAATGGTTAGGGGGCATGTGTTGGTATGAATCAACATTAAGATGGCATAAGGGTTAAATATGACCATCAGGTTTGGGTGGAGGACATAGATTGGCATGGAGGGCATGAGGGACCATAGGGTGAATGTATAGTTTGTGTTACGTTTCCAGCTGATGATCAGACAAGCTCAATTTCAAAACATGCTTAACCATAAATACATAGACCACTTGGGCACAGAAAATTACAAAGTTTGGAATGTAAATCTATCTATTGGCTTAACTTTAAGAAGGACATGAAACAACTGATCAAGTCAAGTGAAACACGCCAACTCTATCAACCTCAACAATTGAGACAACCTCTCAAAATTCATTCTGGACAATGGGGAAAGATCACAACTGGTATTTTCCATGTCCAAGTATACAAAAACATCCTGCTGAACTGTCTATTTCACCAAATTCCCTTTTGTGAGACAAATCAAAGTTATCCCGCATGCAATAGTTCTTCACACATTAACTCCCATGTTCAGTGTGCTTGGTGTTCCTCAATACATTATGTCTGGCAATGGTCCATAGTGGACTGGTCCATCCTTCTAAGATGTGTAATGAGTCAGGTACTGAGCACCTAAATTATCTCCTCACTATTCTCAATATAATGGTCTCAGAATGCACTATTCATAAATTCCATAGCCTTGAAATGCAAAGCTACTTGCCCAAGATTTTCAGATAGCTGTGTTAAATCTATGTGCTACACCTCAAGGCAATGGTTGACACCTCCTACTAGTTCTCGTACTTGGAAGACAGATCCATACAGTTCTTCCTTTGCAACAGTGTTACCACACAACTACAAGTACATAATGTACTGATGAATAGAAGAGGGGAAATGTTACAACAATGGTGAAAGAGCATGCAGCTCGTTATCCCAACCAGAATCAGGACAAACATCAGAGCTCAAGATCAATGTTATTAATGCAGTATATGTTTGATGCAGTGCCATACAATAGACTTGTGAGAACGGTTACAGATCATGGAATAGAGAGAACAATAGCAACATGGATTCAAAATTGGCTGAGTGATAGGAAACAGTGAGTAATGGTCAATGGATAATTTTCTGGCTGGAGGAAGGTTAGTAATGGAATTCCCTGGGGTTGGTCTTGGACTCTTGCTTTCCCTGATATATATTAATGATTTGGACCTTGGTCTGCAAAGGACAATTTCAAAGTTTGCGGATAACACCAATATTGAAAAGAATTGTAAACTTTGAAGTGGGCATTTAGAACTTCAAAGGACAGTGACAAGTTAGTGCTGTGGGCAGATAAGTGGCAGATGGTGTTCAAAGCAGAGAAGTGTGAAATGATGCATTTTAGTTGGAAGAGCATTGAAAGACAATATAAAATGGAGTGTATAATTTTAACAGGATGTGGTGCAAGTGTAGAGGAACCAGGGGCATATCTGTGCACAGATCACTGAACGTGGCAAGGCAGGTGGAGCATACAATTAATAAAGCATAGAGTGTTCTCTATTTTATTCATAGCAGCCTATAGCACAAGAGCAAGAAGGTGATGTTGAACTTGTACAAAGCTCTTGTTAGACCTCAGTTGTGTGCAGTTGTGGACGCCACATTATTGGAAGGATGTGAATATGCATTGGAGAGAGTGCAGAAACAATTTACAAGAATGGTTCCAGGAATGAGAAACTTCAGTTTTGAGGAGAAATTGATGAAGCTATGGTTGTTCTCCTTGGAAAGAGGAAGGCTATAGGTGAGGTCAGATAGTGGTTGACAAAATCATGTGTTGGCTGGATAGAGTAGATAGGGAGAGGATATTCTCACATGTCAAACGAATGAAGAGTCAGAGGGTACAGATTTAAAGTGATTTTGTAAAATGTGATGTAAGAAAAACCTTTTCACACAGCAAGTCGTTGGTGTAAAAAATGGAAATGTGACAGACGCAGGTTCAATTGAGGCATTCAGGACTGTATTAGATGATTAATTGTATAGAAAAAAACGTGCAAAGGTATGGGGGAAAGAAAGGTAGGAGATTGACAGTAGGTAAAGATGATATTTGAAGTGCCAGTGCAGATATGATGGCCTGAATGGCCTCATTCTGTATGGTAACACTTCTGTGAAGATCTTTCTCTGAATGCGTGGGTTTATGGAAAGATATTATGATGTTATGCCCAGACGAGGTTATGCAATGTTGTCAAACATATCCATCAAATCTTACAACAAAACAGATGACACATCCAAGTTGGGCGTGATCAACCATCTGTCTCACAAGGAGATAATTCTGATACTGAAAGCATCACAGCAGACAGCAACCATACATCCATAATGCATGATACACATCTACCCACACCAATAGACAGCACACCATAGAGGGATACTACACAGCCGAACTGTAATATCTGTATAAGGACTAAATCCAGCCAAGGCATCATCTTAACGTATAAAGATAATGCACTAATATGCATCATCGCATCAAAAACAGGTTCTTATTCTTCAATGGGAAGAAGGTAATTGTTGTATCATTTCACCAATCTCAGAAAGGGATGATACATTTAAGACAAACAGGAGGCTGGAAGAACACAACAACACTGCCAGTCCTGAAGAAGGGTAATACCCAAAACATTGACGTCTCCTTTCCTTAAGATGCTGACTGACTGACAGATGCTGTGTTCTTCCAGCCTCCCGGTGTGTTTACCTTGGATTCCAGCATCAGCAGTTTTTTTAGTCTCATGCCTTTAAGACAGATTGATGATACCACAATTAGGTGATGCTCTGGTAAAAGAATTCTCCATCTTATTCTCTGGACTGTTAGCAAGTAGTGAGTCACTCGGCCAGTCAGTTCAGTCAACAGTAAGGAAGTCACTCAGTTGACTATCTACATAATGTAATAGTAACACATTTAAACATCAAACCCACACTATATGTAAGTCTGAGAGGTCGTACGCGTGAACATATATTGTTGTCAATAACCTTCAAGATATTAGTCTCATTAAGAAACTGATTGTCCATGGTACATGTTGTGTTGCTAACATATAGAAAACCACATCGTGATCCTATTCCTTGATGCTAAAGATGGGCGTTTGAATACACACTTTACACATTTTCCATTTATTTAAGGTTAAATGTTACTTTTTCTAAAAAAGACTCAATCTCGTCAGATATGTTATTGTATACCTCTGGAACAAGTGGGACTTCAACTCAGGCATCTAATACAGAAGCAAGGAAAGGTACTACCACCGTGCAATTGTAAACCTAAAGATCACATCCAGAATGATGAACAATGACAGTAAACTGGATGTGTCATCATATTTTACACTCAAGTGAGCTCAATCCATCTCTCAAAAACTGAAAGAACTGCGGACGCTGTAAATCAGAAACAAAAACAGAAATTGCTGGAAAAGCTCAGCAGGTCTGGTAGCATCTGTGGAGAGAAATCAGAGTTAACGTTTCAGGTCGAGTGACCATTCCTCAGAACTGAGGAACCCTTCTGAGGAAGGGCCACTCAACCTGAAACATTAGCACTGATTTGGCTCCAACAGATGTTGCTAGACCTGCTGAGCTTTTCCAGTAGTTTCTGTTTTTTTGTTTTATTCCATCTCATGTTCATCACCCAACTGTAACTACAGTTTTATACCAAGTTATAATTTGAAGGAAAGCAGTTAGCATTATTCCCAGTTCAATCAACATCGACAATCATAGGTTTACTGGTGTTGTCTTTATCTGGTTGTTTGCAGGGTGCCAATTTGTAGTTAATGATAGTCTCAGTACTTCAATGAAATTCAGTGTTCAGTGTATACATTGAGAAGGCTTTTTTTTCCAAGATGTGAACAGGATGGCTTATAAATACAGTCTTTTCTCACTCCTTGTAATGTTACTTCATTTAATCTTAATGTCATGTTAAGAGATGTTAAAAGTTTAAGATGGAGAAATAACAAAACCATTTAAGCCATCTTATCATTTATATTCTGACACTATATTTAGTTATTCTCTTAGTTAGGAAACATTGAATTGAAAGATTACAAAAAGACAACAAGTATTCATCCACAATGCAAGTGATAAATATGTAGGCCTCACTGCAGCATTTGTGCAAGGGAGGCAGTGTCCCCAGATAATGGAAATTCAGTAATAGGTGGAGAACTGGTTATCAGTAATCCCTTCCATACCCACAGACAACTTTGATACAACACAGGAATGAACAGAGCATTACAGCACAGTCTGAAAACGATGAGCTATTAGCAGATAAACAGGCTGCACCATTTCTGTGCTCTGTATTTGATTACCCATGGCTACACTTATCTCCATAGCTCACAGATTTTTAAATTGAGCTCATCAGTTTGTGTCTGTTTATTATTAGTTCTGTGGGTGGGGAGGGGAAGATAATTTTGAGTTTGCATAATGATATCAAATGGCTTCCATCAAATTGACAGATTGTTTCATGGTCTGTCCTGCCTTTTAATGGTTTTAGCCACTTTACTCAATCGCACAAATTCAAAACCTACCCCATAAATTGTGTAATATTCACTGACTTCCTTCATTCTTAACTGGCTACCGATAAAAACATATTTCTGCAATGTCTACATACTCTTTCCTTTGGGCAACTGCAATGTATCTTTGTCGTCAGAATAAGGACAGCCTCAGGAGTTTGTCAATATTTAACACACATGAGAATTGTAAAAACTATAGCCATTGGTTTTCATTGCTATTCCCCAGCAGTTCTTTTCTTCAGTATTCATAAGGAAGTCAAAAACAAATCCTTGACATCCAAACTGGTGCTTGACTTGATCCTCAATCATATTCAGTTTATTGATTTCAAATAGGGGTAATTGGAATTGTTACCTTAATAAGGGAACCCTCAGACAGGGAGTAGTGGAAATTAGCTTGTGTTCCCATTGGAAGCAAGTAATTCTAGCATTCCCTTTGTTGACCTGGGCCAGTACAACACTCTCAGCTAACTTGTTGACAGTAATGCTTTATAGCGACAGGGTGAGAATGGGCTCAGTGGTTACTGAAATACTCATTCATGACATAATGCATTTGAAGGTGGTGATGCCTGTGATTATGTGACTATACTTGTAATCCAGAGCCCCAAGGTAAATGGGGATGTGGGTTCAAATCCCACCATGGTGGATGGTGAAATTTGAATTTGATAAAAAATCTCAAATTCAGTCACTAAGCTTGTTGTTTGCATGTAATGACTATTGATTGTTGCTTTAACAAAGACATCTGGATCACCAATGCCTTTTAGGCAAGGAAATCTGCCATCCTTACCTGGTCTGGCCTGTATGTGACTGAAAACCTAGCGTAATGTGATTGATTCTTAACTGTCTTCTGGGCAATAAATGCTGGCCTAGCCTGTGATGCCCACAGGCCATGAATGAACTAAAAATAAAATTCCAGACCCTGCGGGATTCTACCCCACTAAATCCTATTCTTTATATTCCGGAGAGAAGAGATATGGATCCATCCACCTGCTCCTTATCATGCAGGGTATGACACATGGGCTAACTGCACTGGTTTTCTTCCCTTCACTGGAACACAAAGCAATTGAAATCCTTTCTGATGCTTCATTAAGATCCTGATGCAGTTTGTCATGATCGAGTGATGGAGGATAGAGAAATATGGAATATTTTTGAATAATATGAAAAATAAGTTATTGAACTGAGGGGAACTGCTTGTCAATTGCCACTTTTCAATAGTTAGTCCCCTTTTCTGAGCTACACAACGATGACCTTGTAGAAGTTTATAAAATCATAAATGGCATGAATAGGTTGAGCAGTCAAAGTCTTTTTCTCCAGGGAATATGTAGTGATTGGAACCAGGTGGACCTCATTGACTAGGAGATCCTTGATTGGGGTTGCTAACCTGGGCCAATCAGGAAGCCCTGGCTGACCAATATAATCAGGGGATTTATAATCTCCTCAGTTCAGGAGACTGACTTTGAGTTGGCTGGCCACAGCCAGTGTATTGTGCACAAGTAAATAAGGGTGACTTGACTTGGTGACAGGATTCCAGCCTTTGTATAGTTATTTCAGTGGAAGAATCCAAAACTAGGGCATAGGTTTAAGGTGAGAAGGGAAAGATTTAAAAGGGACCTAAGTGGCAACATTTTCACACAGATAGTCATGCGTGTATGGAGTGAGCTGCCATAGGAAGTGGTGGAGGCTGGTACAATTACTATGTATTTAAAAGGCATCTGGATGGGTATATGAACAGGAAGGGTTCAGAGGGAAATGGGCCAAGTGCTGGCAAGTGGGACTAGAATAATTTAGGATATCTGGTCAATGTGGACAAGATTGACCAAAGGGTCTGTTTCTACGCTGTACATCTCTATGACTCTAAATTTTATGAACTCACACTGAGTAAGTATCAGACATTTGATTGTAAAGAGTAGGGAAGAGACTTCATTGTTATTTACTACAGTTGATTGTCCCAACTACACATGGTCATTTTTGTTTTCAAACTCTGTAAACTATATGCCTTTATACACCATATTTTTGCCTACTTCAAAGTTCCATGCTGTCGATGAGACTTCATTACATTCTAAAACTAAATGTATTCAAAGTTACTTAATTGGCTGCAAAGTTATCTGGAATATCTTAGGATTGTGAAAGTCAGGACATAAACCTAAGTCTTTATTTTTAATCTTTTATTCATGGTGCACCTATAATCCATGTATGTAACCAAAATTATTTACTCCAAAACTACTTACCTCAAAAAGGATCTCCTTAATGAACGCTTCCCAAACCCTTTGAAGAGTAGGCTAACCATTATCTTTCTATAATCTGGTTAATGGATTCATCAAACTATATTTATTACTTTAGATCTGGAAGTTGGACCATAATCACAAATGGCTGGTATCACTATGTCTTTATATTCCTTTCAGCAGGTATTTTTCCTGTAGAATATTCAGACCTCAAAAGGCCAACCTTCCTTTTCATCACAATTCAAAGCCATCCTGTTCATCTTGGGAAGTTGTTAGTTTAAGTTACAAAAAAGTTAGTCTGTTACTCCTTGGCTAAACTTTTTAACATGTCCAACAAAAAAAAACTCTCCAGGACATCAAACAGTAGTCACTGCCAAGAAAGTTAACTTCTTAAAGTTTCTCAACAAGCTGACATAAAATTTTCATCCTGATTTAAACTTCCAGTGGAAAACACACCACTCTTACTTGTTAGAACATTTCAACTTTATTTCTTCTAAAATGGAATTAATTTTCATAATTTCACGTCTGTTGGAAACACTGTGCCATGTCTACATCTGCCTTTGAAGGTGACAGAAAATGTTTTATCCCTATTCATTTGTTTGGTCTCATATCTTGTCAAAAACAAATGGCCAGATTTTAATAAAACTTGATACACAGAAAGAGGAAGTGAATATTTTTCAATGAAGTTCTGGATCTGGATTATGGTCTTGAGGTTTTTCAAATAATCTGTTACCATTAATATATTGGATAAATTACCAATTTTATAATAATTTAGTCTGTTGTTATACGTAAAACATTGCTGATTATTTCAGAATATTTTGGGTGCCTCAGCAGCTGTGGTGGAATTTGCTCCATATTCAAAATATAAGCAGCATTTTCAGAGCAGGTTGTTGAATGGAAATTTTGCTTCCTGAGTGACATGGGAGTTCTTATTAAAAATATTTTTTCAGTTTTATAGTCACACAGAATCAACCAGGATTGGAAAAGTCTGAAGGAAGAGCTGAATTATTTCAGTGATACTGAATTAACACAACATAGCAAATGTATGAGCTGTCCTGAAGGCCTTACTGTTTAATAATAATTCATTTGTTATTGTTCCGTGTTATCTGTACAATTGAACCTGATTTATATTGTCACTTTATCATAACATTTTTTCTGCTCCTACCTTATTTATACAGTTGTTACTTCTTTAGGTTTTTTAATCTAAAATCTTAGAAACTTACTGTTCCTAAGTCCCATGAATCCTGCTTGGCATTTTATTCCTTACACCATCACTGTGTTGAAGTCACAACATACTATCATCCTTGCAATCTCATTTCTTTTCCAAAATTTCCAAAGTGTAGAACCTCTAACTTCTATATGAATTTCTGAAACAAAATCTCATTATCACCTAATCACTGCTCACTGCTGTTCCCCTCCACTCGAACCATTTTATTGATTTCACTTGCTGTGGAACTATGAATTAAACCTTCCAAGTTAAACAAAAGATAGTAGAAGATATATAAACATAGAAACATAGAAAATAAAAGCAAAGTTTGACTCTTTGAGCATCTTCTGCAATTCAATAAGATCATGGCTGATCATCTAACTAAGTACTTAGTTCCCATATTGTCCCCATAGTCTTTGATTCCTTTAGCTCTAAGAATTATATCTGACTTCTTCTTGAAAACATTTGATGTTTTGGCTGCATCTGCTTGCTATGGCAGAGAATTCGCAGGCTCACCACTTTCCAAAAAAAGAAATTTCTCTCATCTCAGTCTTAAATAGCCAATCTAGTATCCTTAGACTGTGACCTTGAATCTGGACTCCATGGTCAGTGGGAACATCATTCCTGAATACTCTGTCTCTTCCTGTTAGAATTTTATGGCATTGCCTGTCATTCTTCTAAATAGAGAAATATCATCCTGACTGACCCAATCTCTTTTCGTACAGTCCTGTAATCCCAGGAATCATTCTGGTAAATCTTCATTACATTCTCTCCATAGTCAGAATATCCTTCCTTGAATAAGGAGACCAAAACAGCACATACTACTCCAGGTGTGATTTAACCAAGGCCCTGTATTATTGCAGCAAGGTATCCCTAAGTCCTGTACTTGAATCCTTATGCTTTGAATGCCAACAAACCATTTGCTTTCTTCATTTCCTCCTGCACCTGCATGCTCACTTATGGTAACAGATGTAAAAGGATGCCCAGATATCATTGGACCTTCTTCTTTGCCAATCTATCACCATTCCAATCATGACCTGCATTCCTGTCTTTGCCACCAAAGTGGATAAGCTCGCATTTATCCACATTAGATTTCACCTGCATGCATTTCCTCACTCACTCAAACTGTCCAAATCACACTGAGGCATCTGGGCCCATCATCCTCTTCAACCTTCCCCTGTAAGATATAAAAGATTCCATGTCACTATTCAAAGAAGTGCAGCAGAATAACCCCTGGTGTCCTGGCCAATATGTAAAGGTATAAGATAAAGTTGCCATAGCCTTACCAAACTATAGACCTGCTCTCTCATTAGAGAGAAAGGGAGGTGACTGGTGGTGGTTTAATCTGCAGGTCACTACGCCTCAAGTGAGGGGAGAGGTTGAGAAGAAGAATCCATGGAAAGTTCTTCATGTGGCCAATCAATTCAACGGGACTCACCATATAAATGTAAGAGAGTACCGGAGATGAGGAATACTGCAGCAAGTAACTCAGTTCCTGACGCCCCAAAACCTGTCCATCTCCTTCAAGGTTCAAGACAGGAGCATGGTGGAATATTCACAATTTTCCTGGATGACTGCCGTTTCAACAACACTCAGGAAGCTAAATACCATCCAGGACGAAGCAACCTGCTTGATTGACATCACGTTCACAAGCATCCACGCGCTCCATCGATGCACAGTAGCAAATGTGTGCACTACCTACGACGTGCACTTCAGAAATTCATCAAAGATCTTTAGACAACACCTTCCAAACCCATGACCACTTCCACCTAGAAGGACAAAGGCAGCAGATGCATGTCACTGGATCAAAATCTTGGAATTCCTTCTCTAATGGCAACGTGGATCAAGCTATAGCATATGGAAAACCACGTGTTCAAGAAAGCAGCTCACCACAACCTTCTCAAGGGCAACTAGGGACAGGCAATAACTGTTGGACCAGCCACGTCCCACGAGAAATTAAAGAAAAGCATCCTAACACCTGAAAAAAACAGATGATCTGATCATTACCGTGGTGCCTTTTGTGGGTTCTTGCTGTGAGCCAATTGACTGCCTCATTTGCTTCACCACAACAGTGACTACGCTTAATGAAAGAAGTAGGTCATTGGTTGTAAAACATAATGCGGCATCTGGTGTGTTGTGAAAAGTGCTACACAAACGCAAGTTCTTGCTTTCTTTTTATCTTCTCCTTATCTCCTCCCAGTGCTTGTGTGTAGATTTATTAGCACAAGCCAAAAACATGCATCTGTCAACCAATTGGCATTAAATTGTCTGCCTCATCCACAGAGGCTGCAGAACTGGATGAAGCGAGAATCTGTCTTGTTACATTAGTTGAGTAGGCATTGAGCTTATGAGCTGTGCATTATGGCACATTGTTGCTTGGTGCTCATATTAGACATGAGAAAAGTATAAAAATGTTAAATTTCCCCATCGTCGGCATGGATTTTATTTTATTTCTGCATCGACAGGATCATGTTCTGTGAGTATACTTCTTATCAACTGTAGTCTAGCATTTTAATACGGTGATTGATTATTTATATGCGTAGCAAGTCAGCTGTGGAACTTGGCATCCTAAATAGTCACTTCAAGTTGTCATTTTTGAAATTGATTTTTCATACATTTAATCCTTGCTTTCTGTCAGTGCACACACACACACATGCCATTTAAATAAAAATTGCAGTCCACGTGAGTTGCATATTTTAATGATGCTGATTTGAATTCAAAATATCTTCAGGAAAAGGAAAAGACCAGAGAGTATCTGTTGCTGCTATTTGTATTGGATCACTGGGATTACACTTTAACTGACCAGTGCCCTGGATCCACCCCGGCCTTAGGTCAGCTGCTGCTGAGTCATACAACACAGAAACAGGCCATTCAGCCTAAAATGGCCATGCTGACCAGGTTTCTTAAACTGAACTAATCCCATTTCCCTGAATTTGGTCCCTTATTCCTCTAATCCTTTCCTATTCATGTACTTGTCCAAGTGCCTTTTAAATGTTGCAATTGTACTCGCCTCTACCTCTTCCTCTGAAAGCTCATTCCAAATATGCATGACCTTCTGTCTGAAACAGTGGCCTCTCAGGTTCCTTTTAAATCTTTCCCCTCTCAACTTAAACCTGAGCCCTCTAGTTTTGGACTTCCCTAGCGTGGGGAAAACTATTCACGTTATCTACACCCCTCATGATTTCATAACCCCCTGCAAGGTCACACCTCAGTCTCCTACACTCCAGACAAAAAGAAGCCCCATCCTTTCCAGCCTCTCCTTTTAACTTAAACCTTCCAGTCCCAGTAATATCACATTGTCCTCCAAAAGTGCCACCTCCAGGCTATATCGAGATGCCCAATCTCCCATCCGGTGCTCTTATGTAAACTGGAGCCATTCTAAATCTCAGCAAACCATAGCCTAACAATGCCAGGCCTTGCTCACTCATTACCCTTATCCTCGCTGAGCTTCACAGGCCCCAAGCTACATCCGAATTTTAAAGTTCTCATTCTTTGCTGGATCCAAGCTTGTAGTTGAAGTTGAAAACAAAGACAGAGAGATTTTCCTGGACGGGGACTGATTGACTCCACCACAGTTTCGCAACTCTTTCCCAGTCCCAGCCATTTCTCCCTTATATAAAACAAAATTTATAATAAAGTTGTCAGGAAATGTTATGACACATCTCTTTGCTAAGTGAGACTTGAACCTTGACTTTCTGACCCTGCGGCAGGGACACTACACCACGAGAATCAGAAAGAAATGCTTTATAATTTTTAATCAACTCATTCAGACATGTTGCGATATCGCTCTGGAGTTGATGGGAATTGATCCTGGATGTTTGAGCCCACAGCAGGGACATGACCAGTACCTCAAGCAAGGGGGATTTGGTGGCATAGTGGTAATGTCACCAGTTTAATAAACCCAAGCTCCTGGAGTCATAGGCTCAAGTCTAACAATGACAGATAGTGAAATATAAATTTAATTAAATAAAAAAATCTGGGATTAAAGGAACTCATATCCTGATAACCATGAAACTACTACTGGTATTCATTAAAAGCCCATCTGGTTCATTACCCTCTTTAGAGGATGAAGTCTCCAATCCTTACCTGGTCTAGTTTACATGTGACTCCAGGACAACAGCAACGTGTTTGATTTTGAACTGCTGCTTTGACCTGATGGTGTCAAACTTCCTGAGTGTTGTTGTAACTGCACGCATCCAGGCAAGTGGGAAGTATCCTATCACACTCCTGAATTTTGCCTTGTTAATGGTAACAGCATTGAATTCTTTGTGTTGACAGGGCAAAACTGGGCAATATTTCACGTTACCAAATTGCTATCAACTGCACTAAAACAGCTTGGTTGGGGGTACAGATAGTCCTGCAGCATAAGTCATCAGGAGCATCAATAGTATTTTGAAGTACCCAGTGTCTTCAGACATTTCCTGATATCACATGCAGTGAATTGCATTGGTTGAATACTGACCTCCGGAGGAGGCTGTGATGGATCATCTACTCAGCATTTCTGACTGAAGGTGACTGCAGATTCTTCAGCGATAGTAAGAGCTGCCGATGCTGGAGTCAGAGATAACACAGTGTGGAGCTGGAGGAGCACAGCAGGCCAGGCAGCATCAGAGGAGCAGGAAAGCTGACGTTTTGGGTCGGAACCCTTCTTCAGCCTTGTCTTTCGCACAGCTGTGCTGTGCCTCTCTAATGTTGAGGATGGGGATATATTTGGAGCACCTGCTTCTGTTTGTTATTTACTTTTCTGCCACAATTCACAACTGGATCTGACAGGACTGCAGGGCTCCTATCTGATCGGTTGGTTATGAGACCACTTACTGTGCCATTTGGTGTACAAAATGTCCTGTGTTGTAGCTTCACCCAGTTGATACCTTATTACAAAGGTATTTCTAGTTCTGCACTCTTTCCTGAAACACAATTGATTTGGGCGGGATTGTGGTTCAGTGGGTTCGATTCCCCCTTGGGCAACTGTCTGTGTGGAGTTTGCATATTCTTCCCGTATCTGCGAGGGTTTCCTCCAGAAGTGCTCCGGTTTCCTCCCACAGTCCAAAGGTGTGTAGGCTAGGTGGATTAGCCACGCTAAATTGCCCAACGTGTTCAGGGATGTGTAGATTAGGTGGGTTTGGGGAATGGAATGGTGGGATTCCCTGAGGGTCAGTGTGGACCTGTTTTCACACTGTGGAGATTCTAAGATAAAAAAAAATTCTATGATAAGGGCAGAGTTGGGGATATGTCAGTCTGTGAGGTTACAGATCGTGGTTGGGTAGAATTTTGCTGCAGTTGATCTCCCATAGTGCCTCAGGGATTCACAGTCTTAAATATCTTGATTTTATGAAGGAATTTAAATAGGGTGGGTGTATAATAAATCTTTCCCATTTACGAAGGGTGAGGTGGCAAAACTAGGGACCAACAAAAGAATATAGTTCAAAGTTTTTGAGAAGATCTGTAGCTCGGGTTGTGGATGAGGTTGTAGACTTGATCGCTGAGCCAGTGTGTTTGGTTGCAGGCTTTTCGTCACCCCACTAGGTAACATGGTCAGTGCGTCTCCGATGAAGCATCAGTGTTCTGTCCTGCTTGTTATTTATGTGCCTCCGTTTGCTGGGGTGGTTGGCGTCACTTCTGGTTCAGTTTTTCAGTGGTTTGTATATTGGGTCCAATTCAATGTGTTTGTTGATGAAGATCAGGTTGGAATGCCAGGCCTCCAGAAATTCCCTGACATGTCTCTTTTTGGCTTGTGCTATTATGGATGTGTTGTCCCAGTTGAATTTGTGTTCTTTGTTGTCTGTGTGTATTGAACACAGTGAGAATTGGTCGTGTCTCTTGGTGGCTAGTTGGTGTTTGTACATCCTTATTGTCAGTTTTCTTCCAGTTTGGCCGATGCAACGTTTCTCACAGTCCTTGCATGGTATTCTGTATTTTACATGAGTTTTATTGGTTGTGGGTATGGGGTCCTTTACGTTCATCAGTCGCTTTCACAGGGTGGTTATTGGTTTGTGTGTTATCCTGATACCTAGAGTTCTGAGTAGTCTTGTGGTCACCTCTGATATGTCTCTGATGTACAGTAGGGTGACTAGTGTGTCTGGCCGTGTTTTGTCTTCTTGTTGTTGTCTATTGCAGAGGTAATGGTGTATTGTGCTTTTAAAAATCCCGTATAAGTGTTCCTGTTCTGCTTTGCGCAATTCCGGATTGCTGCAATGTGTTGCGGCTCGTTTGAATAATGTCCTGATGCAGTTCTGTTTATGGGTGTTAGGGTGGTTGCTGGTGTAATTAAGTATCTAGTCCCATCAGTGGACCCATCAACAAACACTTTGAACTAACTCTGGTTCCGCTATGTAGTTGACACCTTCGTGATTATCAAATGCACGAAACTAGAAGAAACCCACCGACATATAAACAACATCATCATTGGAATAAAATTCACAAAAGAAGAGAACAATAATCGACTACCCTTCCTAGACATAAAGGTGGAATGTAAGAGCAACGGGGAAATCCAGACTAGTGTATACAGAAAGACCCCCCATACGGACCAGATACTTAATTACACCAGCAACCACCCCAACACCCATAAATGGAGCTCCATCAAGTCATTATTCAAACAAGCCAATACACACAGACAAAGAAGACACAAATTTGAACAGGACAACACATCCATAATAACACAAGCCAAACAGAGACATGCTGGGAAATTCAGGGAGGTCTGGTATTCCAACCAGAACTCCATTAACAAACACATTGAATTTGACCCGATATACAAACCACTGAAAAACAGATCCAGAAGAGATGCCAACCACCCCAGCAAACTGAGGCATATAAATAACAAGCTGGACAGAACACCGATGCTTCAGCGGAAGTGCACTGACCATGTTACCTAGCAGGGTACAAAACGTCTGCAATCTAACACACCGGCTCAGCGAGCAAGTCTACAACCTCAAAAGAATATAGTCATCAGCTAACTAAACAAGGAATTTGCAGAAAAGTTCCTTACTGAGAGAATGATGACAATGTGAAACTCGTTGCTACATGGAGTGATTAAGGTACTCTTATAAATAAGAACTTTCTTTTCCTTTATCCCTCATGTGGTTATATAGATCCCCTCAAATTTATATTGGTTACCAACAATGGGTGAGATGAGGCTGTGTGGAGCATAAGCAATAGAATTGATACTTTGTGTTTAATGGATTATCTCTGTGTCATCAGTTTTCTGTCTTTTGTTTGTGATAAGAAACAAGATAATGTTAAATGCAATATTGACACTGTTATAAAAAAACCTGTTTTTGTATAATTTTATTCAGTAAATGGACACCTTTTGTATATTTCTTCCTTATTACGTATAGAACAATGTCATTTTCTACAAATTTTAAAATGATTAAATGAAACAACATTTCCATTGATAGCCCCTAAGGGGCACTGCAATAAAATACAAAACAGCAAATGAAACGTATCAATTTTAAGTTTTAAAAAATCATTTTGCAGTGTGACAGTGCACTCCAGCCCCTCTGGTACCCACCGATCACAGAAGGAACATCATTTTCTACACTGACTCTTTCAGGCAACAATTCTATCCTTCCTCGATTTTCCACTCACCCCAACAGTCTTTGAAAAGAATAGTGGGGAAACATTTACAGACACCGCTCCCTTCACCACTTGTGTATGTGAGGGTGTGGAGGACAGGTAAAATCAATCAGGTGGTCAACCCGACTCCTTCCTGCCCAATCCCAAACAGTCTTGCATTTTGCAGGGAATGCAAGTGAAATCATTGATTCGTCGAGTCATTCAGCATAGAAACAGGCTCTGTACTGACCAACAAACATCAAACTACATGAATCCCATTTACATGCACTTAGTCCACAGCCTATTATGCCCTGGCATTTTAAGTACTCATCCAGATGCTTCCCAAATGTTGCAAGAGTATCTGACTCCGCCACCCTCTCAGGCAGCATGTTCTATACTTCGATCACACTCTGGGAGAAAAAAAATTCCTCAGATGCCCTCTAAACCATTTATTCCTCACCTTAAACTTGTGCCCTTTGGTCTTAGACACATTTGCTATGGAGAAAGAGATGCTAAAGATCTACCCTGTCTATGCTTCTCAGACTTATGTATATCTCAATCAGAAACCCCCCTCAGTCTCCTCTGCTCCAAGGAAAACAAACACATCCTATTCATTCTCTCCTTATAACTGAGATGTTCCATCCCAGACAAAATCCTGGCGAATCTCCTCTGCACCTTCTCCAGTGCAATCATATCCTTCTGATAGTGTGGTGACCAGAACTGTACACAGCATTCCATCTGTGGCTTAACTAATATTTTATAATGTTGCAACAAGACTTACTTGCTCCTGTATTCTATGCCCTGGCTAATGAAGGCAAACATCCCATATGCTTTCTTCACCATCCTGTCTACCCATGCTGACACCTTTCAGTGATCTACTGACTTGTACACCAAGGTCTCTTTGTTTGTCTGTACTCCTTAGGGGTCTACCACTGATTGCTTTAATGCTTCCTTTCTCAGACCTCCCAAAATGTATAACCTCGCATTAGTCAGGATTAAATTCTATCTGCTATTGCTTGGCCCAATTTACCAGCCGATCGATACCAGACTGTAGCCCGAGACTATCCTCTTCACTGTTAACAACAGATTTTCGTGTCATCTGCAACATCACTAGTTCTGAGGAAGGGTCACCGGACCCGAAATGTTAACTCTGATTTGTTTTCTTCACAGGTGCTGCCAGACCTGCTGAGCTTTCCCAGCAACTTCTATTTTTGTTCCTGATTTACAGCAGCTGCAGTTCTTTCAGTTATAATCAATTTTCATGTCATCCGTAAAGGTACTAACTATACCGCCCACATTCACATCCAAGTTGTTGGTGTACATAACAAACAGCAAGGATCCCAGACCAATCCTGTGCTACAGCACTGGTCACAGATTTCCAGTCACAAAGACAACCCACCATCATCATCCCTTGCCTCCTATTTGCAAGCCAATTTTGGATCCAGTCAACTTGCCTTAGCTCTTACCTTTTGGACCAGCTTTCCATGTGAGACCATGAGAAAGCCTCACTGAAGTCCATGTAAACCACAACAATTGCAATACATTCATCGATATATTTAGTCACCTTTTCAAAAAATTAAATTGAATTGGTCAGACAGGATATCCCTCCAATAAATACTTATCTCGTGCAGCAGGCCGAGCAGCGCGAGCCAGGGTGCTGACGGGAAGGTAAGGTTGTTTTTTTCTCCCTGTATAAAAACTTACCTTGTGAAGCAGTGGCCTTCTTGTTTTCAGTGGCGGATGTGTGGACAGAACGTGAGCCAGGAAGGAACTGATATATTCTGGCATTGGCTAAACCCGAAACACACACGTGTAGTGTCTCCCACCCATTCTCCTCTTCTAACCAAAAAAAAAGACTGTGTGGAGGATTGGTAAGGTAAGTCTTTTTTTAATTCTTCTGGAAATCTAGAGTAGAGGGAATGGAAGCTAGGGCAGTTGCATGCTCCTCTTGCAGGATGTGGGAGGTAAGGATCACTGCTGGTGTCCCCTCTGACTTCACCTGCGAGAAGTGCACCCAACTCCAGCTCCTCAAAAACCGTGTTAGGGAACTGGAGCTGGAGCTGGATGAACTCTGGATCATTCGGGAGGCTGAGGGGGTGAAAGAGAGGAGTTATAAGGATTTGGTCACACCCAAGGTACAGGAAAAAGGTAGCTGGGTGACTGTCAAGAAGGGGAAAGGGAATAGGCAGACAGTGCAGGGATCCCCTGTGGCCGTTCCCCTCAATAATAAGTATACC
>NC_063346.1:9330161-9349403 GCF_021869965.1 Rhincodon typus
TTCCTGCTCCTCTAATGCTGCTTGGGCTGCTGTGTTCATCCAGCTCTGCACCTTGTTATCTCTGTCTCCAGAGTCAGTTTGGGTTGAGGTCAGGAACAAGAAAGGAGCAGTCACTTTGTTGGGAGTTATTTTACAGACCTCCTAATAGTTGCAGAGAAGTGCAGGAGAGGATTGGGAGGCAGATACTGGAAAGGTGCAGAAGTCACAGGGTTGTAGGCATGGGTGACTTCAACTTTCCAAATATTGATTGGAAACATTTTAGTTGTAATAGTTTAGATGGAGAGGACGTTGTCCATTGCGTTCAGGAAGGATTCCTGACACAGTATATAGATAGACCAACACAAGGAGAGGCCACTTTGGATTTGGTGCTTTTCAATGAACCAGGCCAAGTGTTAGACCTGTTGGTAGGAGAGCATTTTGGTGGTAGCGATCATAACTCTGTTACTTTTACAATAGTCACGGAAAAGGTACAGATGAAAGTACCACCACCACCATATCTGCTAGTGGAACTTTAAGCTAGGCCTGTTGCATTTCCCTAGGTTATAGTCACATATCAACAAAAGAATGGATCAGGATGCCATGCATTTTAACCTGTCAGGCAGTCAAATAGTGAAAAAGGTTGTAGAAAAAAACAGTGTTAATGAAGACAACTGGCTGCAAAAAGAGTAGGTTCACAGTTGCGCTACTGGCATAAAGCTTAAGTCACTGGTGATAAGATCAAAGATTCAAGATAAAAACCCTCTCAAGACAACATTATTCAAGAACAGCTATCAACCAAGTTCATAGTAAAGGATTGACAAATGAAAGGTGGCTTGAAAATATGCCTGAGATTTCCAACTCAGAAAACTAAGTGATGACAAATGTTTTCTTATCCAGGACACACTCAGAACATAACTTGCCAATAATGTTATTGCTGTGATTAGATCACCAAGCAGTGAAATTGCAATGATTCCTCATGGTCTAACCAACCTTTTTAAACCATCTATGTCTCTCCAAACAAATCCTTCAAAGGGCAGCGTGGTGCCTCAGTGGTTTGCAGTGCTCCCTCACAATGCCAAGGACCTGAATTCAATTCCACCTTCAGACAACTATCTAAGTGAAATTTAAATGCTGTCCCTGTGTCTGCGTGGGTTTCTGCCACATGCTCTGGTTTCCTCCCATGGTCCAGAGATGTGCAGATTAGGGGAGTTGGCTGTGCTAAAATGCCCATAGTGTTCAGGGATGTATAAGTTAGGTGTGTTAGCCATGGGAAACGCAGGGTTACAGGGAAATGGTAGAGAGATGGGTCTGAGTGGGATGCTCTTCGGAGGTTTGGTTTGGACTTGTGGGACCGAATAGCCTGTTTCCACACTGTAGGAATTCTGTGATAGCAGGAGAAAAACAATGAAATGCTCAGAGAAGTGAAGCAAAGCAGCAGATGGGCTGTGACATTAGCAACCTTTGTGAGTGAGCTGCTATTGACCCGAGATGAAATCAAAATGGATATTTTCATCAGATAACTCAAGAAATGTGGCACATCCAATGCACTTGGTATAGAAGATAATTACTTGTGGAATGATATGGCCTATGATAGCACAGCTGATGATAAAGGTAATCTGGATGATCCATATGACGATGGCATTCAAGAAGCAGATTGGGGTGAACTACTCGGTTCTGAGGATGAGACTGAAGATATTTATATGGACTTTAATACAGGTTCAAAGCATGCTCTGCTGCTAAGTAGTTTTACTTTTACTACAGTGAGAAAAATTGGATAAAATTGTATAAATGCATGGTTATAAATCCAGTTGATATTACTACTGAACAAGTCAGATTGCAGACTAGAATCTGGCTTGTTAGATCATTTCTTTTTCTTTTCTTTTTGTTTTGATGAGGTGGTCTATCATTGCACATAAGCACACAATGTTGCAGATTTCTTTTTAATAATGAAACAGAAGTTATTTCACGTAAGGAATGAAGGTAAGATTGAATCAACACAAATGATCCATATATAAAAACAATTTTGAAACACATGATAACATAAAAGTAGCAAATGATCCTATTAATCCCAGAACACTTCTTCACAGATCCAAAAAAACACCTCTGTGCAGTACTCAAAAGCACCCCTTTTGCACTACTCACAGAGGAAAATATCTCTTTCACTACTATTTAATAGGTTTAAGTTAACTACGATTTATAGTTGAGAAAATCTGATAGCCTTTTCCGCCAAAGTTTAAATGTGCGCAACTTCAAATAATCTCTTCATGGTTTTATTCAAACACTCCAGTCTGAGACCATTACTAAACACCTCGCTCCACTAAAATCTCCATTTACCATCTTTTCCCTTTCTTAGGAGCATTGCTTTACTTATCGACATTTATTCAGGGGTTTATGTGGAACTGCCCCAAACTGAAATCAAAACAAGCTAAGGCATTTCAACTAAACTTAAAAAAAAGTTTGGAAGTTTCTAACATAAACCTTGATGCACAATTGTTTCCTTTGCTCAGTCATAAACTCTCCTAATGTACAAAAAAACACATTTTTCTAAAAACTACTTCTCTAAATTATTTTTTAAAAAATCACTATGGTTACAGTCAATCATTCAACACAAAATTCATATGTCACAAATTCAATATTCAAAACTTAAAACTTAAAATAAATGGAATTAAAAATTGATAGTGTACACATGGCTGTTAGAACATAGAACATAGAACTGTACAGCACAGTACAGGCCCTTCGGCCCACGATGTTGTGCCAAACTTTTACCTAAACCTAAGGTCTGTCTAATCTCCACCCTAACTTATGCTATCATCAAAGTTAGTTATGTTGAACTGAATATGCACAAATTAATGTCTGTCTCTATGGAGATTATAATTTGCTAATAAGTTAAATATCAATTATAAAATTGCTTCTAGATTCCTTTTACACCACATTAGGGTCATTATGTAGAAACAGCCTCTGACCTGATAACTCTGCAACAGCTAGATGATGAGAGAGGGGTGAATTTTGACCCCCAAAAATATTACTCATGTAAAATTTGATCCTACCCCTATCACCTTGCTATATCTGGGCTAACATTTTCATCTTAGAAACTGAGTTTTTACAAAAGGATATGAGGTAAATAGAAAGCTCTCTGAGTGCACTGTGTGGGAGACCAGCTCTTTTACTGTATGAGCACTTACCCAGGATGTGACATTTTACAGCAAAGGCTAGCAAACATTTAACACTTTAGCTTAGGATTTTCTTATCAATGTTACCAGATATCTTGACAACATTACTTTAGCATATGGAAACAATAACTGCAATAAAAGATTTTAAATTCCAGAGTTTTATTTCAATCTCTTCCGAACTTGACTTATGGTGCAATTCTTCTGAAAGTTGGTGCCTTTTTATTTCTACAGTTACTGTTTTTGGGTATCAAAAATAAAGTTATCAACATAAAAGAAATGTTGCAAGGATCTAAAATAAGTTACAGAATGCAAAAGGTTGAATTTGAAACCAGACACTATTCGGTCATGTGTACCATGCAGTAAGCATTCCCTTTAAAAAATTAATCGATATTCCTTTCTTCAGGAACAAAAAAACTGTTCATGATCATTTTAGTTTTGATGCTTCGCAAGTACAAATTGCAGTACTTACCCTCTCCTAATCCAGTGTGCATTAGAAGAAAGAAAGAAATAACAATTATTATAATTTCTTTTATAACCACCATGTATCCCAAAACACATGAATAAAATATTTCTGAAGTGTAGTCACCAAGACGATGTTGGAAGGATGGCAGTCAATTTGTACGTTGAAAGTTGTGGGTGAGGGGAGGATTGAGTTCAGCAGTGAAGCCCAATGTAGTCAAACAGCTCAATCAAACTGAATGACCGAAGACTCACATCTAAATGATTGCCCAATTTTGCTGATGGAAAAACACAAGAGTGATAACTTCAGAACTCAGAACCACATACCATTACTATCTTTGCTTTCCACCCAGCCCCAACAGTGGGGGAGTTGGGGCAAAGGAGAGGGGGGCAAATAGAAAACAGGAATGAGCCACATTATCAGAAAATAAAGATGTACATGGTACAGCGAGATTAACGTGTCAATTTCATGCTGAAATGAGAAACATGTGCACAATATTGGACTTTGTCAAATCAAATGGATTAGAAAATCTAGGGTTAATGCTTCAATTAGCAGATATAGCTGTATCCATATTAATACCGGATTACAATAGCCAATAAATAGAGAAAAAGGACTAGATCAAACTCAGTATAGAATATTCCAATTTAATCTGACAGTTCGTATGGATGGGCGCATCACAACATAATATTGCAATATTTGATATGTGCATGTTTGTGGGCAGCTGTGGGGTTGGAGGTGATGGTAAGAGATTGGGGGAAGTGGAGTGGGGAAGAGCATGAGAGACAGAGAGAGAGAGAGACAGACAGATCGACAGACAGATGGTCTCAAGCAGAACAATTTTATAATCTGTGACCAAAATAAATAAATGCCAAGGGGATTTTTAATCTTGATCAGATACGTGGTAATAGCCATCAAAATTCGCTGTTCAGCTGCATATAACTTATAAAGCCAGAGTTCTGTTCAGTTTGAAAAGAAAATAAGAACAGACTTACAAAAATGAGCAATTTCCCCAGGAAAATTGGAAAATCTGCCAACCAATTCCAAGTGACCTGCCATCAATCAGTACTAAATTCTCTTGAGCTGAAAAGTATTCACTGACTTGCAGTTACTGAGAGTCTTCACCCAGTAACTAATGGTATGTGCCAAATGGATTCAAGCGCTACTGAGATCATTAGGGACCAAATATTTTACATGCATAACAAAACCAGAGAAACAAAACGTGCCATGCAGACCTGTGAAATAACAGCACAGAGGCTGGAATCCCATCACCAAATCACCCTTTATTTACATGCGGAGAGTCCTTGACACTGATCCAGATCCCTCGGAGCCAGCTCTCAGAGTGAACAGAACCTCTGACACTCCTGTTTATATCTGTGAGCCAGGGCTCCCTGATTTGGACCAGGTTAACAGCATCAATCAGAGAACTCATACTCTATGATGTCCACCTTGTTACAATCACTACAAACTTGCTTTCTAAAGAAAAAAAATCTTTTGAGTTTCTATTAAGAAGCCTTAGAGGCTCTGATTGTTTCGTGAGCCAGCACAGACAGGATGGGGTGAGTGGCTTACTTTGCTGTCAAAGAGGCCTGGTTTGGTTGCCTGCTAACCCTACTAAGAGGTTTGTTGGACGGACAGGGGAGGATGGCAGGGAATTGCCCTATTTGGGAACAAGTGTCCAACTTTCTGGACATGCATCCTCTCCATATATATATCACAATATGTCTTCCTGGATTGAGGCCCATTAAGTTCAGTCAGATCCCAGAAAGGGGTTGTCCTATAGGGTAGCAGCCAGGAAACCATTGGTTCACGAATAGAGTTTCCCACCAATGGAACAATCTGAGTGCTCCTGTAACACAGCACTGGCATTAGAGGGGAAATAATATCATGGTAATTGGCACCCAATCCGCCATCTTAAAAATGCACTTCATCAATCACTAGCTCACAGCACACCACTGTGACAGCATTGCACACCTTCAAGATACAATGCAAAAGCCCACAATGCCTGCTTTGACAGCACATTCCAATCCCAGAACCTCGAACACCTTCAATAACACCTTCGATAGCAGTAGCAACTGTAACTTCTCCTTCAAGTTACTCCCCATTCTGACTTTGAAATATATCACTATTCCTTCACTGTCACTGAGTCAAAATCCCAAACTACCCCACAACATCTATATCCCACGGATTGCAACCAGTCAAGAAGCAAGCTCACCACTCATACTTCAGAAATCCAGTTGGTGTAGGGTACGACTGGAGTCATTGCTTTCACATTTTGCAAACATTCATTTGCATAATTACAGAAAACAAACAAGTAACTCTGAACACAATGGTCAGAGTCCAAGCCAATGTCTATTTACAGGGCATGACTAAACCCTCAGTTACTGGCCATTACCTGCCTACAATTAAACACTGTTAATGTGCAATAGATAGTCCTCCCCTCTCAACTGCAGTTAGGGATGAATAATAAATGCTTGACTTGCCAATGACGATAAGATCACATGAGCCAATAAAATAATCAGCTGATTGGTTGGGTTTAAACAGAAAGAAAGACTTACATTTTTATTCACAAACAAAAACAAAAATTGCTGGAAAGGCTCAGTTAGGGTTACTGGACCCTTTCTCTCTACAGATGCTGCCAGACCCACTGAGCTTTTCCAGCAATTTGTATTTTTGTTTCTGATTTACAGCATCTGCAGTCCTTTCAGTTTTTACTTACATTTTTATTGCACAATTCATTGCCACAGTTTGTCTCAAAGTGAAAGCCAATAAAGTACTTTCCAAGTTTAGTCACTTTTGATAGACAGGAAACGTAGTTTGTGCAGAATAAAATCCAATTTCTCTAAGCATAAATAGCAGGCAAACTATTATGTACATTGGAGCCTTGCTGTATTTTATATACTATGTGTTTGGATGTGTAAGTCCTCTAAAGTTAATAAATACTTTTTATTTCATAAAAGACTTTGTTGCAGTCATCTAACTGTGACTGCAATTGCTAACTTCTGCTGTCCCCTTCAATTTCACTGATGGAACTTGCACTAACAGAGCAACAGTGAACAGAAATTTAATCAGTGGAATTGAAAGAGACAATGAAATCAGCATAATTTTCTCCATTTCAGCTGCTGCTTGTGGCTATGTTGCTCTTGCTGGCTCCAAACACAAGATAAAACACAGCAAGGAAAGGCCAGAGATCACAGATTGTTAGAAAGGAGAGAAAAGGCTAGTCCAATGGCATAGTGACGATATCACCAACATATTTCACGAAGAGAGTGCCAAGGAAGAGGAAGGGAGAAAAACTAACTTCAAATTGTGATTTCCATGACCACTTTGCAACCAATGAAATGATGTGGAGGTTGCTGGTGTTGGACTGGGGTGGACAAAGTCAGAAGTCACACGGCACCAGGTTAGAGTCCAACAGGTTTATCTGAAGTCATAAGCTTTTGAAGCGCTACTCCTTTGTCAGGTGAAGTGATGAAAGCTTGTGATTTCAAATAAACCGGTTGGACAATAACCTGGTATCCTGTGACTTCTGACTTTGTCAACCAATGAAATGCAATACTGCATGGCAAATAACTTGCATTCAACAAATTCCCACAAATACGAAAGCAACCATTTTCTATTTTTTTCCGTTTCCTTAGCCATCCAGCATCGTATCATCCACCATATTTTTTGTATGATGTGGGCATTGCTAACAAGGCATAGCGTTGTTGTCTAATTGCCTTTTGAACTGAGTGATTTGCTTGGCAAAGGGCATCTAAGATTAAACCTCATTTCTGTGGTTCTGGAGTCACGTGTAAACCATACCAGTCAAGGAAGGCAGGTCTCTTTGACTAAATGGCATCGGTGAACGAATTGGGTTATTAAAGGTATTGATGAGTTCATGTGGTTAACATCACTAACACTAGCTTTCAATTCTGGATTTTAGATATTTTTAATCAATCTGCACAGAGATGTTATTACTCAATTACAACAATGTAGTTGACACTTAACTGTCTTCTGGATAATTAAGGATGGGTAGTGAGTGCTGGTCGAGTCAACGACACCCACATCCCATGAATGAATAAAAAGAAATTCTTCTGGAGCAGGTTGAACTTGAATCTAGGCCTCCCAGTCTAAGGGTAGGGACACTACCACTGTGCCATTAGAGGGCCCCTCAATTTCAGGTTTAATTGGCTGCCATGAATTTAAATCTGTGTCTCCTGAGTATTTGCCTGGACCTCTGGATTGTGAGTCCAGTGGAATTACTACAGTGCCACCAATCTCCCCATATGATACATATTTCATGCTTACAAACCACCAATTGGTCAGTCACCCATCCTCACCTCTACTTTGTCACCTTGTCACGTCCTTTACCATCTGAGCCTCTTACTGAACTTTTGAATGAACTGTCTATCAATGTCAGTAAAAACTCTGAAGCTTTGCCAATGTTAAACATGCACAGCATACCAGAATAACATCAGGTAAGAAGCAATGCAAGATTGCATTTCCATCAAATGAATAAATTATAATCTCTACAAATACTCCTGATTCGCTTTAGAAACAAAATCAATTCAGAACATTCTTGATTTGTCATGCTATAGCTTGGTACACCTGACTGGAGCAATCATATCTGACATCCCTCAATGAATTCAATGGAGCTAGGCTACATTGGATTACATTTCAGTTATGCCCATATTGGGGCTCTTTGTGTCTAATATATGCCTTCAGCTGTGTTAACAAATTTATTGACTATGTGGTGCATATTTTGCAGGGGTAAGGGATGACTGGTATTGATGGCAAACTGTCAGTGTTCACCAAAAATGTACCCTCTGAAACTGACCACAGCTTACAACTGTCAGGCATGAGGAGATTAGCACAGAAATCCTGAGGTTGTGGTCTGTCACTCAGGCTGACGACAATGGCTTCATATTCTTCTCTTCAATCCAATGCCAAGTCAGAAATCATTGAAATCAGTTGGAACTTTCAACTTTCCCATCTCTGTATTCCGTGAGATCCCTTAAAAACTTGCATCATGTTCAGTCACGTAAAACTGAGATTTTAAATGCAGTATGTGATTTGTAAAATTTGATGAGTAATAAAACTTGCCCTATATTTAAATACTTGCTGATTGATTTTTTTAACTACTTTCATTTTTGAAATAAACTTTTTCTGAATACATCAGTTTCAACCTTCACCCAATGTGTCTATCCCAAGCTTGAGAGCATGTAAAATGTTAAAAATAGTTTTATTATGCTGCTTTTGTTTCCTGTAAGGCTCTGAGAAGATTCTTCAATGTGACTGGATGATTACAGCCTGAAGACATGACGGTGGTTCCGTGCTGGGAATCCCCAGCAAAAAACATTGTAATCAGTAACACAGACCTTGGGCTGAATTATTGTAACTAAACCTATTCATAACATACCTGTGGTAGAATTATATCAGCAGTGTGTGCTGTCTTTCACTTAGCTGTTTGCACTGCTACCCCTTGTAGCTTTTGACCCAATGACCTCCTATGGTCAAGCGACAAACTTTGACTTTCTAAATTGACCCACTGCCAGGAAATCAAGCCTGACTGAAAATTGGCCAAATGAAATTGATCAGCAGCCAGCGGCTATTGGGTACAGAGAACAGTGGAAACGAATCGAGGTTACAAGGTTGAAAGAGAACCAGTTACAATCAGACCGAAGTTTTGGAAGAGTGTCGATCAGACATTCTGGCATCTTGACAGCCCAAGGATGTGCACTTTTACCCCTTCCAGCATGGTAAGAATGAAGGGTATTGGCACCACCCCTTTGGATGACTCGAACCCTGCTCATGGCCCCATCGGCCAAAGGCCACAGAATATTCTGAAAGATTCGGTGTGAGGGAAGAATAAATACGCACACACCTGGATACCATCCACTCTGTGAAAACTTGTTGAGAACGCAGTGAAGACCTGCAGGGAAGACTGTCAGCAAAACTCATGACAGAAGATGGTGTATAAACTCAAAAAGACACAGGAGAAGATCCACCCTGACCCCTATGAGACATAAGTCAGGGAGAAAGGAGATTAGAATAGCGCAACTCAAACATGTGGATCATTGCAGGTAATACCTTTTATCAAATGAATTGAGCTAGGTAGAGAGTAAATATTGTGGGAAATTGGGAAATGCTCACATGGTGTTTTTAATGAGGAGTATTTTGTAAATAAAATCGAGTTGAACCACAAACCGAATTCTGTATCCCTTTGTCCACCTCACCAACAGATGCTCTGTGGTGATGTCTTTTTAAAACATAAACTGGCTAAAGTGTCCAAAGCACAGACAACAATCCCATGGCTTGTTGAAGACACTACATCTCCCTGAAAAGAAAATGAATTATCTACGAACTCCAACGCAACAAACTACCCCAACAAGCCTCTCAAGGCTGCACTTTGTATCAAACAGAGGCAAAGCTCAATGTCACCTGTTCACTCATTATTTGTGAGGAATGTTCTGGGGATGAGAAACTTCAGCCATGAGGTTGGATTGGAGAAGTTGGGACTATTCTCTTTGAAGAGAAGGAGGCTCCAGAGGAGAGTTGACAGAAGTGAGGTCAGCCATTCAGGACTGAGATGAGGAAATATTCCTTCATTCAGAGGATGGTCACCATGTGAAATTCTCAGGCCAGAAGGTTGTGGAAGCCAAGTCACTAAGTATATTCAAGGAAGACGGAGGATTAGCCATGATTCTATTGAATGGAAGACAAGGGCCGAAGAGCTGAATAGCTTAGTCCTGATCTTAGTTTCTATGTGTTCAAAATCATGAGGGGGCTGAGCAGAGTGGAAAGAGAAACATTGAAACTAAGCATGCAAACATTCATTACCACAGTCCATTTCAGCCCATCTTTCTCTGCCACCAAACACCTCCGTTTTCTTTCATCGAAGTCATGACAACTGTCAGCAATTATATTCTCTCATCCTGTCACATGTATAATTTTCAAATTGAAAGACAGCAATAATAAGCTCCATCTAAAAAGTCTGGAATTTTTATCCTTAAACTTTACCGAGACATTTAAAGGGTTATGATCAGTATATACAATTGTCTCAGACACATTACTGAAAATATAAATATTGAAATTTACAATGCCAACACCAAGCTCAAGGTCTCCTTCTCAATAGTGGAGACTTTCTCTTGATGATTATTCAATTTTCTGGAAAAATACCCAATATGTCTTCCTATCTTCTCATCATCTTTTTGCAAGAGTACAGCACCAACACACTTCACTCACATTGATAGCCACTTTCAATGGCTTTGTGTAATGAGGTCCAGCTCACACAGGGGCAGTGGTTAACACAGCTTTCAGGCTGTCAAATGTCTTCTGACATTCCTCCATCCACTGAAATTTTCTGCGTTTCTCCAACAAGTGAGTCAGTGGAGCGACACCCACACTGCTAAAATTTGGTACTAACGTTCGATAAAAACTACTGAAACCCAGGAATCGGAGTATTTCCCTGTTTGTCGATGGTAAAGGAAACTTCCCAGTAACTTTTGATTTCACATCCATGAGGCCATGTCCAATAACATAGGTCAGGAATATGACTTGGGCTTTTGCAAACTCTCTCTTAGGCAGGTTTATCACCAAGCCTACTTCCCGAAGTTGATTAAACAATTCCAATAGATTCTACAAATGTTCCTTCCATGTGTGGCTGAAAATGGGAATAACACTAACACTTTATCTCCACTAGCAAAATTGTGAATTTTTGATTTCGTCTCTGCTTCCTGTTTCCTCACGTGCTGTGATACTTCTAAATGCTGTCGAGCCAACTCACCCACTATATCTGATGTTTCGCTAACATTTGACGAAGTCCAAGTTTGTGGTCTCTGAACTCTGACTCACTAATTTCTCCTTAATTACTTCCAGTGTTCCTCTCACCTCATATACAAAACTAATTCAAATGGACTGAATCTAGTCGATTCATTAAGTGTACTCTTCATTGCAAAAAGTACAAATGGAATCCCTTTATCACAATTCTTTGGATAGTCTTGACTATATGTTGTTAACACAGTCTTTAAAATTTGATGCCATTGTTCTAATGCTCACTGTGATTCTGGATGGTACGCTGTAGGCTTGAATTGTATTTTTTCCTAAGCTATCCATATCTTTCTTGAATAATGTTGATGTAAAATTTGACCCTTTTGGCGATTGTATTGCTGTGGGTAGTCCGTATCTTATCAAAAATGTAACTAACTCTTCTATAATCTTTTTAGCTGTGATGTTGTGGAATGAATGGCGTCCGGAAATCTAGTAGAAGCATTTATTATGGTCAACAAAGACGGATTCCTACTTTTTGTTTTAGATATAGGTCCAACGCAACCAATTAAGACTCTTGTAAAAATGTTCCTCATATGCAGGAATGGGTATTAAGGATATAGGCTTTATCACTGCCTGAGGTTTTCCAATCATCTGGCATGTATGCCGTGTCCGGCAAAATTCAACCACATCCTTATGCAGTTCAGGACAATAAAAATGCTTTTGTATTTTGGCTTGAGCTTCCCTTACTCCTAAATGATCACCTACTGATAACTCCTGCACTATCGGCAACAACTCCTTGCTATAACCCACCGGTAATACAACTCGATAAACTTCTGCCCATTTCTCATCTGCCTGAATATGTGACGGTCTCCATTTCCTCACCAAGATGTCATTTTTAAGACTGTAATATTCTGGGATACACTCAGATTCTTCTTTTGTGTGTGCTTTTTGATACAATTGCTTTAGTTTTTTTTCCTCTTTCTGTTGTAATTCAGGTAATTTCTCTGGACTAAGGATATTTATTTTGTCCTCCACCTGTCCTCCAACCATTTGAGCAAACATAATTTCTGCTAATTGAACTTCAACATTCTTATCTTTACTCCTTGATTACTCCTCCCGCTCTAACATGGAGCTTTGTGACCTTGTTACTACACTGTCAAGAAAAGTCCCAAGAGGTACCTCTTGTTACACCTCAATTGCCTGATTTTCCACTGGCTTTTCAACCACAGTAGCTATCATGCCCACCTGTGATCCAGCTATATTATCATCAACGTTAAACTGTACTTCTGGGACCGAGAATTTTTCTATTACTACTGCCACCACTTCATCACTTTTCACAGGACTCTCCAACCTCACATCATATAATGGAACATTGGTCTTCTGACCAGGAATTCCACATATTACCATCTTTTCTGGCAATACTCCATTTGAATTACATACCTCCTCATCTCTGACCATCAAAGATTTACTTGCTCCCGTATCTCTTCTTTACCTTCTTTACCAACTCCTGTTGGCATACAGGAGTAAACCATACCTACACAAGTAAATTATTTAAACAGACCCCTGACCAGGTTATACATTCTGTTGCAGCTTTTTAGCTCCCACTGTGCCTTTTTTTCCCACTTCAACAAAATTCATTGTGCTTGCTGTGTTTTCCCACATCCATCTTCCCAGTACTTTTTCTAAACCACCAACAGTGTGACTTCATGCAGCCCACTCTATTGCAGAGAAAACACCTGAGCTATTTTACTTCCTTTTCCCCCCATGGGTTTCCTTTTTGCCTTGTAGTAAACTATCTTTACTATTTTTAATGAGATCTCCTTTTCCTTTACTACCCGAGGATGTCTCTTTTTCCCAATCTCTATCCCTCACTGACTGAGATTGATTTTGGAAGGCAAACTTTGGTGTACGAACCAACTCATAATCATCTGCCATTTCCACCGCTAATCTTGCAGTTTTAACCCTCTGCTCTTCCACATGACTTCTTAATACTTCAGGAAGTGAATTGTTGAACTCCTCCAATATAATTGTTTCTCTTACGGCATCATATGTTTGACCTATTTTCAATGCTCTTGTCCACCTATCACAATTGCATTTTTTGATCCCTTTCAACTCTATGTCCGTTTGACCAGGTTCCGATTTTGGATTCTGAAAACATTGTCTGTAGGCTTCTGTTATTAGTTCATGTGCACATATGATGGCATTTTTCACCTCATTATACTCCCCAGATATCTCCTCTGATAGTGATGCAAATACCTCACTAGATTGACCTACCAACTTTGTTTGGATCAACATGGTCACTGGACACTTAATTTGTGTAGCCACTTTCTCAAATGAAATGAAAAAGGCTTCTACATCCTTCACATCAAATGTAGACAATGTTTGGACGTATTTAAACAGATCCCCACTAGACATTTGGCTACAATGGGATTGCTCTCCATCACTACTCATCATTACTCCTAACTTTCAGCTCTACTTTCGCCATTTTAAGTCAACTTTAAGTTTTCATCTCCAACCTCCGAAGTTCAAAAACTCTCTCTTTCTCCCTTTCTTCTGCTAGGGCTTTTCCTTCCTTTGCTTTTTCCTTCGCTTTTCACCGTAATTCAAACTGTTTCATTTCCTTTTCTTCTTTGTCTTGTTTTGCCAAGGCTATTCTGTATTTTTCTTTTGCCCTTGCAATTGCTTCTATTTCCAGCTGCTTCATTTGCAATTGAATTTTAACCATTTCCAATTATTCTGATTGCATTCCTGCCAATTGTAAATGTAAAGCTATTGCTGCAATTCATTCCCCTTTCCTCACAGACACAGGCAACTTCAACCTCAATTTGTTTGCCAATTTCAAATGCTTTGCCTTGCTCACTTTCTGTAAAACATCCAAAGTGACTTCTTCCACACCCAGGAAACTCTTAGCGACTGAGAAAGCCCTTATTACACAAGGCACACCTTGTTTAAACCAACCAAATGAAACACCCGAAATAAAAAAACACCAATACTTACCAATCACTGCCTTTGAGTCCAATAATTCTAAATCCAACCTGGAATTGGAGATTTTGATCCTGACAAGAGCTTCCAATTTATTATCATAGAATCATAGAATCCCTACAGTTTGGAAACAGGCCCTTCAGCCCAACAAGTCCACACTGACCCTCAGACCATCCCACCCAGTTCCATCCACCACCTAATCTATGCATCCCTCAACACTACGGACAATTTAGCATGGCCAATCCACCTAGCCTGCACATCTTTGGACTGTGGGAGGAAACTGGAGCACCCAGAGGAAACCCACGCAGACACGGGGAGAATGTGCAAACTCCACACAGACAGTCGCCCGAGGGTGGAATCGAACCCGGGTCCCTGGTGCTGAGAAGGCCAGACCAACTCAAAATATATATTAAGAATATAGCCGAGACCCTAACTTTTTCTTATTGTAAAGTTAAATGTAAGGGATTACATTCCAGATGGAATTCAATTGGTCAAACAATTCAACTTTGAGCAAAAGTCACTTCAGTTTTACACTGCAGTTGAAATACAGACAAAATAAAAAGAAAAGAATTGGTTTACCTATAACTCTATCACAATTCTGAACAAAATAGTATGTATATTAAATACTACTACTTAACTGTTCCAATATAGCAATATCCCATAAACACACCCTTGGCAAAGGCAAATTCAGTAAAGCAGGTTGTCTTAAAAGCAATTCTAGCAGCAGGAAGTGAACCCCAGCTTTTAGCTGTAACGGAGAGAGGAGTGTCAGAGCTTCCACATCCAGCTTCAAGACCCCAGCAGCTGCAGAAAGCTAAAACTAAAAATCCTGGCTCTGTGGGAGCTTGACCCCATCCACTCAAGTTGTTTCTATTGGTCCAAATTTAAAAAAAAAAGACCTCACAAGCTGCTTACTCTATTGGTTTTGAGTAGACTGCTCATATCACTGTCTCAATCCTTCTTCATTAAAAAAAAGTGACAAAATACTCCTCTTAAAGCCATAGCATCATAGTAAATCCATAGTAACATCAACCAACATGGGAATTGAACCTGTGTTCTGCACTGCAAGCCAGCCACCCAGCCCAAATGAGATAACCAAAAGTAGCAGCAGTTTCTCCCATGGTCGTCAATTTCAAAACAGTCCTTTTTCTATTTCAGTCTGCAATCAAAAATGCAGAAACTTAATGGTCTTTACACGGTAAAACAGACTTGCTGAATCTACTTGGGGCTGTGTAACACTGTCCCTCACTTGGCCCACCATATGCCACAGCAGAGTACTGGATAACTATCTGCTAAATGCCATCACACACCAGAAGATAAAGACCATAAGATATAGGAGCAGAATTAGGTCTTTTGGACTATTGAATCTACTCCATTATTCAATCATGTTATTGATAATCGATTGAATGCAACAGTATACATCATAATTGGAGCTCTCCACTCTACATCCCTCCCATATTCCTGTCCTGACAAAATTCACTCACACACATGCATCCACCAACTAATGAAAACCCACCAGCTGGTTGAAACCATCTGTCTTACCCCTCACTTACCCACACTGTGATAATCTGTTCACCCACCTACTGCCTGCCTTCCATGTGAATGCCCCATAGGGAACAACCCACAGATGTCCATTGAATCAAGAAATAGGAATCATGGGAAGTCACTAACAAGTGCCTTGTGTTAAGTTCCATGGGTCGACTGGCAGTCTTTGAACTACCGCGGTGACAGTGGTGCGTAGCCAAACTCCTCTGCTGGGTTCTCAGTATAAACCCCATTAGCACTTTGGGAGAGACAAATAATGATGCCTTCTCTTCCTGAGGTGTGTCCTCTCTACAGACCAAGCCTTGTAAAGTGCTCCTTCGACAGACTAATCGCCTTCAACTCAACAAACGAGGAGTTGATCACTTGGTTCTGAGGATTTGCAATCATAAGGCTATAATAAATTTAAACTAGGCAGCGGAAGAAGGGTAGCTGTCACCAAACAGATCAGACAATCGGATCGCTATGAGGTCAGCAAGAAACACTTTGCTGTGTCATTAACAGCAAACTCCAGGGTGGCAAAGTGGTTAGCACTGCTACCTCACAGCACCAGGGATCTGGGTTGGATTCCAACCTTGGGTGACTGCATGGAGTTTGCATGTTCTCCCCGTATCTGTGTGGGTTTCCTCCCACAGTCTGAAGATGCACAGTTAAGTTGGATTGGCCATGCTAAATTGCCAATAGTGTGCAGGTTAGGTGGATTAGCCATGGGAAACAGGGATTGGGGGTGGATGGGATGGTCTTCCAAGGGATGGTGTGGATGCAATGGGCTGAATGGACTGCTTCCACACTGCAGAGATTCTGTGATTCAACATCTTCACCCCTTGTGTGAAGCAGGATGTGAAATATCTAATCCCATTGCAGGGCTTTGGCTGACAACTTTGCATTATTAGGGATTGCTTTTGATCATAGCCCTTCGTGAACCAGTGTTGGCATAGAGTCACTAAACCTGTGGTCCTCTTGCCTTGGAAAAAAAAATCAATTTTGATGATGTAAAACAATAAGATACACATTTAAAGACTTAAATTCTATTTTAAGATGCTGATAGCAATGGAGAAAAGCCAGAGAGATGGAGAGTGGGAGTAGAGGTAAATAAACTCTGGCAATAAATTTGCTAAAATATCCAAAGAAAGGTGTTAGATACACAGTGTGCAGAGAGTTGAGTATAACTGACAATATTAAATGTAATCCATTTGTTGAACTACCTGAGGGACATCAAATATCATGCAAGTCTTACAAAAACTCTTCTTTCTACTCAGCCTTTATTGACATGTAATTTAAGTATCACAGGTCGATGTCTAAAATGGGTGCCAAACCACTGAGGCATGAACATTTCTTAATGTGCTTTGTGGGTGAGATTTCCTTGGGACAACAAGCTCATAAATGTAAAGACTCCAGAGCTGGAGGTCCTGCCTTTTAGCTGATCCCTTGTGGCTTTAATTTAGTGGCTACAATGTCCCGACACTTCGAACAATGCAATGTGAAATAACACAGAGGACTTGACTTTCCAGTTATTTAAACTGGCCTGGATTTTCCTTTTGAATGTTGCTTTTCATAGCTCCCTCCTTGAAGGGTCTAGGCCCGAAACGTCAGCCTCTCTGCTCCTATGATGCTGCTTGGCCTGCTGTGTTCATCCAGCCCTGCACCTTGTTGTCTCGGATTCTCCAGCATCTGCAGTTCCTACTATCTCTGATTCAGGTTTAGTGCTTTAATGTGTTATGGTCCCAGATGATAGTAATACTGGAGAAGTCAGATCATGGAGTGAGAGCTGTCTTGATAACTTGCCAATTATCTAATTGAACAGCAGAATAGGTTGAGAAGCAGAGTAGTCAACTCCTGTATCTATTTTTTACATCAGTTTGGGAGCAGGCTTGATGTTCTTCTGTTGTTGAATTGTTTAGCCAACTAGTTAGATTCTGACCCCTCTTCTACTCTCCATTATTACAAGTGTAAAGAATTCGTGGCTTCTATCACCACCAAATTGAAAAAAAAAATCTATTGAGCTCCCTCCACTGTCTGAAACTCTTTCAATTAATTCCCAATCCAACACCTTCTTCGCAACACATCTCACTTGTCAGTAGTATTAAAATCCTTAATGTCTGCTGCCTAGATGCTATTCATAACAAGGTGCTGTCACCCAACTTCCAATAAGTTGCCACACTACCTGGCATTGGAAATTTCTTGCTCATTTCAGTTGTTGTTGTCTACCTGTCTTAACATCTTCTTTCCATCCCCAGCCCCACTGAGAAAACCCATTGTCAAAATTGTCCATTGCACCAAATTTCTTCTCTTCTTCAACCTCACCTCCCAGCTCAATGGCCAACTTTCCTGTAATTCTTTGTTGGAGCAGTGCACATTGACTTAGCTTCCACCTACGCAATCATACACCATGTGAATATACGTATTGAAATGACATATGCTCAACAACTATTAACTTCTATTAGTTTAAACTGAAACTATGGGTTGATTGACCTACATGGGTGTAATTATCAGTCGCTTCATCTTCATGTTCTGCACTGCACTCACAGCCTAGACTGTCCCTACTCTGAGCATTCTGCATCACTGCTGTGTCTATTAATTTCTCTTATTTACATACTAATACATATAAAACTGATCTCTATAATGCAACTCTGGAGTACAGGTTATTCAATTCTCTGTTCTCATAGTCTCAACCGTATGTGACTACGGGATTACGGGTTTGAGGTTCATAAGGAGGAGGTGTTAGCAATTCTGGAAAGTGTGAAAATAGATAAGTCCCCTGGGCCGGATGGGATTTATCCTAGGATTCTCTGGGAAGCTAGAGAGGAGATTGCAGAGCCTTTGGCTTTGATCTTTATGTCATCATTGTCCTCAGGAATAGTGCCAGAAGACTGGAGACTAGCAAATGTTGTCCCCTTGTTCAAGAAGGGGAGTAGAGACAACCCTGGTAATTATAGACCAGTGAGCCTTACTTCGGTTGTGGGTAAAGTGTTGGAAAGGATTATAAGAGATAGGATTTATAATCATCTAGAAAGGAATAATTTGATTAGGGATAGTCAACACGGTTTTGTGAAGGGTAGGTCGTGCCTCACAAACCTTATTGAGTTCTTCGAGAAGGTGACCAAACAGGTGGATGAGGGTAAAGCGGTTGATGTGGTGTATTTGGATTTCAGTAAAGCGTTTGATAAGGTTCCCCACGGTAGGCTATTGCAGAAAATACGGAGGCATGGGATTGAGGGTGATTTAGCAGTTTGGATCAGAAATTGGCTAGCTGTAAGAAGACAGAGGGTGGTGGTTGATGGGAAATGTTCATCCTGGAGTTCAGTTACTAGTGGTGTACCTCAAGGATCTGTTTTGGGGCCACTGCTGTTTGTCATTTTT
>NC_063346.1:9349803-9401827 GCF_021869965.1 Rhincodon typus
CTGTTCCTCTGATGCTGCTTGGCCTGCTGTGTTCATCCAGCTCTACACCTTGTTATCTTGTATTTTTAAACTTCCTTTCTGTACTCCCTGAATCCAAATTTTCTAAATCTCCTTTTATTGTTTATTTTTACTATACCTTATTCTCTCTTTTACACATTTCCTTCTCGGTCCTTGGCTTGTTTTTATCTTAATGCAGTACTCTGATTGGCTAAGGAGATGTACCATTCCTCTTTACATTCACTCAGCTTTCAGATGTCCAGATTCTCTTGCATTGATGGTACTCAGCAGAAAGAGGTCCAACAGTTGCAAAAACAACATAATTTGCTGAGATTTTTCAACTTGTATTTATCAGGATGATTTGCAAAAATGCCAATTTAAAATGCATGGCTTTAATTTTGTTGTGCCCTCATCCTATATCACATGGAATGAGATATTTGCTGAGTTTCAACTCCTTTACTCCTAGCTATTCAATCACAAACAAGTGAATCCTTGAAGTGATGCCGAGTTGATCTTGTGTGTGCATATTGTGGGAGTCCAAATGAATTATCCTTCCTTGAGGACTTTACTGGATCATTTCACAGAGTCAACCACATTATTGTTGATCTGGAGTCGAATGTCGACCAGACCAAGTAACAATGGCTGGTTTCTCTTAGGACATTAGTGAAGTAGAGGGGTTTTATGACAACCAATGATAGTTCTATCATCACCAGTACTGAGAATAATTATTAATGGCAACTGTTCTTGACTTCCTCTCTTTGGACAATGTTGGTAAACTTACTATCCAGTAAGGTGTTAGTTAACATGGGAACTGGTTATATAAGACAATAATTCTTAAAGAATTCATGTTGATTTTCTTCAATTTAGATTTTTGTTTAGATTTTATTGTCACGTGTACTCAAGTACAAAACACAGCAGTACAGTGAAAAGTGTAAAATGTTGCCATATAATGGTGTCAACTTAGATACATGTACTTAGATACAGAATCATAACAACAAGGTAGAAAGAAAGAACAAAGTTAAGAGTTAAACATTACAGCAATTCTTAACATTAAGTAGAAAAAGTAAAGAAATAAAGCTAAAAGTCAAGCTTAGCCATACTGGGATCGCACTTCCTACGGGGGTTCGATCTCCTCTTGTTTTCTATGCTTTCCCCACATGGTCCATTGCAGAAGTCCCCACAATGGGCTTACCACACTGCTACTGAAATAACTGCTGCTCCTGTTGATTTCCCCGGAGTATCGATTCAGGCTTACCGTACCGCCGTAGCTGAATGGCACCAACTGCAGGGAGCGCCCTGCCGTGGAAAGCCAATACTGCCACCACTGCTTCAAGTCCTGAGCTGGGCCCACCAATGTCGAAGATGTCCCGCTCTCCTGCCATCACTCGCCACTGGACTCACAATCCCTAAAGGCTCGCTTCACCTGTGCTGGGCTTGCTGTTGCCAATTCCTGCCGCTGCTGCCACATGTGCCCTGGAGGCCGGGCCCACTCTCGCCCCACCAAGGACGTCAAAAGGCCTTGTCGCTGAAGGAGCCATGAGGAACGGCCAGACCTACCCTGCTGCTGCAGCCTCCTGGGACCTCCTTCCTCACCTGACGCCTGAACTAGGTATTGAGCTGGCAGTAGGACCGCCTCGACAGAGCTACTGGGAACTCAAACTCACCGCACCCTGCGCTGCCACAAGTCCACGCTGATGCGCCAACTCATCACCGCCGACGCCATTCCTGCGACCGAGCTAAAAGACAAAACAAAAAAGAGAGAGAACTAAGGGAGGACAATTAAAGAAACAAAAAGAAAAGTGGATAGAGCAGGCAAGCTCCAGGCTCAGATTCCCTATTGTGCTGCCATCTTACTGGAAGAGATGCACTAAGACCTGACTAACCTCAGGTTGTCACACAGTCTCTGGGTGGAAAGTCTTGCCAAAGGTCCCAATGGAAACAGCCATGAGTTGCCTGGTTCCTGATAGTTGTAATAGAATTATAGAATCATAGAATCCCTACAGTGTGGAAACAGGCCCTTCGGCCCAGCAAGTCCACACCGAACCTCAGAGCATCCCACCCGGACCCATTCTCCTGTAACCGACCTAATCTGCACATCCCTAAACACTATGGGCAATTTAGCATGGCCAATCCACCTAACCTGCTCATCTTTGGACTGTGGGAGGAAACCAGAGCACCCGGAGGAAACCCACGCAGACACGGGGAGAATGTGCAAACTCCACACAGACAGTCTCCCGAGGGTGGAATCGAACCCAGGTCACTGGCGCTGTGAGGCAGCAGTGCTAAAAATAATTGTGCCTAGTGCTATCATTCAATAACTTGTACCTTAAAGTGTAAGACAATTGTCCTTTTTTAAGAGTCTTCTTTGTGGTCTATTGTCTACCACAGACGATACTCAGACCTTTAGACTCAGGATAGGAAAGAGAGTTGGCAGCAGCAAATTATTACAGCCACAAGTCACTGCTTTGTTGACCAGTAGCTACGGCAGTGGTGTGGATTCGAATTCTATTCCACCCTGAAGGAAAAAATGTTTTGGTAATGACTGACACTAGCACTGGAAGAACATTAAAATTAAACAAAGAATTGTGGATGTTTAAAATCTGAAACTGAAACAGAAATTGCTGGAGAAACTCAGCATGTCTGGCGTCATCTATGGAAAGAAATCAGGGTTAACATTTTGAGTCCAGTGACTCTTTATCAGAAGTGGAAGAACTTTACTGCCTCAGGAAGACAGAGATAATCAGCCAGGACCTGAAATACAGAAGTCAGCAAGCAGACAGCAACAGGGGTCTAACAAATAGCACTCTGAGCCAATAAGAAGCATTGGAGTAACAGTGTAGGCTATCGACATTGAGATGATCCAGGGACTTCAGATAAGAAAGCTATATCGACAACAGTTGAAGGCTCCCAGTGCAAATTAGAGATCCCTGAGAATGAAGGGGTAAAGCATTACAAAAATCATGCAAAGGCCTGGGCAGAGAAGGAAAGGAAATGAAAAGTGGATTCTCAATTCTCAAAACAAGCACTGCTACCACCGTGATCAGGATCTATGAAGTACAGCTACAAGGGATAAACCGAGGATCAACAAATATTATACTAGAGCTACAATATTAGATTTTCTTTATATGTAAGGAACTATTAGGGCAAATTTTTAAAAAGTCTGACAGAAGAAGAAATTTAAACGAATTGTAAAACTTTTGGAAGATGGGGGTAGTCAGATTTTAAATCATGTTTCTGGTGGGAAGATTTATTAAATTTACAGCTAAAGTATTTTGTTTAAGAGAGGCACAAAGTGTTAAAATCATAAAAAGTGGGGAGGCATCATTTTACACAGGAAGAGGTGGAAACTACATTTTGGCTGTAGATGACAGGAAAACACTACAGAAAGTACAAACTATCGTGTTGATTGCTAAAACAATGGGAAATCCCCAGTATAAAACATAGCAACACAGTATTGCTCTTTGATAGAATTTGAAGCTTGAAAGAAGGAACACAATATAATTTTGCTGGTTAGCAGAATTTAAAGATACATTGGAGGAATATCATTCAATGTTGCTAATATATAATGTGCAAAAGAAAACATTAGTGCAGCAGAATTTTTGTTTCTAATTGATTTAGTGCAACAATACAAGCTTAAAGAAAAGCTTCCAAAGAGCATTGATATGCTACAGGTTTAAAATGACTTAGAAGGAAAAAGAATAAATGCATTAAAATGAAATGGAAGGAGAAATAATGCTTCCAAAAAGATTAAATGTCAGAGATAGGTAAAGATTGATTAATGATTAATAAGGAGGGAAACTAAAGTATGAGATAAAGCAAACGAGATATATAAAAACAAAGATTAAGATTTTTTCATGGATATTTATAATGAAAAGACTTAACAAAGTGAGCAGTGGTCTTATAGAATCTGAACCTGGATAATTAATAATGAAGAACGAGGAGATGACAGATAAATTGATTAGGTATTTTGCATCTCTCTTCACAATAGAGCAATGGTTTTCAATCTGAGAACTGTCCAAGGGTATTGTGAAATTTTGTACAAAGGTAAGGAAATTCTATGTTTCATCTTAAGCAACATAAACCAAAATTAAACCAAAAATCTTCAATATTAATCATCAAATTCAAAGTGAGACTTTGGTCTGTCAATTCTAAAGTCGTGCGGACTTTTGAAATGCGGGTGATACAGGCAAAATTAGGTACTTATGATAGTTCAAACCAGCAATTAAGCATTAACGTTCGTGTGATTTTTTTTTTGTTGAAAAGAGACAGAAGATTTAATAATCAGTGGGAGCGCTTGTCAGTGGAGCACGATTTAGAGATGGCCCTCTCATTAATTCCTGCAGGATTAAAAGGTTGTGCGCACACATCAGCAGGCCCAGGGTTTCCCACTAACCTGGTCAATTGCAATTTACTCTCCTTTGCGTTTTGCTCTGATACATTGAATTTCAATTATGTATCAGTTCAATGCCGTGTGTGGAACAGATTTAGGGCTGTGGAGAGTTAGAAATAGTTGAGTTGAACAGGTTTTGAAAAGGTACTGTCATGAAATGTGAAACATTCATCTAGTTGATCCTTCTTTAGCTTGTTCTATGCACGATGATGCAAAGCTGTCTTGTAAGCCTGTAACCATTGCACATGGAAGCAAATGTGACATTTATAAGCAATCAATTCAGCTAAAAATATGAGTGTATCATGGAATTGTTTGTCTCATTCAAGTATACCTTGTTCCTGAGAAAGTTTGGAATTACTGTATTAGAAGATATGAGTAACATTCCGGAAATAAATATAAATCAGGAAATGGAAGGGAAACAGAAATGCAAGAAAAATTACAATCAAAAGGAAAGTGGACGTTAGTGATTTGCTGGAGCTGTGGGCTGATAATTTGTTGGGTCCTGATGGATTTCTTCTTAAAGTTTTAAAATATGTGGCTACTGAGATAGTTGATGCATCGGTTTTAACTTTTCAAATGTCCCTAAATTCAATGGACATTTCACTAGATTAGAAATTAGCAAATAAAGTAAGCAGCTGTAAGGCAATGGCCTGGTAGTGTTATTCTATTAATCTAGAGCTCCCAGTTAGTATCTGTGGATATAAGTTCAAAACCTGCCACAACAGGTGGAAGGATTTTAATTCACTAGAAGTGTGGAATTAGGGGTCTAATGACCATGTAACAATTATTAGGGGAAAATCCCATCTGGTTCACTTATGTTCTTGAGAGAGGGAATCTGCCATCCTTAATAAAAACTGAAAGAACTGCGGATCCTGTAAATCAGGAACAAATACAGAAGTTTCTGAAAAAGCTCAGCAGGTATGGCAGCATCTGTGAAGAAAAAAATCAGAGTTAACGTTTCAGGTCTGGTTCCGAGGAAGGGTCACCGGACCCAAAACGTTAACTTTGATTCTTTTTTTCACAGATGCTGCCAGACCTGCTGAGCTTTTCCAGCAACTTCTATTTTTGAATCTGCCAGCCTTACCTGGTCTAGCCTACATGTGATTTTACAGCAAAATGTGGTTGACTCTTAATTGTCATCTGGCCAACTACAGGTAGGTAATAAATGCTGGCCTAGCCAATGAGATCCACATCTTGTGAATGAGTAAAAAGAAGCTCAGAAAGCAGGATGCCAAATCCCAATCACCTTAACATTAGTCAGTTTTTACTGGCTTTCATTCTGGAAGCTTGTAAATGTCACAGATCTGGAAGATCTTGATGATGATAATGAGGGCAGTGTGCTGAGTTACATCTCTATCTGGCATCAACAGGAGCAAGTATATGGTATGGTTTATGAGGCAGAGGAGGTCTTTGTTCTTCTCTGATTTATCACATTGGAATCCAGAGTAACAGGATCAAGAACTGAGGTGCTTGTTTCTTTCTTGCGTTGTCCATCAAAGCATGACACTACTGGAGGCTTATGGAGCATTCGATCAACATGCTGGGACAATAATCATGAACATAGACTATTGGTGTTCATCTTCTATGCAGGACCAGTTGATTGCTTTTATTAAAGAAGATATTGCATACAAGTGCAAAGGAGCTTATGATGGAGCAGTATAAGTTGATAGTTGGGCTACAGTGTCAGAACTGTGTGCAGTTTTGATTGCTAGACTACAGGAAGGATGTGATTGTACTAAAGAGGCTGCAGAAGAGATTCACTGGGAAGATCACAGAATCCCTACAGTTATGGAAACAGGCCCTTCGGCCCAACAAGTCCACACCGAACCTCAGACCATCCCAACCAGACCCATCCCCCTATAACCCACCTAATCTACACATCCCTGAACACTACGGGCAATTTAGCATGGCCAATCCACCTAGCCTGCACATCTTTGGACTAGGGGAGGAAACCCACGCAGACACAGGGGAGAATGTGCAAACTCTGCACAGACAGTCATCTGAGGGTAGAATCGAACCCGGGTCCCTGGTGCTGTGAGGCAGCAGTGCTAACCACTGAGCCACTGTGCCACCCCTGGGCTGGAGTAATTCAGCTTTGAAGATAGACGAGATAAGGTGGGTTTGCTTTGCTTCGAGCTGAAAAGGCTGAAGAGGAGAATCTGATTAAGGTTTACCTGTCCTGCAGCCTTCAAGGAACATGCTGTAGCGGTTTTAATGAGCTCAGTCGGCAGGACCCCATAGAATATGAGTCCACCAATTGGGGCTGTTAGTCTGGTCCAATCAGGTAGCCCTGGCTGACAGATAAAAAGGGGAGTGTCAGAGATACTGACACTCTCATGTCTGACTCTGTATGAGGCAGGACTGCAGTCAAGAACTGCTCATGTGTAAATAAAGGGTGACTTGAGGATGGGATACCGGCCTATGCAGAGTTATTTTATATGCACACCTCTGATTCTCTACTTCCAAGGGTCCTACAATTCATGTTAGTCCTCCCAAAATGCATTGTAGGACCCTTTACTCAGAGATTGTAAGTATCTAGAAATCACTGCCTAAAAGGAAGGCAGATGGTTCTCACAAGCGCCTAAGAAAAGCAAGGGAGAGAGAGAAACTGAAAGATAAAGAGAAAGGCATGAACTAAAGATGCTTCAAGATAACACAGTGTGGAGCTGGAGGAACACAGCAGGTCAGGCAGGATCAGAGGAGCAGGAAAGCTAACGTTTCAGGTTGGGACCCTTCTACGCCAACTTTCCTGCTCCTCTGATGCTGCCTGGCCTGCTGTGTTCCTCCAGCTCCACACTGTGTTATCTCTGACTCCAGCATCGACAGTTCTTACTATCTCTGAGGATGCTTCAAGGCTCTTCACAAGCAATGTGCACATACAAATCAGGAATAGGAGTAGCCTGTTCAATCCCTCAAGACATTTAAAATCAGAGAAGTGTTCCATTGTCCCTGCTGATGGAAATTAAGTAATTAGTTTTTACAGCAGAACTTTGTGATTTCAGAGTTAAGGTAAGTTTCAATGCCATATGCTCAGAGTCACTTTGATGGAATTCATAGCTAATATTTTAGGTTTCACATAAATTAACATCAATGTGAATCAGGCTGTCAAAATATTGTAACTGTGTTGGTCTTAACAGAACTGGAATTTGAGTTTGTGACATAGAATAGCAGGTTCCCGGCACCTGGTTTAAATGTGCTGTCTACCCTTGTCAGACAGCCTAGTGATTATATTACAGCAGTCTGAAAGGATCTTAAAAATGTCATTCACTGCTGTGTGAAACATCTGCTTACAGAAAAACACAACTCGAATGCACGTCTAATTAACATGCAGATTCAGCAGGAGTTCTGCCAGACAGAGAGCTCGGCTGGGGCTGTTTGCATGACTGGAAGTATATTATCCTAATAAACCGCCACATACTTCCCTACTCAAGTGTGAATAGCCAGTTGCTTTCTCCCATTTCCGATGCACTTTCACAGTGGAGGGGAGCCCAAATGAGCTGTGTTGGCAGATTGCATCAGTCTCACATCATTTGGCTGTTGATTTTAAAATAGCAGGAGGAGAAATTGTGATCCCACCAATGGTATCGCTCCCTCTGAAAATGCAGTTAAGGAGATAGAGCTTTCAGTGTCCTACAAATTGGAGCCATCTCCCAACTCAGGGAATACAAGGTTGAATTTTACCATTAACTGGGTGGCATGGTGGCTCAGTGGTCAGCATTGCTGCCTCACTGCACCAGGAGCCCACATTCAATTCCACCCTCGGGCAACTGTCTGTGTGGAGTTTGCACATTCTTCCTGTGTCTGCATGGGTTTCCTCCGGGTGCTCCGGTTTCCTCCCACAGTCCAAAGATGTGCAGGCTAGGTGGATTGGCCATGCTAAATTGTCCGTAGTGTTCAGGGATGTGTCGATGAGGTGGGTTACAGGGGGATGGGTCTGGGTGGGATGTCCAAGGGTTGGTGTGAACTTGTTGGGATGAAAGACCTGTTTCCACACTGGATGGATCCTAACTGAGCTTGCATTTTTGCTTTTAGGTCTAGTTTGTTAGATTTGATGCAGAGATGTAGACCAGCTGGAGAGAAGATTCCTCACTACATTGATGTGCCACCTCCAATTCGCAAGAAAAGGGTAAGTGGAGGCAGATGACACTCACAAGCACCTGAGGAAAGCAAGGGAGAGAGCGAGAAACTGAAAAATAAAGAGAAAGGCATGAACTAAGGATGTTTCAAGGCTCTTTACAAGCAATGAGTTAAAAGCGCACATACAAGTCAGGAGCAGGAGTAGTTTGTTCAGCCCCTGAAGCCTGTTTTGCCATTCATCAAGATTGTGCCTGATCTGATTGTAACCTCAATTCAACATTCCCTACCCCAATATTCTACCAATCTCTTGCTTTTTGAAGTGTTGACACTCTTGCAATGCACATCAAGGGCAACTGAATGTATGGAGCTAGGTCTCTGCTATAACACTAACACTGGATTTATGTCATAGAGTCATTGAAGTCTACACTATAGAAAAAAGCCCTTTAGCATGTTCTGTCTGCACCAAATCGAAAACAGCCATGTAACAATCCTAATCCCATTTACCAGCACATGGCCTGTAGACTTGTATGCCTTGGCATCACAAGTGCACATCTACAGACTGCTTTAATGTTATAATAAGCTGACTAGCCTCCTCTGCACTGTATGATGTCCATAAGTTAGTGATTCTGTGAAGTTACTGCACCTCAAGGCAGTTCATTTCATTGAAAACACTTTGAAAGAATATTAAAACTAAAATAAAGAAGACTAAAAGCTAAACAACGAATGACTTGGGTTTAGGAAAAGAAAAGTTTCGTGAGGCCAGGAGGTTGCAGCGTGCTTCACAGATGATGAATTACTTTTGTAAGGTGGTGAAGTCCAGTTAGCTGTACCACAGCAAACTCCCTCACACAGCAATGATCAGATAACTAGTCCTTTTCATGTTAGTTAGGGAATAAATTGGTCTGGAATACAGCTTCTTAATAAAAGTACTTCTGGATTTTTCAAATCCTCCTGTTTAACATTGCATTTGAAAGTCAAGAGCATAGAATCCCCACAGCATGGATGCAGCACAATCAGCCCACACCAACCCTTCATAGAGCATCCCACCCAATCTCACCCTTCTATCCCTGCAACCCCATACTGGTCATGGCTAATCCACCTAACTTGGACTCTATAGGCAATTTAGCATTGCAAATCCACCTAACCTACACATTTTGGACTGTGGAAGGAAACTGGAGCAAACCCACACGGACATGGGGAGAATGTGCAAACTGTATGCAGACAGTTCTCCGTGGGTGGAATTGAACCCAGGCCCCTGGCACTGTGAGGGAGCAGTGCTAACCACTGAGCCACCATGCCCCCGCCCCCCACCCCAGATCTCTGCCACTGTGCTGGATCACATGCTCGTGTTTCAGCCACAAGGCTGAAGCTTACAATCTCCTCACTCAAGATGAGAGAGCTATCTGTTGAGCCACATCCAATGAGGCACATGATCAAACAAATTCAGAGGCCAATGATGATGTAATTTTGTAGATATACTTGGAGCAATCTCAAGAAACACAGCCCTCAGACTGGGAGTGCCAATCAAGAAATTGTGCTTCCACAGGCAGATGGAAATGCATTAAAATGAATGGACGGAATGTTATAAGTGTGAGGGTGCACAGCTTTCTGATGTGTGATCCTGGCAATTCTTCATTCCTTTTCCCTTGCAATATCCATGTCGTGGATGTACCCCTTGTTGCAAAGCTTTGTTCTCAGCAGCTAGGCTTTCTTTGAGCTGATAGCAATTACCATTCTGTGACACCAGCTAAATAAACCTCATTTGTTCGGAGCACGTCTAAAATGGACCCACGTTTCTGGCAGAAATCAGATTAATCTTGTGCAGCAGTGACACTGCTACCTTTACTGTCATTAATATTCATTAGTTATATGTAACAAAGAATCGAAATACAGCATATTTGTTATTCATTACTTTGTTATGAGGTTTCATTTTGATTGTGCATTGATAATGTTTCTGTTTGGATGGACTGTAGGTGAGTTACTTTGGTTTTACAGTAATCAGTGTTACTGTTTATGGTATCATGGACCTCAGGCATAGACTGAATAGTTTATATTAGTCAGACAATGACTGATTGCTTAACGTCCAAGATATTATGCTAATCCAGCTTTGCTGGCAAATAAAAAAAATGCAAATCATTTTGTCTTCTTTAAGCTCTTCAAGTTTACTCCTTTTCTCTCTTTATGATCAGTTTGATGCTGAGGTAAATAAAAACTGAAAGAACTGCGGATGCTGTAAATCAAAGCAAAGTTGCTGGAAAAGCTCAGCAGGTCTGGCAGCATCTGTGAAGGAAAAAAACAGAGTTAACGTTTCGGGTCCGGTGACCCTTCCTCAGAACTGATGGTGGCTGGGAAGACGTCAGTTTATATGCAGAAACAAGGTGCTGAGGTGTTGCTCTCCGGTACAAAGGTAAAATCACTGTAATCTTACCAGACCATAGGGCTGCACTCTTATTAGAGACAGGCAACTGGTGGTTTAACCTGGGGACAGTCATAGAGACATAGAGTTATACAGCACGGAAACAGACATTATGGTCCAACACGTCCGTGCCAACAAAGTGTCCCAAACTAAACTAGACCCATTTGCCTGTATTTGATTTACATGGATGTTACAGGACTCGAGACTTGAGTTATGAGGAGAGGTTGGGACGTTTTTCACTGGAGCATAGGAAATTAAGTGGGGATCTTATAGACACTTATAAAATCATGAGGGGCATAGATAAGGTGAGTAGCAAAAGGCATTTCCCTAGCGAAGGGGAGTTCAAAACTACAGGGCATCTCTTCTTAGAGAGAGGCAACTGGTGGTTTAACCTAAGGAAAGTTATAGAGCCGTAGCGTCATACAGCACAGAAACAGACATTATTGTCCAACTCGTCCATGACAACAAGGTTTTCCAAATTAAACTAATCCCATTTGCCTGCATTTGACCCATATTCCTCTAAACCTTTCCTATTCATGCACCTGTTCAAATGTCTTTTAAAGTTGTAACCATATCTTCATCTACCATTTCCTGTGGAGTTCATTCCACATACGATCCACCCTTCGTGTGAAAAAGCTGCCCGTCAGAATTCTTTTAAATCTTTCTCTTGTCAACTTAAAATTATGCCCGCTGGTTTTGAACTCCCCTTCGCTAGGGAAATGACTTTTGCTATTGACCTTATCTATGCCCCTCATAATTTTATAAGTGTCTATAAGGTCCCTCCTAAACCTTCTATGCTCTAATGAAAAAAGTCCCAACCTCTCCTTATAACTGAAACCCTCCAGTCCCAGTAACATCCATGTAAATCTTTGCTGCACCCTCTCCAATTGAATAATATCCTTCCTAAGGCAGGGCAACCAGTACTCCAAAAGAAAGCTAACCCATTACAACTCTAAAGTGGCAGTAGAATGGACATCACCAAACTGGAAAAGGAGAGAGGGCTGGCCAAATGAAGCTTGACAAAGTACATTGAAGGCAGGGCCTTCAAGAGCTGGACATCACCTGGACTGCAGCGAAAGAGATTGCAATAGATTAGGGCCAGTGACAGAGTCTTGCTGCTCACTGTCCCGTGTGGTTTTGAAGGAAAATACTTCAGAGTAACCTCAGCCAATACAGGAACTAAGCTCATTGCCATTAGAAACTTTCCATATTGCAAACCAGTCATCCTATCTACTGATCTAAACAACCCCTAGACAGGCCATTGATACCACATGCACATCACTTGGTGCATTAGCATAAATGGTTAAGGGATGAATTTCTGGAAGAATAGTATTACCAGTCATCCACACCATTTACCACATCAGTATTGTTCGATCTATCTGCAAAGTAACTGCATCTGCAGTATTTTGGTTTTACAAACAAGAGGGACTTAACCCGAAGCTTCCAACAACGTCCATCTCCTGATGCATTTAGATGTCATTACAATACCCCAATAAGTCCATTCACAGCCTACAGGCAGCTTTTAATAAATTTGCAGTAAATAAGCACACAATGAGCTTCATTATGAAGGAGGTTGTGAGAATGGGAACAATGCAACTTTTAAGGTAAATGGAATCACTTCCACTTTAAACCACATTGTTTCAAATGATATCTCAAAACGAAACATTTTCAAGAATTTTTTGACTCTGTTATTTTTTATAGATTGAAATTCCTTAACATGTTTCCAGTCAATTCAGTAATGATGCTGCAACATCTGTAATAATCAGTTGATTCTGTGTCTGAGGGCCCATAATAATGGACCAACTCCATGCTTTCATTAAATCAAATTGCAGAAGGCTTTTTTTCTCACATTTATCTTGCCCCAGGAGACATAATGCTTGCTTTAATCAGTATAATAACTTGCAGGTAATTAGAATATAGAATTGGACAAGGAAATGAGAGAGACTTCTGTTCATGTGGCTGTTCTCCAAGATTGAGAAAATATACGCACAACTCTATCTATTCATCAACCTGAGAAAAGTATAAGAGGATTGCAAACAAAATCAGAAAGAGAAAGAAGAGTTAATGTTTTGGCAGGAAGAATAGAGGTAGTCAATATTATTTAAGTGGGAGAAGACTGCACAAAGCTACAGAACTCCTTCAGTACTGATTGTAGCTGGAGAAAGGTTGGTACATGTAGATGAGGTCAGGGGAAGAGGAAGGAGTAAATTATAGTTGGACATAGAGCCCAGAGAGTGAGAAAAACAGTTAAGCAAACAAAGAATATGTAAAGGACAACTTTGGAAAATGAATGGCACCTAATGGGACCATTAGTGTGTGACAATATATTGTGTGTGGTAACAACCCATGTAATGACAAGGTCTGGTGTGTGGGGTGTGAGGTAAGGACATGGGAGAATGTGCTCAGGCCTAAAATCATTCAACTCGGTATTGAGCCTAGAAGGCTGCAGGATTCCCAGGTGGAGGTGATGTTCTTCCACCTTGAGCTACACTTCACTGGAGCACTGCAGCAAGCCTGAGACAGAGATGTTGGCCAGGGAACATGATGATGTGTTTAAGTGGGAAGCAATCAGAAGCACAGGGTGATTTTTGAGGACAGAATTTTCCAGCATCTACAGTTCTTTGTTTTTTTGTTTCCAGGATTTAAAACTGCTAATGTAATATCCTTATTCAAAAAGTGAAAGGGACAAAGCAGAGGTAACTACAGATTAATTCACATAACATCTGTCATTGGAAGGGTGTAAGATTCTATCATAAAGAATGCAATAACAGAACATTTTAAAATACATAACATAATCAAGCAGAATCAATATGATTTTATAAAGGTGAAATTTATATATCACTAATTGATCACAGTTCTTTGAGGAATTAACATACATGGTAGATAAAGGGGGACCAGTAGATGTAACATATTTGGATTGCCATGCAGTATTCAGCCAGCTACTTAAGACCCCATGGTTTTGGGGTTAATATAACATCATAAATAGAGAATTTGTTAACCAGTAGAGGACAGAGAGATGGAATAAAAGGGACATTTTCATAGTAGCAACTTGTAATGAGTGGAGTGCCACAGGAATCAGTGCTGGGGTCACAATGATTTACATTATGTATTAATGACTTATATGACAGAAAGAAATGTACAATTTGCCAAGTTTACAGGTAACACAAAAACAGATGGGAAGGCAAGTAATGAGTGCGAAACACAGAGCCTACAAATGGTTAAGATTAAGTGAGTGGGCAAAAACTAGCCGATGCAATATGTGACATCATATACTTTGGCAGAAGAATGGAGAAGCTTAATATTATTTAAGTTGGGAAAGACTGCAGAACTGAGGGATTAGAGGGCTCCTGTATATAAATTATGAAAAGCTCGTATCCAAGTTCAATAGATGACAGGAACTCCAAATGGTCTGTTGGCCTTCATTTCAAACAGAACAGAGTATGAAAAATCTTCATCAAACTATATAAGGCACTGTACAGGTCACACCTGGAATACTGACAACAGTTTTGGTCCCATTATTTAAAAGATATGCAGGTGTTTAAGGGAGACCAGAGAAGGTTCACTAAATTGATTCTGGGAATGGAGGAATTTTCTTTTGAGGGAAGTTTGAGTAGGTTGGGCTTGTACTCATTAGAGCTCATGATGTAGAGGTGCCTGTGTTGGACTGGGATGGACAAAGTCAGAAGTCACACAATGTCAGGTCACCTGACAAAGGAGTAGTGCTCTGAAAGCTTGTGATTTGAAATAAAGCTGTTGGACTATAACCTGGTGTTGTGCGATTTCTGTCATTCAAGATCAGAAAAGTGCAAGGCAACATTATTAAAACATACACGATTCTTACGGGGCTTGACAGGGTAGATGTCAAAAGGTTATTTCCTCCATGAAAGAGTCTAGGACCAGAGGATATAATCTCAGAATAAAGGGTCATTGAGTTAATAAGAGATTAGGAGGAATTTCTTCTCTCAGAGGTTAGTGAATCTATGGAATTCTTCACCGCACAGGGCTATCGAGGTGGGGTCATTAAGTACATTCAAGGCTAGATAGACAGGGATTTATGGGAAATGGGAAAAACACAGGAAGTTGAAGTTGAAGATTATCAGACCAGCCATGATCTCATTGAATAGCAGAATAGATTTGACAGGCAAAATGGTCCACTTCTGCTGCTATGTCTTATATCTTATAGCCTCCTCTATCTAATGTAGCTAAGGTTGACTCTTGAAGTTTCCAATGCTATCACACAAATGAAATGTGGAACTAGTTACCTTGAACAGCTATGGATTCTAAGAAAAATTGGAACTTTTAAGACTGGGATTTATTTTGTCAAAACTTTGTTTTTTACACTTATCAGGTCAATTAATAACAAACAGCAATGTAAATGTAGACCAAAATGCACACAGTTTCAGAAGGGAGATCTGATCAGTTGCAAAGTTGAATCTGATTGGCAGAGCTGTTTCCATGGAAAATACATCAGAAATTATGACTGACAGTTAACTGCCAATCTTTGTTTAAATGCTCTGATGTAATAATATCCTCTTATATTGTTGAGACCTTTTTTTTATGATTTGTTCTGATAAGTGCAAACTGCAAAGTATAAGCAATACTCAAACATTAAATATTCATATTTGCCTCTTCAATTGATAACTGTTTTGGGGGTACAGTAAGGCAAAATTAACTGACAAGATTAGAACAAGATAAACAGTGCAGCCCTGTCAGCCTATTCTTCACATAATTAAATTAAAACACACCATTTAACTGACTTCTCTGCCTATTCTTTTATATCTTAACATAACAACAATCAATTGGTCTCAGTCCTGAAACTTTCAGTTGGCACAACATCGACAACTTCCTGGGGTGAAAGTTCCAGATTTCCACCATGCCATTTGCGAACTTATACTTCCTAATTTCACTACTGCTAATTTTAAGATTGCTTCCCACCTCTATTGGACTTCCCTACCAGCTAAAATGGTCTATCTGAAGCTGCTCTTTTGAATCCCTATCTGTCTGAACGCCCTGATTAGATCACAGTTGCAGGAAAACTTTCCTCTGTATCAAGCTTGGATCCATCGTGTTTTCTTGAATCTGGGATCCATTTTTTATCTAAAGTCTAAACATTGCAGCTCAGACTACTAGGTCTATGTCATTGATTAACTCAGTATCTGAAATAATTACATGTGAAGTAATGCAGTCTCAACATTTTATAATTACATTTTCAATCTATAGTATGAACTTCTCCATGAAGAAAACTGATCAAATGATTTCACAAAACTGTACTGGTTAATTCCATCAACTTTGCTTTTGATGTTCAGCCCTCTCTCACCTTCTTGTAATTCATCTCCTATTCTTCACTTCCGTTCTTTGTTTCCATTTCTGAAATAAGTTGTCAACGTAGACACAAATACAGTTTCTTCATTTCTCCCCTGATTATTTGCTTTTTGTCTGCCCACATCAGCTTTTTTAGCATTTAACCACTACAGACTCCACGTCCTACATATCACAGACTTTCTCTTTTGTTCTAGTTCTTCCTTCTCACTTCCCACTTTCCCTCCCTCTCTGTTTATTTAAAACAAATTACATCTGTGACAAAATGTCATCAACCAAGAAATATTGATGCTACATGACTGCCTGAGTATTTCCAGCATCCTCTGTTTTTTTATTAATCTCACTATTTTGATTTTGTAACAAAATTGCCTTTATCCTTCCACTTAGCTGCATAACAATGTTGTCATAGAGTCATACTGCACAGAAACAGACCCTTCAGTTTAACCAGTCCGTGCTAAACATAATCCCAAACTAAACTAGTCCCACTTGCTGGCTCCTGGCCCATATTCCTCCAAACCTTTCCTATTCATGTATCCATACAAATGTCTTTTAAATGTAATTGTATCCGCATCCACCATTTCATCAAGACGTTCATTCCACACACGAACCACCCTCTTGTGTCTTTTTAAAATCTCTCTCCTTTCACCTTAAAAATGTGCCCCTAGTCTTGAAACCCCCATTCTAGGGAAAAGACAGCTATCATTAACTCTATCTATACACCTCGTTATTTTATAAACTTCTATAAGGTCACCTCTCAGTCTCCTACGTGTTAACGAAAAAAAGTCCCAGCCTATCCAGCCTTTCTTATAAATCAAACTTTCCATACCTGCAAACATCTTGGCAAATCTCTTCTGAACCCTCTCCAGCTTGATAATATCCCTCCTATAACTGGGTAGCCAGAACTGGACACAGTATTCTGGAAGAGGCCTCACCAATGTCCTGTACAACCTCACCGTGACTTCCCAACTCCTACACTCAAAGGACTGACCAATGAAGGCATGTGTAAATGCCTTTTCAACCACCCTGTCTATATGTGACACAAACTTCAAACAATTGTGTATCTGAACCCCTAGGTCCCTCTGTTCTACAACACTACCCAAGGCCCTACCATTAATTGCATAAGTCCTACCCTTGTTCATTGTACCAAAACACAATACCTCTCACTTATCCAGATTGAACTCCATCTGCCATTTTTCAGCCCATTGACCTATTTGATCAAAATCCTTTTATAATCTTAGAAAACATCCCTCACTGTCTACAATGCTGCCAATTTTGGTGTTGTCCACAACCTTACTAATCATGCCTTCTATATTCTCATCCAAATAATTTATATAAATGACAAACAAAACAAGACCCAGAACCAATTCCTGTGAAACACTGCTGGTCACAGGCCAGTCGGCAAAGTAACCTTCCACCATTACTCTCTGTCTCCTGCCATCAAGCCAATTATATATCCATTGGTAAGCTCATCCTGAATCCCATGTGACCTAACTTTACTAATTAGTCTACCATTCAGAACCTTGTCAAAGGTTTTACTAAAATCCAAATAAACAACGTCTCCTGTTCTGCGATCATCAATCTTTTTGGTAACTTCCTCAAAAAACTCAATCAAGTTTGTGAGACACAATTTTCCTCACACAAACTATGCTGACTATTCCTAATCACTTTTTGCCTCTCTAAATGTCCATAAATCCTATCTTTTATCATCACCTCCAACAATTTACTCATAACCGAAGTCAGACTCACAGGTGTACAGTTCCCCAGTTTCTCCTTACAACATTTCTTAAACAAAGGTACAACATTAGCCACCCTTCAGTCATCAAGCCCTCAACTGTCGTTACAGATGATGTAAATATTTCTGCAAGGGATCTCATAATTTCTTCCCTTACTTCCCGCAATGTTCTGGGATACTTTAGATCAGGTCCCAGAAATTTATCCACCTTTATATTCTCTAAGACATCTCAAACTTTGTCTTTGGTAATGTGAACTGCTTTTAAAACATCAAAGTTTATTTCTCTGCATTCTCTAGACTCCATTTCTTTCTCCACAGTAAAAACTGATGCAAAATATTCAGCTTGGAAGCAATGCATATTTTTGAATGGAAAGTTTAAGCTACGTAAGAGCAACAGTGTGCTGGGTATTGGACATGCCTTCTTTTCCCAAGAGTTGCACGCCTTTGGAATGTTTTGCTGGCTAATACTGCTGGTGCTGGCTATTTGTATTTTTCTCAGGAGGAGTTTGGATCAGACTGCCAAGTGTGGAGGTGTAGAACATTTATGGTATAGCATGATGTCACACCAGTAGAAAAAGAGTTATCCAGTCAAATCCCACTTTCCTCTTCTTCTGTAACCCGAAAGGTTATGTTAAAAGCAAGGGACTACTACATATTCTTACAGAATATAATTGTGATCAGCATTGCATTACAGAAATATCCACCAGACTATCTTTTGTTTCCAGCCACTGAGCGAATTTTGGATCCATTGTCATTGGATCCCATAGGTTTTTACTTTTCTGACCAGTCTGCCATGCAGGACTTTTTCCAAGAGGCTTGTTATAATCTTGTATAAACTCCAGGTACATAAAGTTTGAAGTGCAGAGATCTTATCATCTTGAAGATAATTAACTGCTGATAAAAATGTCAGTCATGCAAACTGCTGGTTTAAATTGCCCAAGCTCACTCTAACAGAAAGTTTTCAGAGAATATTTCCCCGTTTGGTTGTTGGATTTCTTACTGTGTGCTCGCCTCTCCAAGGGAATAGGGATGGGGGTAGGACTTACTCATCATGTTCCATTCGTAATGAGTGCATGGTAGTCTTGGTATAAAAAGAAGAGGTTTTTGAACTGTCAGACTGGTATATTTATAAGTTCCTGGATATGAGTGACTGCTACATTCACCAGGGTTGTGTACTGGAAATCAATCTCTGACATTCTCGGATTCATCTCAATAGTTAAAGATTTTTAAAAGTATTCAAAAATCCTCAATATTCCTGTCTTTTAGTCTCAGGTTGTTACAAAGCATGGACTAGGTCTGTACTTAACAAGAATGACTACTTATTATAAATAAATAGATTCTAACCAAAGATAAGCACTGGCGCACTATAATGCTTTACACATGCATAGAGGCAGAACCAGACAAGGAAAAAAATATGTTGGTCTGGGAAGGCAGTACAGTGGTCCCTCTGCATCGAGTTTGCTGAGATGATTCTTTTGCTGGTTGGAATGCTGCTTACAAATCAGTGCAACTACTGCAAAAGTAGTAGACTCGCCAACTTTAAGGGCATTTAAATGGTCATTGGATAAACATATGGATGATAAGGGAATAGTATAGGTTAGATGGGCTTCAGATTGGTTTCACAGGTCGGCGCAACATCGAGGGCCGAAGGGCCTGTACTGCGCTGTAATGTTCTATGAATCTTCCGTCTCTAGTTACTTTCACTTCTTTTTTTGTAGAAAGCACAGGGTTCACATTTTTTGCCTTATTAATTAAAAGTCATGCAAGTTGAAGGAGAAATAAACTGACTAGCTTCAAGCTTGAGATGCATTTTATTCAAGGCGAAGACAGCTCCTTCTCTTCCAATGGTTACTGAATGAACATTCATAGACCCAAGCTGTTCAGCTCGCTGGGAGCCAATCATATTGTTGTCAGCAGGCAAAAGGCCTTTATCACTGATAAATGGTCACTAATCCATAGACCAATCAGCTACTTGCTCCATCAGTACCCATCCTTTGTCTCCAGTTCGTATGCAAACTAGGCTTCCACTACTGCTTGAACTAGCAGCTGTGTAAACAGCACCTACAAAGAGAGTTAAATTGCTTTTAAAAGTGCAGCAATCCTTGGTTTTATAGGTAGTTATTTTTCCATTTCAGTCTACATTAAAAAAATACAGAATTTACAGCAACACTGGCAAGGCAGTGTTTATTCTCAATCCTCCATTGCCCTAGGAAATTAAGAGTCTGTTAAGTATTATGGAACTGGACTCTCATGTGGGTTAGACTGGATAGGAAAAGCCAAAGTGCCTGAAGAATGTCTGTCAAGCATCTGACTAATCAAAGACAAAAGTAAAATTTTGTGTGATAATCTCCTCTCCTTCTTCACTGTTACTTAGTAGCATTTGACACAGTAAAATACACCATTCTACTCCAACACTTTTGTCTGTGACATAATCTAGTGGATTAACCTCATCTGCTTCTACTCTTACCTAAAGTCACACCAACTTCACCAATGACTTAGTTTGCTTTCTGTATGGTATTACTCCTCACAGTATCTATCCATAACACTTGTCTCTTCTTGTCACTTTTTTGTACCATCACCTGAAGACCTATTCAGAATCCAAATGAATCCAGCATCAGCAGTTCCTACTATCTCTGAATACAGTAACATCCATCTCTCTTTCTCCACTATCGATCTCAATCCACCCACTGCTTCTGTGTCATCATGCCATCTTGCATGACATCCAGTCTGGGATGAGCCATAACTACCTCCAGTAAAATACTGTCAACTCCACCACAAACTGCAAACATTCACCACTGATGGCACCCTGTCTCCAGCCATTTGTCTCACCTAGAATCTGTATTCTAATGGCAACTAAGTTTCTGACCCCATATCCTCTCAATTGCAAAGGATGCCCGCTTATATATCTGTAACATAATAGGAATTAGCAACACAATCTGTAACATCTCTGTCCCTGCCTCAGCTCATCTCCTGTTGAAACCCTTATCCAGCCCTTGGTTATTTCCAGATCAGACTATTCCAACTTCTAGCTGGCCTCCAGTAGTCCACCAACCACCTCATCTACAAATTCCTCTCATCTGTCTGACCAGTCTTATTCACCACCAGGTCTGTTAAGCTTCAGCACACCAATAGCTTTGTCTCTTCAAATGTAAAACTGTACTTACATTAAGATCCCATAAGAACCTTAGCCCCTCCCTCTCTTTGTAACCAGCTCCAATCCTGCTTCACAGGTGTCTGTAAAATTCTACCCCACGACTCTGAGACTTGTTTATCTACACTCGTCACTGCTATCATCTTCCCAAAAGCCACGACAGAAGAGAATTGACAGATGCATAAAAGACAAATGCAATCAAAGACATGGAATTAAGCAGAAAAATTGATCTGCACAATTCTGTTTCTACGGTATCAGTTTTAGTGCGGAATGAATCCCAGAGCCAACACTGAGTTTCAATCTATTCCTCATTAAAGCGTTTCAGCAGTCTTGAAGACCATGAAATGAAATACAGCTGTCCTGTCAATGAAAAGATACAAAATTGTCCCAGTTTCTATCTCCACTTCTTTACACTGAGGACCTTTAATTGCTAACAGACTGAGGGAATAGTTTCTGAAGTTACCTCTCCAAATCCTTCTCAGCCCTCCTGCAAATCTCTTCATCAACAGGATAAAGTATTAGACCTTTTGTAAGCTCTAGGCACAGGTCTGGAATTCCTGATCAGATGGCTGTCTGTGTTTACCACTTTACTCTGCTTTTTTCAAGAAACAGACTGAGCCCATGGTAGGGTATTTGCTTGTCTGGAGTGCAAGTGAAGTTAATCAGGAGCAAGGTTTTCAACACTACCATGACAGAATGTGTAGTCTATATTCTTTGTCAAATAGATCAGAGATTGAACTCCATCAGTGAATGACTTAGGATCAAAATTCTTTATTAAAGCAGACTTAAAGCCTAACCTTGGCAGGCATCAGGCTGAGAATATCAACTGCACTTCAATTTGCTTTCACATCCTGGTTAGTTCACGCATTAAATGTCATGTTGAAGTTAAGCAATCAGAGCTTTAAACTCAATCCATTTCCCCCATTAATATGTAAACACTAGTTCCAGCATCAAGCAGTGATAGACAGGATGCCTTGCAACATCAATCAGCAGATTATATCATACGGGCCTCATGCCACTTCCTAAAATGATGGCTGGCACTTCACTGAGGAATGGGGTTGCCAACTGTGTTTGGATCTATTCCTGGAGGTTACAAAATGTGACCTTTCATCGCCAACACCTACATCCTGTTAAACAGTTTCTTTCCCTCTCCTCACCAATATTTTTACAGCTTAGCTTCCAGGCATTTGATATGCTTATCTTCATTGGTCAGAACATTGAGTATAGGAGTTGGGATGTCATGTTGCAGTCGTACAAAACTTTTCTGAGGCCACTTTTAGAATACTGCGCACAATTCTGGTCTCCCTGCAATAGGAAGGCTGTTGATAAACTTGACAGGGTGCAGAAAAGATTTATAAGGATGTTGCCGGGACTGGAGGGTTTGAGTTATAGGGAGAGGCTGAATAGGATGGGGCTTTTTTCCCTGGACCAACAGAGGTTGAGGGGTGACCTTATAGAGGTTAATAAAATTATAAGGAGCACAGATAGGGTGAACAGCCAATGTTGTTTGCCTAGGGTGTGAGAGTCCCAAACTAGAGGGCATAGGTTTAAGATGAGAGGGGAAAGACTTAAAAAGGATCAGAGGGGTGGTGCGTGTCTGGAACGAGCTGCCAGAGGAAGTGGTGGAGGCAGGTACAATTACAACATTTAAAAGGCATCTGGATGGGTATATGAATAGGAAGAATGTAGAGGGATATGGGCCAAATGCCGGCAAATGGGACTAGATCAGACTGAGATATTTGGTCAGCATGGACAAGTTGTATGAATGGGTCTTTTCGGTGCTGAACAACTTTATGACTCTATAAAACTATTCAAAGAAAATGGGAAAAACACATCAAGTTTTGTTTTATTAATGTCCATATGAACTTCCACTGGGGCTGCCAATGATGTCAACCTGGAGAAACCCCAATAATGGAAGAAATGTTGGAATGGCACTACTGCATTCCCAACCCCATCCCACCACTGAGATGGCAGTGTTGAGAGATATCATTACTGTGAGGAAGGGTGTGCAGGGGTAATTTTTCACACTGTTATTACCAATCATAGATTTCACTTTATAACCAACTTTGATTTACTCACCTCATGGATGGTGAAAATAGATTGAATGATGAGATATGATGGGGGCTAAAATCGCCTTGAGAAGTGAAAAGTGGCTGATTGAGCTTCGAACAGATAGATCAATTGGCCATGTGTGAAACTGGGAGCTATGCATCACTGTCCTAACCAAATGTTTGTCTGTAATCTCTTGTTGTGGAGTCATTATTGGTGTTTGGCCCAACATGTACTGTAGGCTTTCTCTGTTGTCTTTTCATGCTTCCTCCTTCCTTCCTCTCAGGAGCAGGAGAATTGTCAGACTTCATATTCTGATGCTCTGGAACCTTTCTACAACCTTGCAGCTTCTCCACATGTTCAGCTAATGGAGTCATAACTCACCTAAACCTCCTTACAATTCAAACTCCCACAGCAGAAAAACAAACAGTAACATTGGCATCATCGGAAAACCAGTATACTATGGTACGAAGACAGAACTTGGTGAAGGAACTCAGCAGGTCTGGCAGCATCTGTGGAGAGACAGCAGAGTTAATGATTCGAGTTCAGTGACCCGTCTTCAGCCTGATTTACTGCTTTCTCTTCAAAGATACTGATACCAGATGCCAGGCCTGCTGAGTTTTTGTTTCAGATTTCCAGCATTTGCAGGTGTTTGTTTTATTTCTGTATATTACTCAGGATATTTATTTGAGAACCAGTATACCAAGAAGTAACACTACATGTGACACCAGTAATACTGGTTATGACACCAGTACAGTATGGCACTAGTGCTATTTATGGGGCCAGTCATACTGGTTATAGAATCAATAATATTTTCTATGCAGTTGGCAATACTGTTTATGGTCCCAGCACTAATTATCATGCTAGCAATACTGGTTACAGCACCAGTATAGGTTATAGTACCAGTAATATGGGTTGTGGGAGCAGTAATTTTGGTCATGGCAGCTATCAGCATGTATGACTCCAGAGTGTAACTGGCTGTGTTGCTATATACAGGTCTTGCTTCAATTGATTTTTCACTTCTAGGGTCTTCTAGGCTCATGCAAAATGAACAAAATATAAAATTGTGTGGTTTGGCAGGGGCGTGTGAATTCAGAGGTGCGGGGAGGTGGGGACTTCTGGTGATTTTGAGCCTGACAAAAACAAGGCAGCATCTGCAGCAACATCAATGTGGGCATTCATTTCAGAATTTGGGAGGTGCGTTACTGAAAATCTAAGGCATAAAAGTGCACATAAAAATAATAAACGTCAACACTTTAAAAAAACATGTGGCACACATTCCTGACAGGGAGGCAAGAGGAAGTGATGGCCTAGAGGCATTATAGTTACATTGTTAGTCGAGCGACCCAGGTAATGTTCTGGGGATCCAGTTTTGAATCTTGCTATGGCAGATGATGGAACTTGAGTTCAATTTAAGAGAAGCAAATATAGAATTAAGAGTCTCATAATGATCATGAGTCAACTGTCAGAAAAAACCCATCTGGTTCACTATTGTCCTTCAGGGAAGGAAGCACCTATCCTTACCTGGTCTGGCCTACATGTGACTCCAGACCCACAGCAATGTGGTTGACTCCTAACTGCCCTCTGGGCAAATAGGGATGGACAATAAATGCTGCCTAGCCAGCAACACCTTCATCCTGTGAATAAATAATAAAAAAAATAAAGTTTGCACATCCTACCGCAGCCCCCCGTCACCGCCTCTTCATCACTTCTTGTGCTGTGATCTTTTATTGAGCTCTGTTCTAGTCCATTATCATTTCTGATAGAATCATGGAGCAGGGCCTGTTCCTTGCAGGACCTTTGGTGCTTATCTCCTTTAGATCAGAGGTGCTGTTGTCTCTCTTGGTGAACTACATTAAAGATTATTTACTGATTGCAGTTACTGTTTCTAAGGCTGGTTAGTGCATTGATTTCGTGTGGGTGAGACTAGAACTAAGGGACAAAGGTTAAAATAAGATGAGGTGAATTTGTTTTGCACTCCCAGAGGGTTGTAAGTCTTTGGAATTCACTTGCCCAGGCAGCAATGGAGGCAGGGTCATGGAATAGTTAGAAGGCAGAGGTCGCGAGATTCTTGACCAATGAGGGCATCAGGTCAGCCAGGAAAGTAGAGCTGAGGAGACGATTAGGTCAGTCCCAATGGTGTTGACACAGGTTTGGAGGGCCAAAGGGCCTGTTCCTGTGTCGTGTTGTCTTGTTCACAATCTTTTGAAATGGGTGAGCATCAACAAGGGGCCACATGGCCTAATTCTGCTCCAAATTTGCGGGTTTGGAACGTTTGTATGTTTTGCATTCAGTTGGTTTTCAATGGAATCACTTTAAAAAGAACCTGAAAATAAGGCAGCACAATGTTAGCAAGGAGGAATGAGGTTTGGCCAATCATTGATAGCCAAGAATACATAAGACCATATGCGTTGTGTGGGCTGACATTTCACCGTTCCCAGTTTTGAGATTTTGGATTCAAAGGGCATCAATGGTGTTCTGTTCATGGTATCAGTTTCCTCACACACTTTCCACCCAGCACTGTGGCTTTTACTCCATCATCAGTCTGACATTGCACCCACCAACTTTCAGTCTGGCGCTTACATCTGATAGAAGAATTCTGAATGTCTCTAAGGAAACGACCAATGGGCTAAAACTGAATAACAGATGGTTTTGTGGTCTTGGGTCAGGATGGATAGCCACCCTGCTGCGACTGACACAAGCTAACAATGCTTGAGATCCTTAAAGATGGGAGGCCAGACAGAGATTCTGCACCCCATTTTGGATGAGATTCAAATCCAAGTCAATGTGTACTCAACCGTCAGGTCATAGCAAATTGGCCATTCTGCCCTCAAGCCTGCTGCATGATTCAGTTGGAACCATGGCTGACCTCCATGTTCTCTGCTCTGCTGATACCTGTTAATGCCTTTACACAATAAAAAGATCGATCTTGGCATTAAAAGTTCTAATAGTCCCTTAAAGTTTGACTCTCAGGGGAGGGGAGCAGGAGGGTTGGAGGTCACTCAAGGGGCAATGCAGCAGTGAATATGGTGTGAGTTAGTTTCCAGATTTCCTTTCTCCTGCGTGTATAAAAGTGTTTTCTGATTTTACTCCTGAATAGCTGAGGTCTAACTTTAAAGTTCCAAATTATCCTATTTCAATTCTATTTGGGCAAATAATTTCTCTGCCTCTATCCGATTGAATCAGTTTATCATTTTTAAACACGGCACTCATGTCACCCTCTAAATATTTTTAATCAACCTGTTCAGACTTCCAGAGCAAATGGAATTTGAACCCAGGTCTTCTCATCTCTTGAGGGAACACAAGTCAAATTTCTGACAGCGACCTCACTTTTTTAACTCCACACTCCTCCTCCACAAGGACAGATATCTAGGACTGCTGTAATTATTTCAATCAACTCATCTGGAGATGTTTTGACACAGATCTGGGGCAGATGCGATCTGAAACTCAACCTTTTGACCCAGAGGTAGGAACATTACTATTGCACCGCAAAAGCCCTTTCTAATACCAGCATGTCCATTCTGTAGTGCAATGCCTAGTCCTAGTGCTGCAGAATGAGTCAGTCCCACGGTTTTTACAACTTTACAGCAAAGCTGAATTCGATAATGAAGACAATTGAAGACTGCCAAAGCCCCTCATTCGCAGGACACAAATTTTCATTTACTACCTCATTAACTCTCATGGATAAGCACTGACACTAATTCACTAATCTCATATCACCAGGAACAGTAACTCTTTCAAGTCAGCACCATTTAGTAACAGTACCATTACTGATGTTCATCAATCCCTTTTATGTTCATTCTTCCTGGTAACTTTGCAAACGGGCACTGGTTGTACCAGCATCCTTGACCAGGCCAACATCCCCAACACTGACCACCCTTGATTGGTTACCATGGGCTGGGCATGTCGTCCGCATGACCAACACAAAGGTCCCCCAAGCAGGTTCTCTACTCTTAGCTTCAAAATGGCAGGTGAGTGCCAGGTGGATGGAAGAAGCGTTTCAGTGATACCTTCAAGGCCTCAATGGAGAAGGGCAGTATTCCCACCAATCTCTGGGAATCACTAGTCCAAGACTATCCAAATTGGAGGAGGAGCATCTGGGAAGGTGACAAGAACCTCGAGACTTTCCGTTGAGAAAAAGCAGAAGCCCGGTGAAAACAGCATTAGGAATGTGCTGCCACACCAATGCCCCACCCACCCTTCTCACCACCTTCTTGTACCTGAAGTGTAACAGAGCCTGCAGATGGCACATCAGACTAAAGCCACCTGTGGAGTCACCCTGAGAGTGGAAGAGAGTCATCTCCATCTGCGAGGGACTGCCAATGATGATGATAATGATGATGATTACTGTTTGTAGCAGTGAATTTTTCTTCCCACCTTTGGTTGCCACAAAGTCTGGGAACAAAGTGGCTGGAAGTGGGTGGAGCTGGGATTTGGATCTCAGACCCAATGACTCACAATGGATCCAGGCTGACTCCCCATTACTGAGATAGCACCACATGGTCAGAAGCGCCACTTTTCTGTTGAGATGTTAAACAAGTGCCCTAACGTCTCTGAAAACTGGAACTAAAGGATCCCGTGACACCATTTCAAAGAAGAAAGGGGAGTTTTCCTTTGCGATCCCTAAACAATATTTACCCCTCCACCAAAAAACCTCCTTACTGTTAGGTCTGCTTCTGTTGCATTGCCTATATTTCAAGACTACACTTGAGGGGAAAAGAGTATGAAATTGGCAGCAAAGCACTTTTTAACGTCTTCATATAATGAGGTGTGCTACATAAATTAGTTTTCTCGCTCCATCAACTTCACTAAAAATTGATTATCTGATCATTACAACACATTCAGTATGTGGGAATTGTTGTCTGCAAATTGGCTGCCATGGCTCCTACACTGCAACAGTAAATATACTTCAAAAGTAGTTTATTGACTGAAAAGTGCTTTGGGCCATTCTCAGGTCGTGAAATAAATAATGCATATGTGAATGAAAATTCTTTCTTCTGTTCATACTGTTTGTGATCACATTATTTTTACAGCTTTATGAAATTGTATCTCTCTAACACTTGTTTGCAACCGTGTCAAGTTTCTAACGGTGTTGTTAAGGGATTTAGATTTGTGCAAATGTTTCCATAAACTGTAGAAACTGAGAAGGGGACTGTCTGCACAATTAATGATGTCTCGTATTTTTGCTCCTTCCTGAACTCACTCCTTCTTTACATTTCCTAAAACTTTTGATTGCCTGTCCAGATATCTCCTTTATATAAACTTTCAAAAAAATCACAGAATTGCTAAAATGCAAAAAAAAAGGTGGCCATTTAGCCCATTGCAACAGTGCTGGCTCCCTGAAGGAGCAATTCACATCATACAACTTCCTCTCCTTCTCCATGTAATCCTGCACATTCTTCCATTTCCGATCATTACTAATTACCATCTTGAAAACCTGAACTGAAGCGCATTCTCAGGTAGTGCATTCCACTCGTTGTGTAGAAAGTTTTTTTTTCCATATGCTATCTTTGTTTCTTTTGGCAATGACCTTAGATTGTAGTATCTGGTTCCTATAACTCTCATCAATGGAAATAACCCTGCCTAGTCCATCAAGACCTCTCATGATTTTGAATATCTTGATCAAATCTCCTCTCGGAACATACAAACAGGAGTAAGTCATTCAGTTCCTCAAGCCTCTTCCACCAATCAATTAGATCATGGCTGATCTGTGGCCTAACTCCATATAATTGCTTTTGGCTCATATCCTTTGATATCTTTGCTTCACAAAAATGTATCTAGCTCAGATTTAAAATTAACCCAACCTTTTTTTTATTCCCCACGAAAGACACTATTAACTTCTCCAAGAAGGGTCCAGACCCGAAACATCAGCTTTCCTGCTCCTCTGATGCTGCCTGGCCTGCTGTTTTCATCCAGCTCTACACCTTGTTATCTCATTAACTTCTCCAATCCATCCAAGCCATTAAATTTTCACATCTTTGGAAGCATTTTCATGAATCCTTTCAATCCCCCTCGAATGCCTTGACTTCACAAAATGATGCTCAGAACTGGATGTCAATTCAAGGCACCATCATCTTACCAAACATGGGGCTGTTCTCTCACTTGAGAGAGACAACTGGAGTTGATTTAACCTGAGGGCTCCATACCTCCTGTGAGGGCAAAGGATAAAAATGAGAATCCTTCATAGTAACCTCTGCCTGTGATGGGAATTGAACCCAGGCTATGGCTATCACACTGCTCCACTATCCAGCCAACTGAGCTAAATTGACCCCCAGGCCCAGCTGTAATACTCCCTACTGAGGCATTAAGACTGTTTTGTACAAGTTTAACATTGACTTTCTTGCTTTGGTACTCTGTGATTCTATTGATAAAGCCCAAGATTGCAGTATATTTTATTAACCTCGACCAGCAACAGAATTGGACCAGCCATACAAATACTGCAGCTTTATGAGCATGTCAGAGGTTAAGAATCCTCTAAGGAGTAACTCACCTCCTGTCTCTTCAAAGCTTGTCCACCATCTACAAAACACGAGGCAGGAATATATCAGAATACTCCCCACTTGCCTGGATGAATGCAGCTCCAATAACACTGAAGAAGCTTGACACCATCCAGGACAAGACAAAGCAGCCCACTTGACTGGCACACCATCCACCACCTTCAACATCCATTCTCTTCACCACTGCAGCACAATGGTAGCAGTGTGCACTGTCTTTATAATGCCTTGCAGCAACTCACTTGGGTTACTTTGACAGCACTTTCCAAAACTGGGTGCTCTACGGTTTAGCAGAACAAGATCAGCAGATGCATGGAACACCATCACTTCCAAGCCACACATTATCCTGAATTGAAACAATTTTGCCATTCCTTCAATGCTGCTGGGTCAAAATCCTGGAACTCCCTCCTTAACAGCTAGAACCCCAATATCTTAAGGACTTCAGTGCTCAAGGCAGCAAATCACCACCACCTTCTCCAGGGCAACTGCAGGTAGGAAATAAATGCTGACATCGACAGCCATTCACACATCCTGTGAATTAATGAAGAAAAGCCTTCAGCGCTCCCTCAGCAAAAAAAAACCACACCAAATTAGTTAAACATAATTTCCTTTCACAAATCCATAATGAGAATGATTTTAATTAACCTACATTTATGAGAATGGTTATTAATTTTGTCTGATAAACATGCATGTGAAGCGTCTAGGAATGTTTGACTACATCGAAGGTGCCATACAAATTCAAGTTAATGTCATGGTTTATTGCTTTGGCAAGGCAGTCTTGGAAGCTACCGCTTTTAGAACGCTTGCCCTCGTAAAATACCGCATATTTTAATTCTGAAAAACATAAAGCTTTGAAGCAAGAGTGGGGTTTCATTCCTCAAAATGGCTTGGGTTCCTAGCAGCCCCCATGCCCCTCATAATCTTATACACCTCAGTCAGATCTCCCCACAATGATTGTTTGGCAATGCAGCTGTGAACAACCTAGGGATATTCTCAAATATGAAAAGTGTTGTATAGATACAATTTGATGAGTATTCTGATGAATTGGATGGTCCATTAGCAGGCAATGGCTCAGCCATCTTGGAAAGACTACATGTTCTTCAAAAGGCTCTCCATTAAGGGATAGCTAGATCCAATCTATTGCAGCATCAGTGCCCATTCCAACAGAATCATCAGGAATGTGACTCCCTGCTCTGTGACATAAACACTGCACTCAAAGTGAGTAAATTGTACTGTCAACAACAACAATAAGAGTTGCATTTATGTCGTAGCTTTATCATAGAAGATGTTAAGGCACACATTGAGACAATAATTGACCATAACTGGATGAAGGTGACATTGGGAGAGGTGACCAAACCTAGGTCAGCAAAATAAAACATTATTTTTTATTTATCGTACACCTTTATTGCACTAAAAATATTCTGAGGAACTTCACAGGAGCGTTATAAAACAACGTTCTAACCCACGCAAGGAAATATTAGGTCAGAAGACCAAAAACTTGTTCAAGAAGGCAGATATTAAAGTGTCTTAAAGTAGGAAAACAAAGTGGAGAGATACAGAGAGGGAATTCCATAGCTTCTGGCCCAGACACTAAAGGCACGGCCACCAACTGTGAAGCAATTAATATCAGGGATGTTCAATAGGCTGAAATGAGAAGATTGCAGAGATCTCAGATGGTGGTGGGAGCTGGAGAAGATTAGAGATGGGGAAGTCAAGGCCATGGAGGGATCAGAAAACTGGGATAAGAGTTTTGGAAACAAAATATTGTTTACTGGGGGTCAGCTAGCATAGGACTTAACACAAATTAAGACACAGCCAGCAGAATTTAGGATGACCTGAAGTTTGTTGAGTGTAGAATGTAGGCAACCAACTAAGCGTATGGTGAAATATTTCGAGTCTAGAGTTAATAAATGCATGGTTGAAGCATTTAATTGGTAAATTATAAAGAGGCTTTTAAAGGAGGACAGGGAAGGTTAGAGAGGCTCGAGGAAAATTTCCAGGACTCTGATTTTCAACAACGAAAGACTTCAGATGATAGCAATGAAAGAAAGAATATCAGCAATGGGCAGACATTTAATGGACTAGGGCTGGTTACATGACTTTGTGCTTTGTGATTGGCTTAAGAGTTGTGAAATTGTTTCACATTGAAGTTCTAAGCACAGCCTCAAGGATACCCTTGAGACCTGTCTAACCATCATTATTGCGCTGTTCGTGCATCTTGTGAAGAGAAGGAGGTCAAAAATCAATGCAGATCACAGATTATTCATACAGGACTATCTGTAGGTATTGAAAACCAATAATATCACATGGATTATATTTTATTTAATGCTATGGCTTTAGTTTATTTTTAAATTGACTTAAATTCTTAAATCTGTCTTGCTGAGTGTTCACACAAAGCTGTTGCAATATGAACATTGAAAATTGATGGGTAGGATAAGAATGACTGGTCTGCGAAATCATTCCATGTTCATCATATTTGGAGCTTAACAGCTAAACATGTTGTCCTTCCCACCCCTACTTGGCTCTCTGCATTGCAGTCATACAGGGAGCGGTGAACAAACAAGAGCATGGAATGACTGGGTAAACAAAGTTCTTCACGGACTCACTTGTGTTTAGAATGAGTCTCGGTGGTCGCAGAAATTTATACAACATGGAAGGAAGCCATTTGGCCCATTGAGTCATTTCTGTCTTGATTGAAGAGCAATCCTCTTTATCTCACTCTACCCACTCTTATCCACATCACTGCTTCTTCATAAATTTGTCTCATTGTCTTTTGAAAGCTCCTGTTGAATCCATTCCACTATATTTGGATTCCAAATCTGAAGAAGTCATTATGTTAGCCATTCACCTTGAATCAGTGTCTTCCTGTTTATATGAGCCAAGTGTTAGCCAGAAAGACATACATCTTCTGCTAAACATCTCAAAGATAACTGAATGCCCAGCCAACAGAAACAATTTAAAGGGTTGTATCCACCTCAAATCCAGGAGAAGACTGTCATTCGTAAATATGAAAAAAGTATGAGAGATGGTGAAACAGAGAGAAAGAGTGAAATGACAATATACTTGGGAATTCCATAATTTCACTAATTCTGGCTTCAGCTTTTCAAATTTGCTGATCAAACTCTCACCTTCCACCATCCCTAAAAGTGAAACTGAACTGAAATTGCTGCCTAGATCTTAACTCTCTGTCTTAATTGTATACTTTATTTTTAATCAGTGACCCTTAGCTATATAGTCACAGAGTCATACAGTTATACAGTATGGAAACAGACCCATCAGTCCAGCTCACCCATGCTGAACAGAAATCCCAAACTGGCCTAGCCTTACCTGCCTGCACTTGGTCGATATCCCTCCAAACATTTCTTATTCATGTACTTATCTAAATGTCTTTTAAACGTTGTTACTGCATGTTCATCCAACGCTTCTTCTGGGAGTTCACTCTTCACTTTGTGTAGAACCACTTTGTGTGTAAAAAAAATGCTCCTCATGACTTTTTTTACTTTTACATCTTCCTCCTCTCACCTCAAAAACATGCTCCGAAGGCAAGAAATATTAAAGTCCCCCATGCTAGGGAAAAGCACCTGCCATTCACCTTATCTATACCCCTCATGATTTTATAAATTTTATAAATTTTAGTTCTCATTTCTCCCACAAAATCTACTCAATCAAGCCCTCCAGAAGATCTTACATGTTTCAATTAAGTCACCTCCAACTCTTCTAACTTTAACCATGTACATTCCTGGATTGCAAGACTATCCTTATTATTTAACCCTTTGAGCAATGATAACCAATGGAACATCTTACTGGAACATTTGGACAGAGTAAGCTGTATCGATGGAAGAAGAGCAAGAGGTGATTGAAACAAATAAAGATTCTGAAAGTTCTCGTAAGTGTAGATTTGGAGTGAACGCTTCCTCTTCTGGGCGAATCTAGAACCCTGTTTATAAATAATTGGTCACCCATCTAAAACACAGATGGCAAAAATAGAAATGGCTGGAAAAGCTCAGCAGGTCTTGCAGCATCTGTGGAGAGAAATCAGAATTAACGTCCCTCAGAGGAAGGGTTACTCGAACCAAAACGTTCACTCTGATTTCTCTGCACAGATGCTGTCAGACCTGCTGAGCTTTTCCAGCAATTTCTGTTTTTGTCTTTGATTTACAGCATCCACAATCCTTTCGGTTTTTAAAACAGAGATGAGACTTTGTCTTTCTTCTAGCAGGTGGAAAAGGTCGTGGAAGCAGAGGTTTTGAATAGTTTTATGGTAAAGGTGGATGGGTTCTTGCTCAGCAAGTTGGATGAAAGAACATCTGGGGTAGGCAAGAATGTGGATTGAAGTTACAATCAGTTCAGCCCATGATCTTACTGAATGGCAGAGCAGGCTCGAGGAGCCAAATGGATGACTTCTGCTCCTGTTTGTGTATCTCTACATTCTTCAGCATTGAATTCCCCAGCTGAGTGTTGTAGGTTGGAGAAGTGGTCCAAAACCCCACTACTGACACTCCTCACCCTGTTGAATGAACACAAGTCAAAAACAATGGTAGCTGGACGAGTGCACTATGTGAAAACAATAAATACATATTTAATGTATGATATTATTTTCTGTGAGACAATTTGTGCAGTAAACTAATAGAAAAATTAAGGTCATGCAAATGCATTAGGAATTCCAAGGTTCACAGTAATTTGAAGGCAAGAATTATTGCTACTTAGCAAATTCACAGAATCTGTCAGAAAAATGTCATGGCCTTGAGTTACCTCCATATATGTGCCTTGGGACATTTGTACAGCAATTGCATGATTTAATAAATGGTGAAATTGGGGACAGAATTGCTTGTCCCATATAATTGTAATATGGCCAAGTATCCTTGATCTTTCACCTGAATGATTGTCCTCCTATTAGACTGGCTATACCCAATCCACTGACTCAAACACGACCATCCTAAATTACACTCGTTTAAGAGCGGGAGCAGTCTCTAGACACTGACAGCAGAATTTCCAACATTACAAGAAGAAAAGGCTATTTTTCTGGCCTTTTTTAGCAATATATTTGAGCACATTTATCCTTTCTGAGACCCACTCCTAATGATTTTATATGACAAAGGTATAATTCATCTTGAAAACTGAAATATTGCCCTGATTGCAGATTCTTAGAAATGCTGAGGCTGAATATTTTAAAAGTTCTTTGATGGGCTTTGAACTTCGCTGGCTAGGCTAGCATTTCTAATTGGCCTTGAGACGGTGATGGCGAGCTATGTTCTTGAACTATTACTGTCCACAGGATGTTGGTACACCCACAGTACTGGTAGGAAGAGATTTCTGGAGCCCTAATAGAGTGCCCTGATGGGGCACCCTCTATTGTAAGTCTCTGTTTTGTGACTACCTGCAAGTGCTGAAATAGCTCAGTTGTGAGAGTGTTAGACAAAAGATCATAACAATCCCTGGTTCAGTTCTGGGTTTTGGCAAAGTAGGTAGTACCTTTCAGTGTCAGTATTTGTTTATAAATTTATGAGAGACTAGATAGGCTGGGGCTGTTTCCTTAGAGTGGAGAAGGCTGAAGGAGACCTGGTTGAGGTGTACTAAATTCTGAGGAACATACACAGAGTGGATAGAGAGAAGGACCAATAACTAGGGATGTAGTTTTAAGGCAAGGAGCAGGAGGTTTTGAAGGAAATATTTTTCATCTAATGGGAAGAGGTTTCTGCAACTCACTGCATGAAATAATGGTAGAGGTAGGAACCCTGAAGAGATTTAAGAAGTATTTAGATGAGTACCTGACACACCATACCATACAAAGCTTTGAGCCAAGTGCTGGAAAATGGGATTAGAATAGATAGATATTTGATGACCAGCATAGACATGATGGACCAAAGGGCCTCTTTCAATGCTGTAAAAACATCTATGACTCTACGTGAATCAGAGAGGTACCATGGTGATCATGATGTATTCATCAATGTCAGATGCAAATATCCGTGGACAAGGGATATGTGCGACTGGTGCCCTTGGATTGTGTCCTGAGATGCTGCTTGGTCCTATGCAACATGGAGGTCCTACAGACCAAGCAGTGAGCTGAATCTGCAGGTACATGTTCTGGTTTGCATGTTGAGTTTGCTTGACATCTCGCTGGTTGGCTCATTTGGTAAGATAGGAAACTGAAAGAGTTTTGGGCCAGTAACATGGCATTTAAGAAACACTCTCCCACCCCTTAGTTGGCAAGTTGCCACTGCCTACTGAGAAACATCATCCTATTTGGCAAAAGTATAAATGTTGGATGAGCTATCAAGGTGGGCCTCCTCAGGGACTGGAGTTTCAAAATAGGGAAGGCTTATTACTTCTTCACAAGGTGTTACTGATACAATAGTGTGTACTCGTTTCATCCCCATATTTAAGAAATGATATACTGGCATTAGGAGCAGTTCAAAAGAAATTTACTTGCTGATTCCTGGGAGAAATGGGTTGACTTGCCATGAATGTTGAAATAGATTAGGCTTTTATTTATCAGAGTTTACAATAATGAGGGCTGATCTTATTGAAGTGTAGAAAATTCTGAGAGGGCTTGACAAGGCACATGTTGACATGTTCAGAATACTGAGGAGCGTGAATAGAGACGATGTGGACAAGATGTTTCCACTAGTAGGAGAGACTAGGACCTGAGGCTGAGTGAAGCGATGAACCTTTGGAACTGACACGAGGAGGAATTTCTTCAGGCAGAGGGTGGTGAATCTGTAGAAAGGATTGCTGCAGAAGGCTGCAGAGGCCAAGTCATTGAGTTTATTTAAGACAGAGATAGATAGGTTCTTGATTAATACCAAGATCAATAATTATGGGGAGAAGGCAGAAGAGTAGAGTTAAGAAACATATCAGCCATAATTGAATGGAACAACAGACTTGATAGGCTGAATGGCTAATTTCTGCTTATAGTTTTATGGACATATGTTTCCATTAGTAGAGGAATCTCAAACTCGGGGTCATAGTTAAAGAATAAAGGGACTCTCATTTAAAATTCAGATATGAAGTAATTTCTACTCTCAGAGGGTTGTGAATGTTTGGATTTTTCTATTGTTGGTAGTTGTGGAGGCTAGATGATTGTAAGTATTTCAAGATGAGGTAGATAGATTTTTGAAATATTGAAGGGTTGAGGGCTACAAAGAGCTGACATGAAGGAGAGGTTGGACTTGGGGCAGATCAACCATGATTGTATAGAATGGTGGGGCAGGCTTGAGGGGCTGAATGGCCTACTCTGATGTTTTCTGTAGACCCTATCCCTTCAACTGCACAAATATTCTTTCCCTCTATTATTCTTCATATCCCTCCACCCATCACCTCTCACTCCTCACTGTTACTATCTCACCATTCCCTTCCCTAATTTGCCACACATCTTAGCCCTTTCATCCCCTGAACCCTTCAGCTAGTATCGACTTTACAACCGGAATGCACAAGCATAATAGTACAATTTAGAAGATGTTGATACGCTCATAAATTTGTCAAAGGATCTGAATAGTCGTCCAAAAAAAATTGTCACCTGCAGAAGTTCATAAATAGGTCAAAATTTAACATTTGAGCACCCACTTTAAAAAGACCATCATCTTCTTCAAAGGTTTACAATTCTGTCAGAGTCGTCAAATTTACTTTCAGCTTGACAGCTGAATAATAAAATGCTGCTCTATCAAATAAATTAGTGCTTCAGCAGGCAGTAAAAGATGCATACATCTGCCAAAGTTTTCAAACAGTCAAACAAATTGCTAGGCTGTTCTGAAAATAATGCTTGAATGCTCATGTACTTGTCAAAGCTTTGTGAAACAGCCAAACAGATGGCTCAACTGTTCATAAAGCAATTCATAAAAATGTACCTTGAACAAATTGCTCTGGATTTCATAGAGGGCTAGTCTCTCAATACCACAACATTTAAAAGAACACTTTATCCAGTGGATAATTTATTCTAGCTCATCAGAAATCTATTCTACTTTTGTAATGCTTTCCTTTCACTTATATAGTTTGCCATTTGTAACAAAACAACAGCCATATTATTTAATATTCACTCACATATACCAAACACAGAAATACATTTTGGAAACCAAAGAGCAAACTCAGACTGCAGCAGCTCATGATGAACTGCAAATGATGTGACACAATTTTTAATCAGGTTTTAAAAAATTTCCACATGAAATCCGTAGTTTGAGTCTCTATTCTTCAAGTGCACTTTAGATACATCTTACTGGGCATTTTGGACATTATGAAGTGTCTATTTTTGCCATGGTGCTGGATTCATCTCATTAACTATTTGTGGGATTCCTGAGGCACTAAATGGCTGCAGCTGGAAATGGGATCAGGATGCCTGGATCAATACCATTTTGATGCAATTTATACAGTACAGCACCATGTAAATTCAACTAATGCAAACATTTCACCATCTGGAGCTTGGAGAGGGTTAGGGATATTAACTCAAAATGTCAAAAAAGTGATAGATTTAATGTTGTGGAAGGGTATTCAGAAATATTTATTCAATGTGTCTAATGGGTGGGAACACAGATGAAAGGTAGAAAAAATCCAGAGGGGTTCAATGGCTTCCTTCTATTCCTATGTCTGTAATTAGATATTTGCTATACGTTAAACCTGGAGATGTCACACCAAAACTCGATCAGAATTTTTTAAATAATCATAGCTCGCAAATAGATTTGAAAACTAATTAAATATTCAAGAAGATATGACCGGCACAATAAATGATTGAGATGTCACCTTGAGAACCTTTTTTGAACTCATCCTGTTTACTTGCGAAAGAAATACATCTTACACTTATTCACAAAGGAAATTGTTCAATAATTTCCGTTATTCATTGGCATAGATCCAACTGCTGGGCGATGTTAGCATGTCATTGACATGTGGGGACAGAAAGCCTTTCCCTCAAATTATAGCAATCAAAATAATTTTCAATAGGCAGCAAACTGAAAAGAAATATGTGTTTAAATTATCACATTCCAGGCAGCCAAGCATCTTAAAATAGAATTTTTAAAAATATGGTGATTAAGGATGCAACATTCAAAAGCTGCACATCTTGCAGTATCACTTCTTTCATCAGAATAATTAAGATCATATGATTTAGGAACAGAAGTAGGCCATTCATCCCATTGAATCTGTTCTGCCATTCAATGAAACAGTGTCTGATCCGATCATTGTCGGCTGCACACTCCATAGATTCAACACTCTCTGGGAGAAGAAATTTCTCTTTATCTCTGCTTTAACTGGGTGACCTTCTACTCTGAAATTATGCTTTTTGGTCCTCAACTCTCCCACAAGGGGAATCAGCCCCTTAGCAGCTACCCTGCCACATTCCTTAAGCATCTTTTATGCTTCAAAGAGGAAACCTCTCATTCTTCTAAACTGCAAGGAGTACAAGCCCAGCCTACTCAACCTCTCCTTTTCATAAAGAAAACACGAAGTTGCTCTGCTTCATTGCGGTAGGACACTGGAAATCAAGCCCCACCTTTTCTGGAGTAATCAGAGATGTTAAAATTTTATCAAAGTCTGCAAAATTTCCCAATTACCCAATCTGTTAAACCAAGTCGGACAGAAAACATACATTGGGTTTAATTACTTAACAAGAATGACAACTTATTAGAAAGAAATAGATCCTAGCTACATATAAACAAATATGAACCAATGACTGAAAATTGCACAAGTTAAAAGTCTCTAAGTTTGAAACTGCCCCGACACATACATACATGCAGTCAGCCACAAAGAAAGAAAAAAAAAACAGATGGTTGTCTTGGGCAGAGGGAAAGACTGGGCAGACAGTTGAATCTTCCCTGTTCACAGGATTTGTGGAAATGGTCTTGTTAGCTTGTTCGGAGATGTTGCTCTTTGGATCAGTGCTGGGTCCACTGCCTTATGTCATTTATATAAATGATTAGTATGTGAATATCAGAGGTATGGTTAGTTAAGTTTGCGGATGACATGAAAATAGATGGTGCAATGGACAGTGAAGAAAATCATCTCTGAATACAACTGAAAATAATCTCTGGGCATTTTGCTATATATTGACGTGGACAGTTCAATATCTGAGGAGTCGTATATGGTCCTTAATGACGTCCAATCATCAGTGAACATCCCTATTTAGCAAGTGAAACAGCTGAAGATGGTCCAGCCTTGAGCACTGCCCTGAGCAACTCTTGCACTGATGTTCTAGAATTGAGATGGCTGACTTTAAACAACCACGATCATGTTCCCTAATGCTTAGTATGACTCCAACCAGTGGAGTTTTCCCATGTTCATCATTGATTCCTTAATTCCATATTCTGTCAAATGCAGCCTTGATGTCAAAAGCAGTCACTCTCAACTCACCAAGGGCCCAAACATACCTTCCAGGTGAAGCAACACTTCACCTGCACTTCCAAGAATCTAGTCTACTGCATTCGCTGCTCACAATGTGGTCTCCTCTACATTGGGGAAATGAAGCGTAGACTTGGCGACCGCTTCGCAGAACATCTATGTTCTGCTCGCAAAAAAGACCCTGAACTGCCTGTTGCCTGCCACTTCAATGCACCACCTTGCTCCCTGGCCAACATCTCTGTCTCCAGCTTGCTACAGTGTTCCAGTGAAGCCCAGCGCAAGCTGGAGGAACAACACCTCATTTTCTGCTTGGGGACCCTCCAGCCCTCCGGACTCAATATTGAGTTTAATAATTTTAGGGCCTAAACTCTCCCATGTCCCAGCCCCCCACCCCACACACCAGGCCTGGTTACCACATAGCCTGCCACTACGCACCCCCTGTTGTTAGTCACTAACAGTCTCCATTAACAACTATTCACCCTCCCAGCCTGATCGTTAGCAACTCCTTTGTCTGTCCAACTGTCTTTCTCTCTCTTTGGGCTCTATCCTATCGTTTACTCCCTACCTCACCCACCTCCCTATTTTCTGCATATAAACTGACGTTTTCCCAGCCACCATCAGTTCTGAGGAAGGGTCACCGGACCCGAAACGTTAACTCTGTTTTCGCCTCCACAGATGCTGCCAGACCTGCTGAGCTTTTCCAGCAATTTTGTTTTTGTTCACTCTCAACTCACCCCTACAGTTCTGCTGTTTTGTCCATGCTTAAGTCTCCACCCCTACCTTATACTATCATCCATATGCTTATCTAATGGCCGCTTAAATGCCCCTAATGAGGCCGACTCCACTACTCTCTCCGGCAATGCATTCCACGCCCTTACCACTCTCTGAGTAAAGAACTCTGACATCTCCCCTATATCTACCTCCACTCACTTTAAAACTTTGCCCCTCGTAATAGCTACCTCCACCCTAGGAAAAAGTCTCTGGCTGTCCACTCTATCTATACCTCTGATCATTTTGTACACCTCTGTCAAGTCACCTCTCATCCTTCGTCGTTCTAAAGAGAAAAGCTCTAGCTCTCTCAACCTTTCCTCGTAAGACCTTCCCTCCATTCCAGGCAACATCCTGGTAAATCTCCTCTGCACCTTTTCCAACACTTCCACGTCTTTCTTGTAATGAGGCGGCCAGAACTGGACACCATACTCCAGATGTGGCCGAACCAGGCTTTTGTATCGTTGGAGCATAACTTCATGGCTCTTGAACTCAACCCCTCTATTAATGAAAGCTAACACACCATACGCCTTCTTAACAACTCTATCCACCTGGGTGGCAGCTTTCAGGGAACTGTGGACATGAACCCCAAGATCCCTCTGCTCCTCCACACTGCCAAGAATCTCTCCCTTAACCCTATATTCTGCTTTCAAGTTTGTCCTTCCAAAATGAATCACCTCACACTTTTCAGGGTTAAACTCCATCTGCCACTTCTCAGCCCAGCTCTGCATCCTATCAATGTCCCTTTGTAACCTAGAACAGCCCTCCGCACTATCCACAACTCGACCCACCTTCGTATAGTCTGAGAACTTACTAATCCACTCTTCCACTCCTACATCCAAATCATTTACAAAACTCACAAATAGAAGAAGACCCAGAACAGATCCTTGTGGTACACCACTCGTAACTGAGCACCATGTTGAATATTTACCATCCACTATGACCCTTTTAAGGGTCAGCCAATTCTGAATCCAATCTGCCACATTTCCCCCTATCCCATGCCTCCTTACTTTCTGCATGAGCCTACCATGGGGAACGTTATCGAACGCCTTACTTAAATCCATGAATACCACATCCACTGCTCTACCTTCATCCACGTGTTTGGTCACTTCTTCAAAGAATTCAATAAGGTTTGTGAGGCATGATCTACCCCTCTACCTTCTTAGCATGTGCTAGGAAGATCAACAATAGCAAGATCAGTGTTATTTGAATTTAGAGACTCCGTTCATCAGTGTAATAATGGCAGGGAGGAAGCTGTTTCTGAATCTGCTGGTGCGTATGTTCAAGCTTCTGTATCTTCTGCCTGCCAGAATAGGTTGTAGAAGATCATCACCAGTATATCATAGGTCTTTGGTGATGTTGGCAGGCTTTCCTGTGGCAGTGAGCTGTGTAAATGGAGTCCATGGATGGAAAGTTGGCTTCCGTGACGGTCTGGGCTGTGAACACCACCTTCAGTAGTTTCTTACGGTCCTGGGCAGAGCAGTTGCCATACCAGGCCGTTATGCACCCGGACAGTATGCTTTCAATGCTGCATCTGTAAAAGTTGGTGAGGGACCTTATGGGCATGCCAAATTTCCTGACCCACCTGAGGGGAAAGAGACGTTGTTGTGTCTTCTTGACTGTCACACCCACGTGGGAAGGCCAGGACAGGTTGTTGGTTAACGTCACTCCTAGGAACTTGATGCTCTCCACACTCTCAACCTCAGCTCCATTGAGGAAGCAACTCAATTGATACTGCGCTGATTTCCTGATTTTTGCTTTGCATGAATTGCAGGAATAAACTTGAGCCTGTTTCATCTCAATCTCCCAAAATTGCTCCTTTTTCAAACCCTTCCTTCAAATACAAAACAGCTTTTCAATGCTGTTCTCATAGTCCATGTCTTAGGTCACTTAAAGAATCATACAATTATACAGTGCAGAAAATAGCTATCAGCCCTCAAATATTCTGAAAAAGCAATGAAAGTATACTCAACTATTTCCTGTTCAAATATTTATCCAATTAGCTTTTGAAAGTTTTTGTTTTGTTCCATAGTTGCAGTGCTGCTAAAATGTTGGGCTTTGAGCTGGAAGGCAGTCATGGTTGCTATGGGGGGGTCCTTTAAATTTTAACTTTTTAAAAAATTCATTCACAGGATGAGAGCATCGCTGGTAGGCCAGCATTTATTGCCCATCCCTAAATGCCCAGAGGGCAACTAAGAGTCAACAACATTGTTGTGGGTCTGGAGTCACATACAGGTCAGACAAGGTAAGGACAACAGTTTCCTTCCATAAAGGACATGAGTGAACCAAAAGGGTCATTCCAACCATTGGCAATGGTTTCATGGTCATCTTTAGATTCTTAATTCCAGTTTTTATTGAATTCAAATTCCTGCATCTACTATGGTGGGATTCAAACCCAGGTCCCTGCATTAGCAGTCCAGTGATAACACCACTTGGCCATTGTCTCCTCATTTTTTCGATAAATCTTTGAGCCTTGAGTGGAAAATTCGGTTTTTATTCAAAAAAATCCTGCGTCTAAATAGCTCCCACCCTGGTGACTATCGGCCTTACCTTATGACATTTACGATCCTCCGCCCTTGCTCTCCCATCTCCTCTCACTTGCACGTCTCTCCCTCCACGTGTAACCCCCCCCTCCCAATCTCAGAAGTCTCCATCCTACCCCATTGCCTACTCACAGCCCTGGGGTCGGTCACAATCTGAAGCTTCAGAGTGGGTTCAGAACAGGCCAATGTTTGGGAAGCAATGTTTCATATTTCTTTCAGGTAGTACCTTCCAGATTATAACAACCTGCTACATAAAATGCAGAAAGCTCCACTTTTTGCCCCCTCCCTCATCACCCAAGTTCTTTTGGTTCTTTAAATCTGTCAGGGCCATTGAAAGAAGCAGGTGGATATTTCGTTCAATGTTATAAACTACGTAAATACAAATCACTGTTATGATTGTCTGCAGCTAGCAGCTGACATCAAAAATATTCATTCTTCTCACATTTTCTTCTTCACTTCTGAATGAATTTTATGTTTGTGAAGTAGAAAGGATTGAGAGCTGGATAGTGGAGCATTCTGTACTTTTCATCGAACACTGTCAGGGCCACGTTTCAGAACAAAGTCAACTTCTGTATTGCCTCCGGAAATGCACATTTGCCCAAACTTCAGAAAGTCTTCCCTGCAGCAATTCAACATCCTTATCTCTCATGTAGCAAACATCTTTGTGATCTTTGGCCTAAGTTATCAATTAATGCCAGAGGGAAGGGACTTTAGTGTAGCAGACTGCAATCCTGCAGATTCATACAGACATTGCCTAAACTCAAGCTTTCCACGAGTTTTGGATGGAATTTTGTCCTGAGTTAGGATCATGGAATCCCTACAGTACAGAAACAGGCCATTTGGCCCAACAAGTGCACACTAACCCTCCAAAGAGCATCCCATTCAGAACAATCCTCCTACCCTTTCCTCTGTAACCCCGCATTTCCCACAGCTATAGCACCTAACCTACACAGCCGTGAGCACTACGGGCAATTTAGCGTGGCCAATCCACCTAACCGCAGCTAACCCACGCAGACACGGGGAGGGCGTGAGGTGGAATCGAACTGAGGTCCCGGGTTAACGACTAAGCCACCGTGCTTCCTTGTGAATGCCTGGAAGTTACGTCGATGTGATATATCCTGTCATCGACACCTGCAGGAGAGAGGTTTCTCTTCTGTCCACCCCGATCGTGCTCCCCCTCCAACTCCCTGTTAAAATCGAGTCTTTTGTACAAACCAACTGTGAATCAGTAATGCAAAAAGAAAGGTTTGCCACTTTGCACAAAAACATCTTTGAATAAATTTATGGAGAGTGCTTATGCCTGACGGATGTTAATAACCATTTGGAAACAGTTAATTCAATAATTTAAATATGAGACGATGGTCCAAAGAATAGAAACAAAAAAATTGAAAAAAAAATCCAACAATGATAAACTGACATGGAACTAACACAGCAATGAGTGGCAGCTGGAGGTTATTGTGTTCAAATGTGCAAGCTACCCTAGCTGATGTTTCCATTATTTCCGCTCTTCCTCTCTTCATTCTTTTATGTGTGAATATTACTTGGGCTGTTTTTTTTTGTTCCTCTCCATTCTTCGGTGACAGGATTTATCATTGCATTTTTTTTTGTCAGCCTGCTTTTTTTTTAAACAACGCTGCATGGGGTTTATGCACTCGCTGGGCTGAAATCAATTTCTCCATTTCAAAATTGTCATTTCGCGTCTTCTCCTCACTCTCAGCTTCAGTCTGGCAGTAATTATTGTCTCCTGGCTTTCGTTCGCTGTCTCTCTCTCTCTCACACACACACACACACACACACATGGATAACTCCCTTGGGTCTGACTCAATTTCACAGCCATCAGCACAGCATCTCTGCTGTAAATCGGGAAGATTAAGGTCGGTGTTGTCGAGCAGGTAAGGCACTCAAACCAGTAGAGGGGACCTCTCCTGCGAGATTTCCAGCTGGTGTAAAAGACGGCCTTAGAGATGCCCCTTCCCTGCAACTTAACAATGAAACAATTGCAAGGATTGCTAGAGGTGTCAAGGTATATAGGCTATTTGTGTCCTCCCGTTCCGCCTGTGTTTTACACTACTTGTTGGTCTCATTCTGACAACTTGAAGATGCTGCACTGTTTGATGTAGTGTCAGCACTTTTGCTCTCTCCCTGAGGGAAAGACTTGCTGTGTGCCGTGTTTTCAGCCATCTGATCGTCTGCCTCTAACTTTACAAGAATCTCCTCTCCACCCCTCCCACTCCCTCGGCCCTGGCGTTCCCAGACCCTTTTGCTCTTCCTCTGTCCCCAGCCATTCCAGATTTAACTCTTTCATTTCAGGCCATGATTTTGACTGACAATTTCAGACTAATTTCTTCAGTTGTGTTCCTGCCTTCCCAATGCCCCTTTTGAGGTCCAGGCTCAGTGGCAATGCTGATTCTCCCCATTTTGGAATGTTGTCACATTTCTCTCAAAGGTTAACGCCTCATCCCACTTCCCAACCCCTCTATTTTTGCAAGCTACCACTCTGAATCTGCTCTGCCTCTGCAGGGTTGCTGAAAATAGTCTGACCAAATGACATTCTTATATACTACGACTGCTATGACTCAATGACCACGTTAGAGATCACTTTGCACCCATTGATTAAGGTATAAGTGGGTAGTTGAGGATGTAATGTTGACACACACCACACACAATATTGTTTAGAGCATATTATAGTCACCAGGGTGCCTGTTTGAAGGAAGCATGAAAGCACATTGGGAGATAGACCAAGAGACCATGCAACCATAATGCATAGGAGCAGAAATCGACCATTCAACCCATCAAGTCTGCTCTGCTATTAAATGTTGTCATCATCAATTCCACTTTCCTGCCTCTTAGCATAACCCTGATTCCCTCACTGATTAGAAAGCTGTCTGTCTGAGACCTTAATATACCTTGAGTGGCTCAGCCTCAACAGCCCTCTTTGGTAAATAATTCTACAGATTCACTACTCTGTGAGAGAAGAGATATCTCCACATCGTAGTCTTAAATGTGCAACCCCTTTTTCTGAGATTATGCCCTCTCGTCCTAGACTTCCCACAATGGAAGAATCTCGTACCTTTCAATAAGGTCACCTCTCATTCTTCTAAATTCCAATGAATACAGGCCCAAACTGTTCAACTTCTCCTCGTAAGACACTCCTGCCATACACGGTATCAGCCTGGTGAACCTTTTCAGGACTGCACCCAGTGTCAGTATATCTTTCCTTACATCAGTGGACAAACAGTGTTCAAAATATTCCAAACAAAAAACAAGGAAATGCAGATACTAAAGCTCAGAAACAGAAATTGCTGAAGGAACTCACAAGGTCTGGCAGCTTCTGTGGAGAGAAAGCAGAGTTAATATTTCTGGTCCAGTAACCCCAGTAATGTTAACTCTGCTTTCTCTCCATGGATGCTGCCAGACCTACTGAGTTTTCCCAACAATTTCTGTTCTTGTTCACAATATTCCAGCTGTGGTCTAGCTGGGGCCTTGTATACTCTAAGCAAGAATTTCCCAACTTTTATATTCAATTCTGGCTGAGGGGCCAAGACACAAAAAGACAAGTCAAGGATGGTGTGAGCACTCATAGGCTCAAAGGCAGTGAGCACTAAGAGATGAAGGCAGCAGCATTGAAAGGTAGCCAGGACTATTTACTCCACAAGCCTTTTCCTGTGTCCTTGCATCTTTCACTGTCCCTCGCTCTCCCTTGAACCCATATTCTCCCTGCTCGACATCTTGCAGCTTTTATCTCTCCCTGCAATCCCTTTGCACACCTCCTCTCTCCTTTATCTCCTTTCACCCTTTCCCTCTCCTCCATGCATCTCATAACCTTCCACTTCGTCATAACCCTTTAAGAATCTCCCCCCACCCTGTTCAAACTTCATGTTTCCCCCAATCCACTTGAAACTTCCATCAGCTCTCTCCAACCCTCACCCACCAACCACCATTGAACATCCTTTTTGCCTCCTCCCCCCTCCAGCCCCATACCAGACAGAAATCCCAACTTATGGCACCCTGACTTTGGCATCCTAACAAAAGTCATCTGACAAAAGGCTCCTCATCACACACCCTCACCTCCACACCCCCACACCCCCAGCTTGGGCAATACAATCATCCCGGCTCTCACACTCCATTCCTCCTCTCACTCCCCCAATCTCAGTCTAGTCTGTCCTTGGTACCTATGGTCCTTGGACCAAGCTGCCCACAACCTTGGCCCATTGCCTGGCCACACCTCTCCCTATACCTCCCTCCCAAACCCACTGTTCCTGTTCCCTGACCTAGGCACCTCACAGCAAAAGGCCTCTCTGGTCATTTCCTTCCTTACGTAGCCAGCTCACTGTTCCTCCAAGCACTGGGCATTTTTTTCCCCCTCACATTGATAGGGTCCCTCGTTAACCAATCAGCAACAAATATGAAAGAGAACCAGCCTGTGATTGGAAGATGAGCTCTTCACCGATTCACTTCATTCTATTTTTATGGTGATTTTTCTCTGATTGGTTGTCCCGTGATTTAATTTTCCCAGAGTCTTGTGGATCTCGGGAGAAAATCAGATGCCACTACCATGCACATTGATGGGAAAAGAGCTTGGAACAGTGGGATAGCTCTTTACAGGCACCTGTGGAAATGTGCTGTATCGGAATTATACAATGATTATTCAGGTGAACTACAATTATAGTAGCTATCTGGCGGAAGGAGAGGCCCATCCAGTGATATTCCCATTATGCCACCATCTCCCTTTGATGTTCGGACCTAGTTAAATTCTTAAAAGAGGACAGTGGTAGAAAAGTGGAGAGGTTTAAATTGGGAAATTCCAGGCCAGTGGTGAGCAATTGTGGGATTTTGAAGTAATTTGGGATGCACGAGGGGTCAAAACTGGAGGAATGCAGAGATATCATAGGGATATGGGGATTGAAGAGATGCAGAGGTTTCAGGGTATAGAAGAATTTGAAGACAACGGTGAAAATTGTAAGTCAGGCATCTCTGGATCAGTAGCCAACAGGTCGGTGAGCAGAAGCGTGACGGGTGAATTGCTCAATAGAATCAGTCACTCTTCTCCCAAACTCCCATCTGCTTCTTTCTCCCCTTGCTTAACAAATTCAAACATCAGTACATTGTCAAACCAATGCCTAGGTAGTGAATATCAGAAACCTTGGTTTCCAAGAGAAACAAGGTATTGAGTTTTATTTTAACGTTTCCTTATAACTTAGATCTCTAACACTTGACATGAGGCTTGGGCCCCTCAAAGCTGCACACTCTCAAGGTCAATGCTACTCTTCCCTGTAGAACTGACCTTTTCATGCAAGCCTCGTTAGACATTGCTTGTAACTTTCCTTTAAATGATAATTACCCCTCACCACTTCAGGAAGGTCAGCTTTACAGTTGCATTGCTTTAAGATCCTAGAAGAGCTAGAAAGAGTCAGACTGTACACCAAACAGATACCAAATTAAATTTAGAGAGAGCCTTGGTGTGTGTTAATCCTTAGTATGTGTTAATTCTCTGGACAAATATGCACAATCACTCCCTCAAACTAACTCCTGTAAAATGCTTTTTGCAAAATATATAACACCACCAAAAAAAATTAAAAATGTTGTTCTATTGTTGCTTTCTGCAAAGACAAGCCCTTTATGCTCACTCAGTTAAATACTACGTCTTTGCTTTCTTGAATTTATAATCTCATTGTAAAAGAAAGACTAACTAGCATTGATATACTGTCTCTCCGTTTATAGGATGTCACAAAACATTTTCTGAAGAAGGGTATAGGCCGGAAACGTCAGTTTTCCTGCTCCTCTGATGCTGCTTGCCCTGCTGTGTTCATCCAGCTCTACAACTTGTTATCTCTTATAGCCAATAACTTAGTTTTGCAGTAATGGAATTGTTTTGTCGGCAGTCAGTGGCAGCAAAGTTACACACAGCAAGCTCCCGCAATCAGAAAAAGGAATGAACACCGTTTTTTCCTTATTGTGTAGTTTAAGGAATAATTGGTGTTCGATGCACTTAGGGGCCTCATAAGGGACAAGAATCTACATCATAACTGGATTCAATGTGACTCAAATATATCTGTGCAGGATCCAACCTTTTAGATGTGGTGTAGTGGTACCACTCTCAATGCTAAGTCACAATGTCAGGGTTGAAGAACTACTCTGGGGCTTAAGCTCAAAATGCCTCAATTACACTTCAGTGAGTACAGGGGAAGTGTTTTATTGTCAGATGTGCTGTCTGTGGATGAAATGTTAAACCAAGGCTCTATTTGCTTTTTCAGTTGAATGTGAAAGACTCCACGGTGCAGCTTTGAGTTGCACCAAAGGAGTTATCTCAGGAATCCTCGCCAATATTTATCCTTCCACTAATAACTTAAAGTCAATAAAGTGAATTATCTAGTCATTATCACATTCCTATTCATGAAAACTTCACTATCACATTTCCTACATTACAACAGTAACTGCACTTCATAAATACTATATTGGCCAGGACTGAGTTTGAGTAGTTTTTGGATAGAAAAACTTAAATATTTCTTTTCTGAAAATTTAATTTAGTTTGTAGTATTTATTTTGTTTAAACTGAAATCCACAGTTTAAATTCTGTTTTAACAAGGCTCCAATGAAAGAGCAGTTTAACTTAAGAGGCATCTGTTACTAAATCCTCATTAAGTGAGTTAGATAGGTCTTCTGTCTTAGAGCATGTAAAACTAGGCAACTTAGTGTGATGTTGCACTTGAGTGCAAATTATAATAGAGTGCAAGAGTTAAGGATTAGATGATTTTAAGGGCAGAAATAGAAAGAGGTGTTCTCTTGCTTTTGTTCTTTGTTCTAAATGTTTTTAGCTTCAGGAATTAATTATTTGCTTAAGGTTAAGAGTTGGTTATTTAATATGTATCTGGTAAGTGACTAATGACTATTGTACTCCTACAGTTCAACATAATAAAGCAACTCACGGTAATGTTAATAAAATGCATAAAAACCTAATAAACATAAAATTGCATTAAATAATTAAGTATCTCATTAGAACAGCTGGAAGATGAACTGGAAACACTATGACACATCAGGGAGGTGGAAAGTTATTTGAATTCTTCATTGCAGGAGGTGATCACACCTATTATAGTTGGGTAGTCTGTTTTGGTTGATATTCAGGGACAGAAGCAGTTGACTCGGGGTGAAGCCGATAGAGGGCAAGAGCCTCAGACTTTGCAACTGTCCAACAGCTTTGAGAATTTTTTGGTTTTTTTGATGACAATGAGGACTGTAGGATTGATAAGGAAACTAACTGTGGCACAATGCTGCAATAAACCATTCAAAAAGAGGGACTAAGAAAGAATGTAGTGATATTACAGGACATTTGCTCAGGTCTGGAGAGGAACTTGCAGTGACGTGGGGATGGTCCATATAGGTATCAATGACATAGGGAGGACAACGATGAAGATTCTGAATAGTCAGCATGAGGAACTAAATTAAGAAGCATAACCTCAAAGGCCACAATCTCTGGATTATTACCTGAGCCGTGTGCAAATTGGTAAAGGGCATGTTGAATTAGAGAGATAAATGCATAACCCAAGGACTGGTGAGGAAATGTGCATTCCAGCTCATGGGGTAATAAAAACAGAAAGTGCAGGAGAAATCCAGCAGAACATGCACTATCTGTGGCGAGGGAAACAAAGTTAACATTTCAAGTCCATCATGTCTCTTCTTTGAAATCAGAAAGCTTCTGGGTTTCTCCAACACTTCTTGTTTTTATTCAGACCTCCAATATTCTCAAGACTTTGCTTTTATCCAGCTCATGGGACACTGGCAGTTGAACTGGGGAAAGTGGGCTCTGTACCAAAGGGGTAGTAGGAACTGCCAATGCTGGAGCCTGAGATAACAAGGTGTAGAGCTGGATGAACACAGCAGGCCAGGCAGCATCAGAGAAGCAGGAAAGCTGACGTTTCGGGTCTGGACCCTTCTTCAGAAGAAGGGTCTTTTCTGAAGAAGTGTCCAGACCCAAAACATCAGCTTTCCTGCTCCTCTGATGCTGCCTGGCCTGCTATGTTCATCCAGCTCTACACCTTGTTATCTCTGTACCAAAGGGATAGTCTCCACCTGAACTGTGTTAGGCTGGTGTTGTTGCCAACTGCACTATTAAGGAAGAGATAACTTTAAATAGTGGGGCAAGAGACTGTTGTGGTTAATCTCCTACACAGACCACAGGAGGACTCAGGTATGCATGATGACTGCATGTTTATTAATCTCAGAGGAAAAGTTTGACTGACGAAATAGAATTCAATCTAATAATCTGTCTGGCTCTACCTAGCTCTATCCAATATATTCTTAAAACCATGAGCATTTATCCCAAGGAAACATGTATGCGTTAATTGTTTACATTTCACTGTCATACAGAAATCTTCTATTCTAGGTCTTCTACTTAACCTGCTGCCAGGAATTTGTTTATACTCTCTCGTCTGCTCCCAAGGCTGGTACAGGCCTGAGTATGTAGCAGCAGGAGCAAATTACTGCAGATGCTGGAATCTGGACTGAAAATAACAAATGCTGGAGATCACAGCAGGTCAGGCAGCATCCATGGAGAGAGAGCAAGCTAGCACCCTGAGGAGTCTTGAGAGGATAGACGTGGAGAGGATGTTACCTCTTATGAGAATCTAGAACTAGGGGTCACAGTCAAAATGTCAGGGGTCACATGTTTAAAACAGAGATTAGGTGAAGTTTAGGATAACAAAGTGTAGAGCTGGATGAACACAGCAGGCCAAGCAGCATCATAGGAGCAGGAAGGCTGACGTTTCAGGCCT